>NC_133202.1:11231725-11471725 GCF_958299795.1 Porites lutea | reverse complement strand
AAACAGCTTGTCACACTATACCGGAAAGCGTTTGTCGCCGGCACGAAAACCATACCAGATAAGAACGGTGATTTCGGCGCGATTTCTGTGTCGGGGCGAAACTGCGCCTTGCCTACCCGCCTCGAAAGTGGAGAGTCACATTTCGAATAACTGTTCATACTATATCGCATAGCTTGTCGTATCGGCAAGAAATGCTATCCGCTACTTTGTGAACATAGCCTTACTTATAGCAACTCCGCAGTCACTGGCGTAGCGTGTGTTTTAAACGGGTCCGGAATGAAGACGTCCGTCAAATAAGGTAATTTCAAAGTTTCTCTGGTGATGGAAAAATCTCCGTTGATTGTTAAGTTAATATCTACAGATCTAACCCAACTTAACCTAAGCACCACTGAAAAATTCGCATTCGTAACATACTGAAGTTGTATATAACTCCAGGCTCACGGTTCAGGTGGTAGTTGGTCATCGTTGGCGCGCCAGACAAAATTGTTCAGTTTTAAGCTTTCATGACAAATTGCGACCCTACAAGATCTTTTTGTGTATATAATAGCTGGAATAATTACAAAGAAGATCTTTGCGGCAAATGAGAAGGTTAAGTGATGTTAGCGAAGAAAAAGCCTGAAATTGAAAAATAGCTGAATCTGTTTACCTCACCTTCAACGCGAGCAGTTGCTACGTAGTTTAGCCAAGCTCCCCAGACAACACAAACCAGCAAGAGCGCTAACACTGCTAAACGACTTGCCATACTGAAGGTCTTGGCCGGGAATGAACCGCTCCCGATTGCGATCGGACAGTTATTATATGGAAAAGCAGAAAAAGTCAACTGCGGGCTTAGTCATCAGTTAAACCTCTTGACGTCTTAATTAGATAGTTAATTATTATTATTCAGGGGCACCCAACGACTGTTTTCTTTAAAATATCGATATCTGTTCCGAGAAGCAAATATTGCCTAGAATTTTCTCTTACTTGAGGACGGCTAAAAATTTCTAGATCACCGTTCCATTCAGCTACAATTTTCTAAGCTTGTCTAATAAATTTCCTACGATTTTCCGAAGTTTAATTTTCGCATTTTTCTTCCCAAGTAAGGCTATTTTTCATAGAAAAAAGAAAACCTAAAATTTTCGAATTAAAAAATGTGATGGAGAGAGGAATTAGAAAATGTCTCAGTTTCGTAATACGTCAAATTTCATCTAAAATTTTCGGAAAAATGATACTCAAGCTCTTGTAATTTCGATAAGACTCAAGTTCCCCTAAGGTGACCGAACAGATACAAATTTTACAGCCCCGCTTAGAATGCATTTCTAGATATCTAAAAGTACTCTGGATAGCCTAAAAAGTGTTTTCAATGCATTTAGGACCAAATCGTCGTTGGGTGCCCCTGATTATTAGCATACTTTATGTCTTTAAAATTGTTCAAGTCAGCTGCAACAGTAGGATAATCCCTTAGAATAAATATGATAAATCTACAGATAAATGTAAGCTTATCGCTTTTTACTCATTTTATCCTTTTGTTTCAATTTAGTAATTTCGCACTTCACCCTTTAAGGTGGAAGATAGGTTCTGAGCTCCCAATCCTTATAAATGAGATGATGACTGCATGGTTCTCTAGGTTCTTTCTCGTTTACTTCCTAGCTAGAATAACTACCCTTTTGTGCACTGCAGTACACATGGATTTTCGTATTTTCGTAGTATATAGTGAAAATATGATTTTTCAATTTTTCGAAAGACTATTTTATAATTTAATTCAAGAATCACTCGTGGATTTTTAAAAAGGAATTAAATTGTCTTTTCGTCATCCTTTTCTTTAAATTAGTTTGCCAGCGAGAGGGTCAGTCGGATGATGAAGTAACAAAACATTAATTTTACGCGGTAGGGCCTCTCGAACTTCCCAGTTACTCTTGGTTTAAACTTTGTTTATTCTCTGTAATAGTTAATGAAAAAAAGTTGGCCTGTAACTTAAAAAGGATCTTTTAACTGTGTTGATTGGAATTTAAGGTAAAGGTTGCTTTTCCTGAAAAGTTTTTTTTTAGAAAAATACGATTAACCATTTTAGCTTGTTTTGGAAGTTTTGTCAGTAATAGTTGTTCAACTTCTAATCTTCAATTCTTTGTAGAGTGAATCTTCCCTCGGTGAAAATGACTAGTTTGAACTCAAACGTAGATACCAGTCATTTTTCTCCTCACAGGCACCAAATATAATGACTGCAAATGCTAAACCTTGTACATAACAGCGAACAACAATAGCGCTTGGCATGAGTATGACGTCTATTGAAGCATAAAATTAATCTTCGATGAAGTCTAAGACAAATTGCATTGGTGTTTAAGGTTTATAAGTTTGGTCTTTTAGTGAAAATAGACACAACAATTATATTGTTTGTATTTTCCGAGTACGTGTTAAAACTCATTCTCTGCATGTCTTCTTCATTTATTTTCTTGGCCAATGTTAAACAACCAAAATACGACGACAAAAGCTGAGAGAACCGCTTAAAAAGCTCAATGAACTCGACTAAAACGCGAATGAAATTTTGAGTTGAGTTTACTTATCAGATCAGAACGACATATTTTGTGTTAATTAAACGGACACGTTCCTTACAGCATGTTTACTTATAATCTGCCCATTTTCGGAAATACTTTATTATTTCGCATTTCTTAAATCAACAAGAATTTTTTCTTGGTTTTACAATGCTTAGCGTGAGACGGCAAAGGATGATATTGTCGTAAATCTGATGCTTCAGGCCACCGAGCAAAGACGGCTCTCTTTTGTATCAATTTGCCGGAGCTTATTCCGGTTTACTTCTTTAAAATTTTGGCTTTCCCCTACAAGTTGAAGACAGGTGCTTAATTATTTCGCTGAGGAGGTCTCTTCAGCGTTCTGTTGCTGAACTGGCACTAATTTTTAACAACACTGGCCGGAGTGGAAGAAACAATTAAGAGAAAAGAGTTTTGTTGTTTGAGCAAAAACAAAAACGTCATTATGATATTAAGGACTAAATAAATTGTCTCTGGGCCAAATTTCAGAATTCTTGCGGCTACGAAAGGAAAGTTATTGTAATACTCTAACTGAAGTGGCCGGATACTGGGCAACATAATGTACTTCTTAGCGGGGCTGTGTCAAGAAATTTATCGAAATTCCGTCAGTGGGAACAGTACCACTAAACTGCGACAAAGATAAATATTACAGCTCAAAACATTCAAAGAAGATACAAAAATCACACATGGTGACATATACAAAAGAATGCTCGGATGGACAAACTTGAAGAAGTAGATTAATTCGGATTGAAATTGTGATTTTTGAAAACTTAATCGTAGATACTTTTGTTTTTTGGCCATCTTAGTTTTGAAAAGAAGAAACGTAAAGCAAACTGCGGTGATTAATATGAAGAAATATAAACGCATTTCTGGAAAGAAAAAAGACTTTAATTCGACGTTTCGTATGTTCCAACATACATCTTGAGTAAACCGTTGAATACCCGAGTGAATAACAACAAGAATTTAAATGTAGAAGCGCGTGACCATGCCACGTCAACTGGTCATAACATAAAATGGGACCATTTCAAAACTTTGGCAAGAGGATGGAATCGAGAATCGCGAATCGAGTCGAGAATCGAGACTCGCAATAGTTTTTCAACTTACTTTTAAACGGTACTGTATTAAACACACGGTTCTCTCCCGTCCTATTGCGTAACTTCACTATAGGCAATACTAACGGTAATTCATGCAACGGTAATCAGATGTTCTCGGACGATTTACACGACGTCCATTAGTTTCAGTTTTCTCTTTAATCACATGATTGAATGTTACATGCTTACCCGTTGAGAGCAGCTGTATCAATCATTCTGTATCCATTCTGCAGTGCAAACTTCACGGCGTCTTTTCCATCATCACCCAAAGCCTTGAACACTCCAAGACCGAAGAGAGGTATTTTATAGCCATCGTTTAAAGTGACTTTGCTCTGCAAGCCTTCTCCATCTAAGACCATTCTTGTAAGGCCCTTCACTTGTAAAACTGGCAATCCAATTTTTAGATGAAACCTTTGTAGCAAAAGCTTTTTCAAAAGGCGTAGATTTGTGGCAGGCATTACAACGCCTCACTAGTCTTGTGTTACTCCGCTGGTCACCAAGCGCTTTTGTAATACAGGACTGTCTTGGATTCCAGGAACTGGATTGCGCATTCCTTGTCAATAGAACTTATATTCTATTCCAATCGTATTCCTTGAGCTGAATTCCGAATTCCAATATTCCGGATTCCATAAGGAAATATTTCCCGGATCTCGGCAATAGGAGCACACACACACTAGGCTTCTTGGATAAATTCTGCCGGTAGAATTTCCAGCAGAATAAGCGATTTTTGAGGCGAGCATTCTGCCAGCAGAATAAGGGAAATCAGCGGCACTAATGATATGCATACTTCAGAGGTAAGAAAAGTTTAAAACTACAGTAAAAAACAAATGGAAAAATAAGCCTTGTGAATAATTTGATTATTTAATAGCTACAACGCACTCACATTAAACTCACATTACGCATAATGATTTATCCAGTTAGTTTTTAGGAGTAAGGCCCAGGTTTCCCTTCTACATTTGCGAAAAAAAACTGAATACGGCCCGGAGGGCCTAAAATTTTTTCGGATACCGAGCAGAATTAGAGCAGAATAAGGGTGTCCGAGCAGAATTTTGAGCAGAATAAGCGATTTTTACGAGCACTGCCGGCAGGCAGAATAAGTCATTTTATGAGCAGAATTTATCCTAGCGTAACACACACGCGATCACGATAGGTTAATATATGATTGTAGAGAATTTGACGTTTGGATAGAGGCCGGTGTGCCAGAGGCTATCGTTGACTGGAGTACGGGTTATTTTGACAAAATTTCATTATTTGTTTATGCTAACTTAGAAGAACCGTTTCAGGAGGGAAAAGGGAGCAGAAAAAACACTGCAGACTAAGAAAGTTTTACTTCAACCACGGGTGTCTCCGTCCCAAAGATGAAGCCACCGTTTTCACTCCACTACCAAGAAAAGGTCCCTTTTTAAACACCCCCACTTTGGAGGACGTTTCCTAACGGCATGCCGACCGTTCAAAGAGGGTATTTTCAGTTGCCTTCAAGATAAATGGAACCGATTATTTTCTAGCCAGAACTAAGGTGAATATATGCAAAATCTACTGGATTTTAAACCTACTATGGTGTCCGCATATAAGATAGTCGTTAACTATACAGAGGTACCCAACGAAGCCGGTTTCCTTCTAAATGTATTGAAAACACTTTTTAGGCTTCCGGATTACTTTTAGATATCTAAAAATGCATTCTAAGCGAAGCTATAAAATTTGTATCTGTTCGGTCATCTTAGGGGAACTTGATTCTTTTAGAAATTACTGAGCTCTTCAATATTTATTCACCAAAAATTTTTAGATCCAATTTTAAAACGTTAAACGTTTTACAAAAGTGAGAATTTTTTTGATTCCTCTCCCCATCACATTTTCGAACCCAGAAATTTTAGGCTTCCTTTTCCCACGAAAAAGAGCCTAACCTGGGGAATGAAATATAAAAAATTAAACTTCAGAAAATCGTAGGGAATCTATTAGATAAGAATTTGCAGAAAATTCATCAATGGTCGGGCGCAAAGAATATGTAAAATCAAGGTGTATGAGCACACTGTAACCTTAAAATAGGCCTGACAACTAACGCAACTAATAAAGGTAAGACAGAAACACATGTGGCATTTGAATGCTGTTTCACCTGCATTTTTATTGTAATTTCAGCTTAAAATGAACACATATGTGATATACAACTTGCTGAAAAGCGCAAAAAATGCACCGAATTTCTAGCAAGAAAAGAAAAAAAAATAAAATTCTTCCACCCGAAAAATTTGAAAGTCTCGCCAGCAACAATTCAAAGCACTGACCAAGCACATCTATCCCTATCACCAGGTCTGACAAGAGATTACCAGCAGAAAAGATTTAGTTAAAAGCAAACAATAAAGTTTGAAAAAAACTATCATTATAGTATGCTACATGCTAACGGCGCAACCGTTTATTTTATTATGGGAGGCAGGTTACTGAAACTGGAAATGAGAGTCTTGTGTAAGCGACGTATCTTATCCGAGACGCGTCGTTTTATTTTACATTATGTTTTCGAATAAATGGCCTTCTGTGTTTCACTACTGTACATTAATCAATTTAGATACAGTTTATAAACAATAATGGACGTACTATTTCGTTGCCTAACACTTAAGACTAGCCTGTGAGCAACAGACGTTATTTGGGTCATCCAGGCGGGTTTTGGGTTGCGAGTACCAGAGCCCTTCTGAGCGCCCTCAATAGTGCTTGTTACATGTTCAGGCTACATATAAAGCTATCAGCGGAGTCTTGAATGTGACAAGTGGCGTTATCGTGGTGACCTCTTTAAAACGGAAATCTCCATAGTAGTTGCTTTGTCCCTTCAGTGTCTGTATACATGGCTCAACTGTACGGATTAGGCTTCTACTGGTTTGGTTTCATTTCAGCCCGTTTGGCGGAGTAATGATGGCCTTTCCAACCACCCCAGTTTACACCGTTGGCATAAGAGGAGTGATTCCCATTAAGAGAGCGACCATTTAAGTTGGAGGCATGACATTTATTGTACCACCAGGCTCCCTCAAACGAAATGGCACAGCTACCGCTAGGATCTTGGTCATTGTCTTGATCTTTGGTGGAGAATGACATATTATGATGCCATGCGGCAAGAGAGTCACCAGCAGTTCGTAAAAAGATAAACAAGAACCTCGTTTCTTACCATAAATTCTTATTAATGGTCCTAAATAACCTTTCTTTAGACGTTTCGGCGGGAAAGTGAGAGAGTAGCAGCACTCCAAATAAGTAAAACGGGCATTGTTACCGTTACAAATAGTGCATTTAACCCTAACTGTGTTACAGTCTACTTATCACACTCTTTAATCTTTAGTTATTTTATCTGAACAATGACTTGGCGTAATTTTTCCTTGTAAGTGATCATGAAGGTAAACGGGTGAAACTTTCTAGCCTACACAGTTGTTCCGGATATAACCTGAATAAAATGCAGTTCCATTAGTCATCATCATTTCTATCATAATAGTTACACTTTAGACAGCTCACATATAGAGCGTTTCACAAGACGAAATAACTTTTTCTGTACAGTCGACTCCCGATAACTCGAACCCTCGCTCACTCGAATCTCGCGCTAACTCGGACCAAAATCGATTTCCCCTGGATTTCCGTCATACATTCACTGTAATTTTACCCTTCAACGGTAACTCGAACCCTCGATAACTCGAAATCCCGCTAACTCGAACCAATTTTCGTTTCCCTTCAGGTCATTTTCTATATAATTTTACCCTCGATAACTCGAACCATGTTTTGGATTTCCTATTGACGTGTTGTAGATTGTCACAGGCTAACGTGAAGCAGCTTTTCCTCTCAAAAGAGTAAAACGCATGCTCTATTTAGGCTATGTTTTGTTACGTTACGTTCTGATTTATAATCTTAAAGTATCTTTTAATTTTCACTTGACATTTCTACAATTAAATGTGATTAAAATGTTCACTGTGCAGTAGAAACTGTTTTTTATCTTACTCTCGGCTATTTTCTTCGCACTCCCGGTAATTCGAACCTTTTTTCGATTTCCCTTGAAGGTTTGAGTTATAGCTAGTTATCGGGAGTCGACTGTATTTTGTAAACTCGACGGAAACGGGAAGTTTCTTATATCCGTCACGTTTCCGTAACAAACCAAGCACTGCCCTGTTCCTTTTAAAACGAGATCAATTCCATTTAGCAAAATTTTATTCACACAAAAAGGAATGTCAGTAAGATTGGCTGATCGACTCAGAATAAATGGGGTTTGCACTAGCTAGCTTTTTCTCAGTCGTCGCCTTGGTAGCACCAGTTGACCAACTCTTTTCAGCCACATGACCTCTAGTTGTATACCTCACCATCTCACTTAATCCTCTTACTGATGTAGATCAATTTCGATTATATTCGGTTGAGTTACCCCATGACATTATTGTAAGCAGTTTACCAGCTCACTGCGGATGGAGTAAGCTGGGCAAGCTATTCAAAAAAGGTACCTGCAAAAGGCCAGACTTTTTGAGAATTTTGATCAAGTTTTAAGTAGAAAAACGAGATCAGATTGAGTTCTCTTTGGGCAAAGATAAAGGCCACTGGCCTGTCGAACAACGAGCTAAGAAACTACATTACTTACAGAGCCAGGATCGACGATTCTTTCGCCTGAAGCTTTGTAAGTTGGTTAACATGTTTCGTACACTTTCTCCCAAGCATAATAAGAACAGGCTTCGTTATTTGCCGTCTTCTCCCGACACTTGCCACTTGACATTTAAAAGTAATTTGCGTTAATCAGAGGCTTGGAATCGGGAGCTGCTAAAGGCTTGCAAGAGACCATATTTGGTCTTTTGAGCATGGTCAGCAGAAAAGTACAATAGTAGTTTACAGTACCAAGTGCAATAACAACTGTCGTGACAGGGTTTTGTCCATTGAAAAATGTAAAGGACAAGACATAAGAACAATGCCTTTCATTGATTTCGTGATTTTCGTGCTTTGATCTTAGTTACTAGCGTAGTTACAATGTTTACCTGATTTTCTATTGGTTTTGTAATGAGGTATTTCGGCGTCCCCACGCGGGTATAAAAGCGCGCGTTAGCCTCCTTTTGGGCAGGAAAAGTCAAGTAGGATTCGCGTAGTGGCATCGTTTTGTGATTTGTCTTAACCTTTGGTACAAGCGGGACCGATATGTAAGTGGTTTCTTTTGTTATATTGTTTAGTTTTGTTCTTTAGTCAGTGGGTAAAAGTACACGAATGTTACTGTAAAAGTATACAGATTTAAGCTTAATTGATTTATAATTGTTTCATGAGCGAAAATAAAAGCGGATTTGAACGCCTGTTAGAGCAACGCCCACAATTTTGCTTTATAGTACAAGAATTAAGATCAGATTTATGGAATTAATGTCTAATTTCAGTCTATATAGCCTTTAAGTAGATTTTACCGTCTCATTATCGACCTAATCATTATAGAATCGCTTTATTACCGTTTTCAAGCTTTTGTCTGTTGATTACGCGTTATTTGTCTCAGTATCGCCTTTTCGCCAAATTGATAGAGATTTTTGTATTGTTATTTCAGTTCACGGTCAATCTTTGGTCCATAGATTTCGGTCTTTGGAATTTGGAATTAGATCACCGTTAACCGTGGCCTTTGGTTTTCCGTGGTTTTCTTGTTTTGCCGACCCGTAAAATAGTCCCTAATCTAACCTGCTGCGATACACCCCTCGAAGTTTCGTTTCTCGTTTCTTTGAAGCTCCTCGCACAAGAAAAATGACGGAAAAAGGAAAAACTTACCAATTAGGGATTAAACAAGCTAACCGTGATTGTGCGCTTGCGAAACTGAAAAGGCAGATAGAGAGGATCAATATAATACGTGACTTACCTGAGACAACAATTGAACAATTAGCCTCAGGTCAGAGAGGGATTATTTAGATCGCTTGAAAGATGAGTTTAATGACGCGCAAAAGGCGTACGATGATTTGTTGGAATCGCCAGAAGAAAAAGACGCCTCCTACCAATGATTCGGTATCCGTGATCGAGAGTTTACTGAATGTAGGATAAGAATCTGCGAGCGCATTCAGGCACTGGAGAAAATATCCACTTGACTCCCATCCGAGAAGTCCAGGCACAGTAGGAAGTCGTCTGTCAGGTCTTCTCGATCTTCCTCGTCTCATCGTGCAGTCGCTAAAGCAGCGAAGTTACCAGCCGAAATGGAACTTTTCGATAAAGAAAGAGAAATAAATTACATCTTGAAAAGGAAATGGCTATTGCGAATGCCGAAGAGGAAACAATCAGAAGAATAATAGATGAAGACAAACTAAGGAAGAAAACAAAAGCGTGAAACAAGATCTCAAACCAGGCACGGGTCCCGAAAGGTTTTTAAGAATGAGAGAGATTTTCCTGTGGACCCGAACGATCCTCCCTTCGTCCCAAGTAACTTACCATAGTCTCCCGAGATTCTGCGACCAGAACCGTTTTTCTCATCCTCGCCGTACGTTAGTCCAGATATCAGCGCTACTATGCGCGAAATAGTTAACCTTCAAGCAAAACAAGCAGAGTTAAGTTCGATGATAATAAGTCAGCAGAAGACTACCCATCTTCCAGTAAAAGAGCCGCCTATCTTTTCTGGAGATCCATTCGAGTATCCAGCGTTTATAACTGCCTTTGACTCCATCATTTCCGCTAATGGGTCCTTGGACAGAGATCGTCTCTTCTTCCTAGACAAGTAGACTAAGGATAAGGCGAACGAAGTTGTGAAAGGATATCTAGCTATGAGTTCGGACAGCGCTTACAAAGAATCCCGAAAACTGCTTGACCACCGCTTTGGAAATCCAGTGAATGTGGCATAAGCGTATAAGTCTAGCCTTAGAAAATGGCCGCAGATCAGTGACGGAAATAGTAGTGGTGTCTAGGAGTTCTCTGACTTTCTTGTGCGATGTGAAGAAGCGATGAAAACAATTAAGTCTATGGGAGATCTTGACTCAACACAAACACTCCTTCAGATCAGTGCTAAGCTTCCTTCCTATTCTGGCATTAAGTGGTGTAGGCACGCCCATGAAGCACAAACGGAAAACAAAGAAGATTATCACCTTTAGCGACTTCGTAAAGTTCGTTAAGGAAGAAGCAGAACTAGCGAACGACCCTATTTTCTCACCAGACGCGCTAAAGAAAGAAAGAAATAAGACGGTGACAGTAAACCAACCGACGTTCGGACGGAAAATTCGACCAAAGAGCAAAGGCGTTGACGGAGCTAGCGGAACGTCCCTTGCGACCGGAGGCTTGCCCATGGAATCAAAAATCGCCAGTGAGAAATCGCATCAGCCCTGTACTCTCTGCGAAGGCCAGTACTCACTCGTTAAATGCAGCAGTTTCTTGAAGAAGTCAGTAGACCAGCGCAGTGATGTCATTCGTGAAAAGGGACTTTGTTACGGCTGCTTTAAAAGGGGTCACATGTCAGCGGGTTGTCTTGAAAGATTCACTTGTGAAGAATGCGGAAGTTGCCATCACACACTCCTCCATGGAGTAAAACTCAAATCCAGCAACCCACAGCCAGACACGAAAGCAAAATCGAGCGTTCTTCAACCGAAGAAGAAATAGCCTCAAAGGGAAGCCAGGAGTGAAAGCAAGCCAGCTCCCGAATCATCAAATTCAAACGCGATTAGCGCGGCACACAGCTCAGTCCCGGGCAACGCAAGCTTGATCACCAATTGTCGAATAGTCTTGGTCGATCTGTTTCACAAGGCTAATCCCGAAAAGCAAATAAAGGTATACGCACTCCTAGACGATGCAAGAGACACGACCTTCGTTACCACCCGAGTGAAAGAGGAACTCGGCATAGAGGGTGTTCAGACCAGTTTGAACCTTAGAACCATACTTGGTCGTGAAGTGTTGGAAGTAGAAAGGATGGATGGTCTAATTGTACAAAGACTTGACGGACATGTCCAAGTTGAGCTACCTAAAGCGTACGCCAGAGAAAGCATTCCATCCAGACGAGACCAAATCCCGACACCGGAAGTTGCGGATAAGTAGCCGCACCTTCAGAGAATACGCGATAAGATCCCGACCTACGTAAAGGACGCAGAAATTGGCTTGTTGATTGGTTGTAACTTTCCCAAGGTAATTAAATCAAAGGAGGTTATGCATGGCACAAGTGAAGATCCTTATGCGATTCGCACTTTGTTAGGATGGTCTATCGTGGGACCTGTCGCGACCTCGGCAGCTCTTTGGAAGACCACGCTCTGAATTCCACATGACATCGCACCCTAGCGAGAGAAAGAGTTCCCGGAGATCGTGAGAGCCGATTGAGTTTCCTGCTTAAAGGAAAAATAAAGGAGTTGATAAATCCATATTAGATCAATCAGATGTTCGAACTAGATTTCTCAGATCACGAAAAACAGCGGAAGGCATGGTTTGTCTAAAGAGGATAGACGATTTCTGGAAATAGTCGAGCAGGGAATTCATCAGTGCGAAGACGGCCATTACGAGCTTCCGTTGCCATTGAAAACCGAGCGCATCGAACTGCCTGATAATAGAGAGACAGCTCTCCGCCCACTTAATCACCTGAAACGAAGATTTCAAGCTCCAAAGGGACAGAAATATAGAGAGGACTATGTGAACTTTATGAAAAATATCATTGGAAATGGCTATGCAGAGAAGGTACCAAACATGCACAAGTGAGAAAGGAGCAATGTCTGGTATACCTCGCACCACGGCGTCTACCATCCAAAGAAACCAAATAAAATTCGCGTAGTTTTTGATTGCTCGGCGGAACATAGAGGCGAATCTTTAAACAATCACCTGCTTCAAGGCCCTGACTTGACAAACAACTTAACCAGGGTACTATGCCGCTTTGGAGAAGAATCCATCGCCTTTATGTGCGACATAGAAGCCATGTTTCACCAAGTCAGAGTAGACGAAAGCCACAGAGATTTACTTCGATTCCTCTGGTGGGAGGACGGTGACGTCACTAGAGAACCAGAAGAATATAGAACGGCCGTTCATTTGTTTGGAGCCACTTCATCGCCGGGGTGTGCAAATTTTGCTTTGAAGTCAACTGCCAATGACTATGAAAGTGAATTTGGTGTTGCTGCCGCAGATTGTCTTCGAAATGACTTCTACGTTGATGACGGTCTCAAGTCTGTTCCCTCAATCGATGAAGCTGTAACGCTCATTTCAGATGTGAAGCAAATGTGCAAGAGTGGAGGTCTCAACCTTCATAAATTCGTGTCGAATAGTAAAGACGTCATCAGAAGAATACCAGAGTCAGATAAAGCAGATGGCGTTAAAGAGCTCGATTTGGACCTCGATTCGCTTCCCTTAGAACGTGGTCTTGGTGTGCAGTGGTGTATTGAGTCTGACTGCTTTCAGTTTAACATCGTCTTACAGGACAAGCCGTGCACTAGGAGAGGAATACTTTCTACGATAAGTTCGATTTTTGACCCACTTGGCTTCGTTGCTCCGCTCTTGTTAGACGGGAAGTCAATACTTCGGGAGTTATGCCGCCTTGATGTAAGTTGGGATGACCCGATACCTGACGATGTAAAGATCAAGTGAGAGAAGTGGAGAGCAGACCTGTTAAATTTGCAGCAAATTTCAATTTCGAGTTGTTACAAGCCCAAGAACTTTGGTCCTGTTGTGCGCACTGAACTCCACCACTTCTCAGATGCAAGCGTAAAAGGCTACGGTCAGTTTAGTTATTTGAGAATGATTGATGAGCAGCAAAGGATTCACTGCACTTTAGTCATGGGAAAATCGAGAGTTGCCCCCCTGAAACCTGTGACCGTAACGAGACTGGAACTCACCGCCGCTGTTTGTTCTTTGAGGATTAGCCAGCAGTTGCGTCGGGAATTGAGTTATCACATTGACCAAGAGTACTTTTGGACAGATAGCAAAGTGGTCCTTGGATACATAAGCAATGAAAGTAGGCGATTCATGTATTCGTGGCTAACAGAGTTCAAGAAATTCAAAATAGCATTTCAGTTGAACAGTGGAACCACGTCGAATCAAAACAGAACCCTGCAGATGAAGCTTCGCGAGGTGTAAAGTCTCAAGAGTTGTTACATTCTCGTCGGATCAACGGACCTGCCTTTCTTTGGAAGACTGAAGACCAGTGGCCAATAAACCAGGATCACAGTGAAGGTACCTTTGATCTCCAGAATAACGACCCCGAAGTCAAGAAACATGTTACCATGGCAACCACACAAATCGATTCAGAGAAAACAAGCCTGTGTGAGGGAGTGAGGTATTTCTCTGACTGGTATCGCGCGAAACGAGCAATTGCTCTGGTTACACATTACGTAAGAAGTTTAAGAGCGCGAGTACAGAAGAAGCATTGTAAAGAAGAGTTGACGCGAGAAGTAAAAGTCACTGAGTTAGAGAGCGCAGAACGCGCTATCATTCGTGCAGTACAGACAAGCGCATTCAAGGACGAGTTAGACGTCTTGAAGCAGATAAAGCGAAAGAATCCGGACCCTAACAGTAGAGTCTTCGCGCAACAGAGGAAATCTAACATAAAGACTTACAGCTCATTGTACAAGCTCGATCCTTTTGTTGATGATGATGGAATTTTGCGAGTCGGTGGACGTCTCAGACGTGCAAGTCTGTCAGATGACATGAAGTTTCCTATCATACTACCAAGAAATAGCCACGTTACCACGCTCATTGTCAGGTATTTTCATGAACGCACAAGTCACCAAGGCAAGACCATGACGCTTAATGAAGTACGATCGAATGGATTTTGGATAATAAGTGGTTCAGTTGTAGTCAGTAGCATTATTTCGTCCTGTGTCAAGTGCAAGAAACTATGTGGAGCAGTTCCTCCCTTTACCTACGGCGCCGTCGACTATTTTGGTCCCTTTATCGTTAAAGATGGCCGGAAGGAGCTGAAGCGTCATGGTGTTTTGTTCACTTGCATGGCTTCGAGGGCTATACACCTTGAAACATCTAACTCCCTCGACACAGATTCATTTATCAACGCCCTTAGACGATTTATCAGTCAGCGAGGACCCATCCGGCAGCTAAGAAGTGACCAGGGAACCTACTTTGTAGGAGCTCGTAAACAACTTGCACAAGCGTTAGGTGAAATAGACCAAGAAAGAATTAAAGCAAAGCTATTAGAAGAGCAGTGCGATTGGTTTTGCTTCAAAATGAATGTCCCAGCAACGAGTCACATGGGAGGTGTGTGGGAACGCCAAATAAGAACCGTTCGAAGCGTTCTCTCATCGCTGTTAAACAATAATAGGCGACAATTAGACGACGAGTCTCTTAGGACTCTGATGTGTGAAGCAGAAGCGATCGTTAACAGCCGACCCTTGACAGTAACTCAGATTTCAGACCCAGATTCTCCAAGTCCTTTGACCCAGAACCACCTGCTAAAGATGAAGTCAAAAGTTGTTCTTGCTCCACCAGGTGCCATGAAGACGTATATTGCAGGAAGCGTTGGAGGCGAGTCCAACATTTAGCGAACGAGTCTTGGTCGCGCTGGAGAAAAGAGTTCCTCCTTAGTTTGCAAGAACGTCGGAAGTGGACACGCACAAGCAGAGATTTACAAGTGGATGATGTTGTAATCATGAAGGATGAGAACCTTCCTTGTAATGCTTAGCCGTTAGCACGTGTATCAGCTGTTTACCCTAGTGCAGATGGGCAAGTACGTAAAGTCCAGGTAGTTCTTGCGGATAGCTGCCTTGATTCCAAGGGAAAGAGAACTTGTCAATTACGGTACTTTGACCAACCGATCCACCAGCTGGTACTGCTGATGCAAGTTAAGAATTAAGCGAGTTCCGGGGGTAATTCCCCGACGAGGAGCCTTGAACATTGAACTGAACTTTGAAAAGAAAACATGATTATATGAACATTAAGTTGATTATTTAGTTGATTTAGTGAAATAATGTGATGATTTCAGGGGGGCCATGTAAAGGACAAGACATAAGAACAATACCTTTCATTGATTTCGTGATTTTCATGCTTTGATCCTAGTTACTAGAGCAGTTACAATGCTTACCTGATTTTCTATTAGTTTTGTAATGAGATATTTCGGCGTCCCCACGCGGGTATAAAAGCGCGCGTTAGCGTCCTTTTGGGCAGGAAAAGTCAAGTAGAATTCGCGTCGTGACATCGTTTTGTGATTTGTCTTAACCTTTGGTACAAGCGGAACCGATATGTAAGTGATTTCTTTTGTTATATTGTTTAGTTTTGTTCTTTAGTCAGTGGGTAAAAGTACACGAATGTTACTGTACAAGTATACAGATTTAAGTTTAATTGATTTATAATTGTTTCATGAGCGAAAAGCGGATTTGAACGCCTGTTAGAGCAACGCCCACATTTTTGCTTTATAGTACAAGGATTAACATCAGATTTATGGAATTATTGTCTAATTTCAGTCTATGTAGCCTTTAAGTAGATTTTACCGTCTTATTATCGACCCAATCGTTATAGAATCGCTTTATTACCTTTTCAAGCTTGTGTTTGTTGATTACGCGTTATTTGTCTCAGTATCGCCTTTTCGCCAAATTGATAGAGATTTTTGTACTGTTATTTCAGTTTACGGTCAATCTGCTTGGTCTATAGATTTTGGTCTTTGCAATTTGGAATTAAATCACCGTTAACCGTCACCTTTGGTTTTCCGTGGTTTTCTTGTTTTGCCGACCCGTAAAATAGTCCCTAATCTAACCTGCTACGATACACCCCGCGAAGCCGTTATCAAATTCCTTGCATGAATTTTTCTTCGGCCGTAGCATGAATATTTTTTAGGATTAATTGGCGTGCACGAATTTTTTTTCATTTAATTTTCCCTTGCGCGAATATTTTTTTTGTACTTCGCCCACCCCCCTCCCCCCCCCCCCCCATAAGTTTTCTAATGGTCCGTCCCTAAGTTTTTAAATTTTGATTAACTGGGGCCTCTCAAATAGTAACGTAAACGTTACCCCTTTTTATGGTTTTCATCATTAATGTAGTACAAGAGCCCATTATAGGCTCCTGTGTAGTATTATGTCTTACCAGCGTATTGTCCGAGACGTCCCAGCTTGTACTTGCTCTGTTCATCACCAATACCGAAGGAGTCGTATTCAGCGTAAGCTGTTTGGTTTTCGAAGTCTTCCAGGTCTACCCGAAGCCTACTTTGTTCTTTTGTCAGTCGGTAAATGTTTTCTAGTCCGAGCCAAAATTCACCATTCAGATTTCCCAAGCCTCGTTTGTAATCGTCCCAGCCACGATAAAAATCAACCGAGCCGTCCAGTCTCTTTTGGAACACAGTCCATCCCCCACCGGCTGTTTTTTGGTCACAGTACACATCAAAGGCTCCAGCATTATCAGGGTCGATAGTGTAGACACCACTAGTTCGCAAACCGGCTTCATAGAGCTCAGCACAATTTCTGTAAACTGGAAAACACGAATGCAGTGACAGCGCTTCGAAACCTCAACACTTTAATGCAATATGAAAGACGTGTGACTTAGAAGTTAGTCATATAACCTCGTCAAAAATTAGCATAATCTTTAGCAGAAATATTACCTTATTAAAAAAAAAAAAACACGCGACGGGGCCAGCATTACTGGTCCACAATCGGTCGTCAACTTCTATCTCGGACTGTTTTCCTTTATCATATTCTTGAAATAAAGCCAAACTTGCAAAAAATAGTCGGTCAAGTGCCTGATGGCCGCTTAACAGAGGTGACAACAATGGGATTAGAGTACCCTGTTCGCAGTTTTCACCTTTGAAACCAGCTGTGCAAGCGCAAACGTAGTTTTTCTCGGTATATCCCATGTAGCACGTTCCGTTGTTCAGGCAAGGCTGACTGGCACAAAGATTCTGTTAAAAGAAACGCAGCTTCAATGAATTTTTATTTAAATCAGCTTCTCCTAGGCTATGATGAACTACGATTAACCCTATTCCTATTTAAACCTTTGCGTTATTCTTTCGCTGGAATTATGCAATAATTTTAATTCAAACGTAAATGAAAGGAAAAAAATAGCGCTTTTGGAACGAAAAGATATCCCGCGCGACCGGCAGCCCAAAAAGGCTCGAAAACAAAAACCGAAAGTCGATAATAATAATAATAATAATGGGCACTTAATGGAAGTTCAACTGCATCTTTTTTTAGTGCCTTAAGTTTTGAACTCTTTTCTTTACTCCCAAAACTGTTCTCTTTTTGGTGTGCGAGGTTATTTAATAATTTTTTTTGTAAGTTAGGCGACCGTCGTCGAGCGTCCAATAATACAAACACAAAATTATGTATAGCGGAAAAATGGACATAAATCATCCAGGTTTTTAAATTAAAGTGTAATTATGAAAATTCAAAAGGCGGATTGCAGCCAATCCGAAGAGGAGATTTAGAATTTAAAATAAATTATAGGAAATTGCATATACCGCCAACACCGACATTTTTATCATCTTTATCCTCAGAAGCTTGGAATTATCATAAATCAACCCCTACATGATAGTGGAAATGGTTCAAAATTCATCTTGACTTGATAACATTATTTGCAACAACAACAACAACAACAATCTTTTTGTTGACTCGTGACACTATTAAAGTTATTACAAGAAAAAAAGTTATATACATTACAAATTTATAGATCATACCTTTGTCCCTCTGTAGATCCAGTCCTAGCTTTCTTGGTTTGAGATCTTCTGGGTGCTGAAAGTGATCTGAATTACTGAGTTCACAGGCCATCTTGTTATTGATCTTTGGACCAATATTATATGAAACACATTCCCTCGCAAGGGCGCATTGGTCTTGGCAGTCTAGGTTTAGTTCCACAGAATGATTTGAAAACACGTGTCCTTCAAGGTAAAACCCTCCGACTGGTGTCAGAAATGTGATGCGTCGGTTGTTTTGTCCGCAGGTTCCTGAAACAGAAATTGATATAATTAAGAGAGAATTTGATTGACTTTATAGCACTGCAATAACGGTATGTATATTAGTTAGTAATCACATGGTTTTTCTCATGTAATTTGCAAGAAATGCGGAGGACCTGTAAAATTCTCAAAGAATGAAAATTGCACTCGTCCTAACGGGCCATTTATAATTATTTCCTACCCAAAATTTACCCGAGGTCAAGCGCGCGCTTACTCATTATCTTTCCCGCGCTTTTGGTGCCGGAAAATTGACCAATCACAAGTGTTGTGAAGCATAGCAAGTTGTGACGCAAAACATAAAATTGAAAGTTTGTTGCAAATAGTAGAACTCAGGCCTACTTTGCGCGACAATATGTTGCCGCAACTTGCAACATTGAAATTTGTTGCGTGACAAGTTGCGAGCGAAGGTGGAAATAAGAGCAACAACGTTTTTCAACTTGCGACAGGTTGAACGAAAATGTTGCCAGTATTACTTGACATTTTAATGGGCCAGTGCAAAAATTTTACTCGCGCTCATTTATAATCCAATTCCATTTTTGTATTAATCCTGCATGAAATGCGTTTTCTTATTCAAAACTGTTCAGACCCTGGGGGTACGCAACGAAATTTTATACGGAAAGGCTCCTTCCGATCCAACCCCTTACCCTTTTAAATAGCATTTTTGCCAGAAAGGGTACCCTTTTTAAATACCCTCTATTGAAAAAATTGTACCCCTTTCACAAATCTAGTTTAGAACGTTAATTTTGTCTCCCTTTTGACTGCCGTAAATGTGCTACCTTTAAAATAATATATTATTACAGATTTAGCTAGGGCTGAAAGCGAAGCTCTCGTTAATTTTTATAGTTTACTGAAACAAAATATAAAATCGTGTAATGCTAAGCGGAGACGGCAACGAAAACGGCCAAAATAAAATTAGTAAGTCTACTTCGGAAAAAAAAAAAACAACTTTGCTGGGTGCAGCACAATTTTTTTTTCTACATTTCTTTGTCGTTGTTTTGCACGACTACAACGTGAAACTTCCAGAAACTTCCTAGTAACGCGTTTTATGGAGCAAATGTCGTATGTGTTTCTGGTCCCTTTGTTTTTTTTTCACTGCCGCTCATGACCATTTTCACCTCGGTGGCCGCTAGCATTTCTCATTTTCTCACTACCAGTATAAAAATTTCATATTTTCCCACTCCCAACGAAATTGGTCTCCTTTGTTTTTTATCTCTCAGTCTAGCTTTTTCTCTGTAATCCACATCAATGTAGACATTGAAATTTAGTCGAAAGAAAGAATCGGCTTTGTTGTCTTTGTTGTTTATTCTTTCTAAGGATCCGGGTGGCCATGCCGACTAAAACGCGTGGGAGGTGCTTTGAATGCAAAATTTCATCCCGGCTTACACGAGTGGGTTGAGGTACTTATGGACGAACGTACTGATGATTTTCTTAGACCCAAATTTCTTAGATGTATAGATAACCAAATTTTCTTACCGATGGAACTCCGCTTCGCGCACGCGAGAACTCCGCTATGAATAAATTACAAAAATAGACCAGAAAATGCACCTGTTAGCTCTTTTACTGTCCGAAGTGACAGATTTCCCTCCCGTTTCATATACTTCAACTATAGTGAAATCCCTACGCTACAAAAGGTGTCCCTTTCGGGCGGAGTCTCCCCGTATTGGTCATTTAATTGGGAGTACCTCGGGGTTTAAACCTTTTCCGCCAGCATCCGCCAGCATTCTACCGTTACTGGGCTTTCTCTTCAAATATTGGGAACCGGGAAAACACCACTAGTGTGTGGCCTTTTCGAGCTTCCGATTTAAAGACGATTTAAATTTGTTTACACTGTGTTATAAGATTAGAAAGAACGTTGGCGAGTAACATATATCAGGAATGATATTTCAACTCCTGACCAATTGCAGGGGTTGCTTTTCTCGTAAAGCTTTTTGGAAAAAAGAAAAACAAAACAAACAATTAAAAACATTTTTGCTTGTTTTGGAGAACTTGTACTAGTTTTATTACTCAAATTTCGATATCCTTTGCACAGTGGATGTTTTTACGGTGAAAATGCAGTTTAATTACTGCTTAGATAACTGTCCGTTATGTGATGTACTTGAACGCGAAAATTTTAAAGATTCTCCCGTGATGGCAAAATCTCCGTTGAGTGTTAAGTCATATCTACAACTTAACCTAAGCCCGACTGAAAAATTCGTATTGATTTCGTAATATTCTTAAGTTGTTTGTAACTCAGGGTTAACGGTTCAGGTGGAGGTTCAATCGTCGGCGCGGTGGACAAAATCTGTCAACTTTAAATCTCCTAGAGATGAAGCGATGAATTAAATTGCGATCTTACAAGCAGGGGCAACCAACGTCAATTTCCGAAAATATGTGTTCGGAAGACGATTTGAGATATAGAATTTTCGGAACATTTATTGTAAAATGTCTTGCTTGCCTAGCTTTCCTAGCATTTTCGAACATCTAAAAATTGGTACAATTGCCCATTTTTAACGGATTTTCACCCTAAAAAGGTCGCCTAGAATTTTCAGGAGTTTTTTTTTCTGGCTGAAATTTTCGAAAGGTAAGTTTTGATCCCTATAATTTTCGACAGACGAAAAATTTTTTAGGGGATAAAAATATGCCTATCTACCGTTTAAATACTAAAATACGTTTAACAATGCTATGTTTAAGTGGTTTTGAACTATATTCGCATTGTTTCGGTGCCCCTGCACAAAGTCATTTTGTGTATATAATAGCTGAAATAATGGCAAATCTTGATCTTCGCTGCTAAAGACACAAATAAAAAGGTTATAGCTGATGTTGGCAAAGAAAAATCCTGAAAAAGAAAATAGCTAAATCTGTAAACCGGCCTCACCTTCGACGCGAGCCGTTGCAACGTAGTTTAGCCAAGCTCCCAAAACAGCAAAAACCAGCAAGAGCGCTAACACTGCTAAACGACTTGCCATACTGAAGGTCTTGAGGGGGAATGAACCGCTCCCGATTGCGGTGGGACAGTTATTATGGAAAAGAAAAAAGAAAAGAAAAAGTCACCCGCGGGCTTAGTCAACAGTTAAACATCTTGACGTCTTTATTAGTTAGTTAATCATTTATCAGCATGTACTTAATGTCTTTAAAATTATTCAAGTCAGCTCCAACTGTAGGATTCCCTTTGAATAAAAATGATAAATCTACAGATAAATGTAAGCTTATCGCTTTTTATCCATTTTATCCTTTTTTCAATTTATTAATTTCGTATTTGACCCTTTAAGCAAGGTGGAAGACCCTTTAAGGTGGTTCTGAGCTCCCAATCTTTATAAATGAGATGGTGACTGATGGGTTCTCCAGGTTCGTTCTTGCTTACTTCCTAGAATAACTACTCTTTTCTGCACTGCAGTATACATGGATTTTCGTCAGTACTTTCGTAGTATATATATAGTGAAAATAGGATGTTACAATTTTTGAAAAGAGTCTTGTATAAATAAATTGAAGAATGATTTTCCGTTTTCAATGCCCGATTAGAATGAAGTATAAATATTAAATAATTTAGTAACGTCTGAGTTCACACAGATAAAAGAATCACTCGTGGATTTTTAAAAAGGAATTAAGTTGTCTTTTCGACATCCTTTTCTTTAAATTAGTTTGCCAACGAGAAGGTCAGTCGGATGATGAAGTAATAAAACATTAATGTTACGCGGTAGGGCCTCTCGAACGTCCTAGTTACTCACGGTTTAAACTTTGTTTATTCTCTGTAACAGTTAATGAAAAAAAGCTGGCCTGTAATTTAAAACGGATCTTTTAACTCTGTTGATTGAAATTTTAAGGTAAAGGTAAATGCTTTTCCTGAAAAGTTTTTTAGAAAAAAAATACGATTAACCATTTTAGCTTGTTTTGGAGATTTTGTAATAGTTGCTCTAATTTTAATCTTCAATTCTTTGTAGAGTGAATCTTCTCTCGGTGAAAATGACTAGTTTGAACTCAAACGTAGATACCAGTCATTTGTTCCCCCACAGGCACCAAATATAATGACTGTAAATTGTAAACCTTGTAAATAACAGCGAACAACAATAGCGCTTGGCATGAGTATGACGTCCATTAAAGCATAAAATTAGTATTCAATGAAGTCTAGGGCAAATTATTGCATTGGTGTTTAAGGTTTATAAGTTTGGTCTTTTTGTGAAAATAGACACAACAAATACATTGTTTGTATTTTCTGAGTACGTGTTAAAACTCATTCTCTGCATGTTTTCTTCATTTATTTTCCTGCCCAATGTTAAACAACCAAAATACGACGACAAAAGCTGAGAGAACAGCTCAAAAAACTCCATGAACTCGACTAAAACGCGAATGAAATTTCAGTCGAGTTTGCTCATCAGAACGACAAATTTTGGGTCAATTAAACGGAGAAACGTTCCTTACAGCATGTTTACTTATAATGTGCCCATTTTCGAAAATACATTTCTTAAATCAACAAGAATGTTTTCTTCCTTTTACAATGCTTAGCGTCAGAGGGAAAAGGCTGGCACTGTCGTAAATCTGATGCTTCAGGCGTCCGAGCAAAGACGGCTCACTTTTGTATCAATTTGCAGGAGCTTATTCTAGTTCACTTCTTTAAAATTTTGGCTTTCCCCTACAAGCTTAAGACAGGTGCTTAATTATTTCGCTGAGGAGGTTTCTCCAGCGTTCTGTTGCTGAACTGGCACTACTACAGACTTTGCATGCTTAATCTTGTTCCAAAAATGTCAACTTTGATGCATTCCTGAGGGTCGCAAATCCTTTACTTTGCGCTCCGCCGAAGTAAAAATTTCCCGGATGCCAGATTACCTTATGTGGGGCGACTTCTGACATACACGCGCAGAATTAGGAGCACACACACAAACACACACACTTTGTTTGGAAAAATTCTGCCGGTAGAATTTCGAGCAGGATAAGTGATTTTTGAGGCGTGCGTTCTGCCGGCAGAAAAAAAAAAGGCATTTTCGAGCAGAATAAGGGAAAATCAGAGGCACTAATGATATGCATACTTCAGTGGTAAGAAAAGTTTTAAACAACAGTAAAAAACAAATGGAAAGGCCTTGTGAATGATTTGATTATTTAATAGCTACAACGCCAACCTCGTTTCGGCACTCACATTAAACTCTTATTACGCATAATGATTTATCCAATTAGTTTTTAGGAGTAAGGCCCAGGTTCCATTCTACATTTGCAAAAAAAACTGAATACGGCCCGGAGGGCCTAAAGTTTTTTTCAGATACCGAGCAGAATTCGAGCAGAATAAGGGTGTCCGACCAGATTTTTGAGCAGAATAAGCGATTTTTACGAGCACTGCCGGCAGGCAGAATAAGCCATTTCATGAGTAGAATTTATCCAAGCCTAACACAAACGCGATCACAATAGGTTAATATATGATTGTAGGGAATTCGACGTTTGGATAGAGGCCGGTGTGCCAGAGGCTATCATTGACTGGAGTAGGCGTTATTTTGACAAAATTTCATTATTTGATTATGCCAACTTAGAAGAACTGTTTCAGGAGGGAAAAGAGGGCAGAAAAAACACTGCAGACGAAGAAAGTGTTACTTCCAGCACGGGTGTCTCCTTCCCAAAGATGAAGCCACCGTTTTCCCTCCACTACCAAGAAAAGGTCCCTTTTTAAACACCCCCACTTTGGAGGACGTTTCCTAACGGCATGCCGACCGTTCAAAGAGGGTATTTTCAGTTGCCTTCAAGATAAATGGAACCGGATTATTTTCTAGCCAGAACTAAGATGAGTATATGCAAAATCTACTGGATTTTAAACCTGCTATGGCGTCCGACCCCTGTATAGTTAACGACCATCTTATATGCACCCAACAAAGCGGGTTTCCTCCTAAATGCATTGAAAACACTTGTAAGGCTATCCAGAGTACTTTTAGATGTCTAAAAATGCATTCTAAGCGAAGCTTTAAAATTTAGTCTCTTTGGTCATCCAAGGGGAACTTGATTCTTTTAGAAATTCTTGAGCTCTTCAATATTTATTTACCAATTTACTTATTTACCTCATTTTTCATTTTCGTTGAACATTTTGAGTAGAAGCAGGCAACATGGCTTAAAATCTTCATCTGGTCATCCTGATTAAGAATTGTGCTGTTGCCCACTCCAAATGTTATGATATCTGTCATTAAGCGGGTTTTGTGTCTAGGCCCTC
This sequence comes from Porites lutea, assembly GCF_958299795.1. Classification (NCBI taxonomy): domain Eukaryota; kingdom Metazoa; phylum Cnidaria; class Anthozoa; order Scleractinia; family Poritidae; genus Porites; species Porites lutea. Next base: position 11,447,158 of record NC_133202.1, on the reverse strand, counting down.
GCTCCTGCAGCATGAAAACGAGGCTGAACTGTAACATTTATATAAACCCAATAAATAGTGCTCAATACGTTGGGGAAATAGCTGAATCTTGGCTACATGACGTGTAAGGCTCGATAGACAGTAGTGTGGGAGATAAAATGCGTCACGTGATCATTTATGAATAGTCACGTGACTTTCCAATAAAATCGATTTTAAAGCATAAAAGTCGCTCTATTCACACTTTTCTTTAATATAGTTTTCAACTTACTGACGTTTCTCACCTCGATTTACACATCCAACAATAAAAACACAAAAATGCAATAGGTGGTCAGCTATGATGGGTCACGTGACTAGATAACAACCATTGAATAGATACTGAATTAGTCTTAGCTGTGTGAATAGCGTGATTGATTAATTGTTTCAGTAAGCTCTTCAGGAATTATTAGTGGGATCTGTATCTCTTTTCGTTCTCCAAAATGCTACCCTATTTTACGGCTTTCGACCACTCGAATTACACCAGATGGGGCGTAATATTTCTTGCAGACATGAAGATGCTTCCGCAGACTGCCCCTGAGGTCCAGCAGGCATTTGAGGGTGGCGAATTTGTCACAAAGGAGACAGCCAGCACCTTCAATCAAATTCCCGACGACCAAGCACTGGAGCATGTAAACAAATCTGGAAAGGTAGCTGGAGGCCTTGTTGGAATTACGAGGACATACTCGGCTCGAGATCGCTGGTGTCTTACCTACAATGAGCGCGCCAAGCTGTCAGAAGACACTAAAGAGATGTTTAACGTCTTAGAACGAGAATACACTAGCGCCAAAGATCTGGGAAAAGCCAGAATGCGACAGGATGAAGAAGATGTAGCTAAGCTGGAGGCGCAGTTTACGAAATAAGAGGTCTTCCGATGTACGTCTGACTTATTTGTAGTTACCACTGGAGATGTGGCAAGTAACGCCATTAAACAAGCGTTGGGGAAACTGGTAAGAAAGTCATCAAAGAGTTCGTTGAAACCAGGCTATTCAAGAAAGAAATAAAGTTCCATGACACTCTAAAGCAACAGAAGGTGAAAACCTTTGAGACACTTTACACTGTACCAGTGTCAGTTGATAAGAGCAAGTCAATCGCCATGAAAGCAGACAAAGATCTCTTAAGAAGGGTGATAGTAGTCTTGGAATCCGGTCGTGATGTAGATGTGAATACGTTGCTTCAAAGCGAGCTTGCTCCATTCCCAAAGTTACTTGCTTCCTTATACGGAAGTCTACGAGAAGCAGGGAAGTCGGATCTTGGTACCATTTTACAACGAAATGTCTGTAAGAGCCAAATGCCCATCAGCAGGAGTCAGACATGCACTATTATTGATGGAATGGCAGCTGCTCAGTCCCTTGCCAACTCTTCACGAGCAAAAACCTTTGGTGAGTGGAGTGACCGATTTCTTCGTCATGTCACTTCCCATTTTGCGGACAGTTCTACAAGGGTTGACGTGCTATTTGACAGATATGTCAAAAACTCGATAAAAGGAGGAACCACAGACAAGCGCAAGGAGAAAAAGAATACAGAAGAATAAGAAAAGAATACATGTCTTGATGAACCCGCAATGTGGATAACAGAGATCAGAGAATTGGAAACTGGGACAGGTTCATCATTCTAGAAGATAACAAGGCTAGCCTAGCTCATTTCCTCTCGACTGAAATCTCGGAGAGTTACAGCGCGCCTCCTGGGCGAGAGCTGGTGATCAATGGAGGCTTCAAGGATACACTGATGGTGTGGTCATCTGACACATCACGACTAGATATAAGAGAGCTCGCATCAGATCATGAGGAGGCAGATACTAGAATAGTACTGCACGCCCGAGACGCAGCAGCAAGAGGGTACAAGCAAGTCAACATTGTGTGTCGTGATACGGACGTTCTTGTCCTCCTTTTGGCACACCGAGAGCAGCTTTGTCAAGAGATATGGATGTTTGCCGGTACATCAAGACAAAAGCGTTACATACCAGTTCACAGAATCCCGCTCTCCGAGGAGAAGAGGAAGTCGCTTCTGGCATTTCATGCCATTACTGGCTGTGATACGACAAGCCAGTTCTATGGTGTGGGCAAGGCATCGGCACGGAAAGTCTTCGAAGATGCACCTGACCTCTTGGAACGCCTTGGAGAAGAAAGCCAAATCAGTGCTGACGTTCTTGCCAAAGCTGAAGCCTTTGTGTGCAAACTCTACAATCCGGGAACACAAGAGGTGGAAATCAACAAAGAAAGAGCAGCAGCGTTTCGCAAATCCAAGAAAGATCTCGACGCCCTACCTCGAGCTCCGACTCAAGATGCACTGATTCTCCACATAAAGCGGGCAAACTATCAGAACATCGTATGGAATAAAGCGCTGGAACCATGTCCTTCTCTCCCAAAGCCTGAAGACAGCGGATGGTACTACAGTGAAGGCCTTCTGAAGCCAAAGTTAATGACGCGAGAAGAAGTGTCAGCGGCGTGTTTCCAGTTAGCATACTGTGGGTGCTCTCGAGAAGGCGTATGCTGTGTAAACCGACGCTGCACTTGCGTTCAACTATCTCTTTGCTGTTAAAAGGCATGTAAATGTGGCGACAGGTGCAGAAGCGACAGGAACACTGCATCAGACGCGAATGAAGCATGACCTATAACTTTGATAAGGTGGAAGTCACATGGTGGTCTTGTGTGATATAAGATACTTTGCTTGTGGTTTATAAGCTTGTATTTCTGGCTTAAACTGTGCGGCCAAGTAGAAGAAAGTTCATCTTTTTACATGAAAAATCCTAACTCATGGGAAATGTTACATAGGTTGGAAACGCTATAGGATGCCTGAAAATAGAATGATTTCATTACATCACGTGACCCATCATAGCTGATCACCTATTGCATTTTTGTGTTTTTATCGTTGGATGTGTAAATCGAGGTGAGAAACGTCAGTAAGTTGAAAACTATATTAAAGAAAAGTGTGAATAGAGCGACTTTTATGCTTTAAAATCGATTTTATTGGAAAGTCACGTGACTCTTCATAACTGATCACGTGACGCATTCTATCTCCCACACTACTGTCTATCGAGCTCTAAACGTCAAGTAGCAAAGATTCAGCTATTTCCCCATCGTATTGTGCATTTTTTATTGGGTTTATATAAATGTTACAGTTCAGCCTCGTTTTCATTCTACAGGAACGAGGGCCTAGACAAAAAACCCGCTTAATGACTGATATCATAACATCTGGAGTGGGCAACAGCACAATTCTTAATCAGGATGGAAAGACGAAGATTTTGAGCTATGTTGCCTGCTTCTACTCAAAATGTTTAGCGAAAATCGTTTTTTGGCGAGCTGCCTCCTGACTAGGTTGCTCTGGATCGATCGATCGCCTTTTGACGACGCGCGACAGGGGACGCGACAGGAAAGACCGTGACGTGTTTGTAACAAGTACAGAGTACAGATCTTGTTTTTTGTACTCGGTAGAAAGAGACCGCCCAGCCAAGTGTCAGTCCTGTCACCTTCTTGGGGATTCAATTGTACGAGACTGTGGCCCGCTACAGCAGCTACTGGCGGGCGGGCTTGTAAAGAAAGCGAACAAACAAACAAAAAAATGTTACGGTAAATGGTATGTTGGATGTTACAATTTTTGAAAAGAGTCTTGTATAAATAAATTGAAGAATGATTTTCCGTTTTCAATGCCCGATTAGAATGAAGTAATATTAAATAATTTAGTAACGTCTGAGTTCACACAGATAAAAGAATCACTCGTGGATTTTTAAAAAGGAGTTAACATGTCTTTTCGACATCCTTTTCTTTTAATTAGTTTGCCAACGAGAAGGTCAGTCGGATGATGAAGTAATAAAACATTAATGTTACGCGGTAGGGCCTCTCGAACGTCCTAGTTACTCACGGTTTAAACTTTGTTTATTCTCTGTAACAGTTAATGAAAAAAAGCTGTCCTGTAATTTAAAACGGATCTTTTAACTCTGTTGATTGAAATTTTAAGGTAAAGGTAAATGCTTTTCCTGGAAAGTTTTTTTTAGAAAAAATACGATTAACCGTTTTAGCTTGTTTTGGAGATTTTGTAATAGCTGCTCTAATTTTAATCTTCAATTCTTTGTAGAGTGAATCTTCTCTCGGTGAAAATGACTAGTTTGAACTCAAACGTAGATACCAGTCATTTTTCTCCCCACAGGCACTAAATATAATGACTGCAAATGCTAAACCTTGTACATAACAGCGAACAACAATAGCGCTTGGCATGAGTATGACGTCCATTAAAGCATAAAATTAGTATTCAATGAAGTCTAAGGCAAATTGCATTGGTGTTTAAGGTTTATAAGTTTGGTCTTTTTGTGAAAATAGACACAACAAATATATTGTTTGTATTTTCCGAGTACGTGTTAAAACTCATTCCCTGTTCTTGCCCAATGTTAAACAACCAAAATACGACGACAAAAGCTAAGAGAACCGCTTAAAAAACTCCATGAACTCGACTAAAACGCGAATGAAATTCCAGTCGAGTTTACTGATCAGAACGACAAATTTTGTGTTAATTAAACGGAAACGTTCTTACAGCATGTTTACTTATAATGTGCCCATTTTCGAAAATACTTTTGATTAGTATTCCGCATTTCTTAAATCAACAGAATTTTTTCTTCGTTTTACAGTGCTTAGCGTGAGACGGAAAAGGCCTGGTACTGTCGTAAATCTGATGCTTCAGGCGACCGAGCAAAGACGGCTCTCTTTTGTATCAATTTGCCGGAGCTTATTCTGGTTTACTTCTTTAAAATTTTGGCTTTTCCCTACAAGCTGAAGACAGGTGCTTATAATTATTTCGCTGAGGAGGTTTCTCCAGCGTTATGTTGCTGAACTGGCACTAATTTTTAACAACACTGGCCGGAGTGGAAGAAATAATTAACAGAAAAGAGTTCTGTTGTTTGAGAATAACAATGATATGGCACGGCCTAGAAGTCTAAGTCTAAGACAATCGCACCTTCACGAAATTACGTAACTGATGGCTTCAATTCCTTCTGACTTAGTGAATTTTGCTTAAGTTCGCCAGTGATGCCGGAAAGCTTTCAACGCGGACTTGACGCACCCTACATAACACTCTAACCTGTCTGTCGTCATTATGATATTAAGGACTAAATAAATTGTCTCTGGGCCAAATTTCAGAATTCTTGCGGCTAAGAAAAGAAAGTTATTGTGATGTTCTAACTGAAGTGGCCGGATACTGGGCAACATACTGTACTTCTTAGCGGAGCTGTGTCAAGAAATTTATCGAAATTCAGTCAGTGGGAACTGCCACTAAATTGCGAGAAAGATAAAAATTACAGTTCAAAACATTCAAAGAACATACAAAAATCACACACATGGCGGCATATACAAAGCCATGCACGAACTTGAAGAAGTACTTTTAATTCGGATTGAAATTGTGATTTTTGAAAACTTGATCGTAGATACTTTTGTTTTTGGCCATCTTAGTTTTTAAAATAAGAAACGTAAGCAAATTGAGGTGATAAATATAAAGAAACATACACGCATGTCTGGAAAGAAAAAAGACTTTAATTCGACGTTTCGTATGTTCCAACATACATCTTGAGTAAACCGTTGAATACCCGTGTGAATAACAACAAAAATTTAAATGTGGAAGCACGTGACAATGCCACGTCAACTGGTCATAACATGAAATGGGACCATTTCGAAACTTTGGCAAGAGGATGGAATCGAGAATCGTGAATCGAGTCGAGAATAGAGACTCGCAACAGACTGTCAACTTACTTTTGAACGGTACTGTATTAAACACACGGTTCTCTCCCGTCCTATTGTGTAACTTCACTATAGGCAATACTAAGGGTACTTCATGCAACGGTAATCAGATGTTCTCGGACGATTTACACGACGTCCCTTAATTTCAGTTTTCTCTTTAATCATATGATCGAGTGGTTCACAACGCAATGTTACATGCTTACCCGTAGAGAGCAGCTGTACATCAATCATTCTGTATCCGTTCTGCAGAGCAAACTTCACGGCCTCCTTTCCATCATCACCCAAAGCCTTGAACACTCCAAGACCGAAGAGAGGTATTTTATAGCCATCGTTTAAAGTGACTTTGCTCTGCAAGCCTTCTCCATCTACGGCCATTCTTGTAAGGCCCTTTATTTGTAAAACTGGCAATCCAATTTTTAGATGAAACCTTTGTAGCAAAAGCTTTTTCAAAAGGCGTAGATTTGAGGCAGGCATCCGCATTACAATACTTCACTAGCCCCTTCGAACGTTAGCAGACTGAGCACTAGTCTTGTGGTACTCCGCTGGTCACGGTTGTCACCAAGCGCTTTTGTCATACAGGACTGCCTTGGATTCCAGGAACTGGATTGCGGATTCTTTGTCAATAGAACTTATATTCCGGATTGCAATTGTTAGCGGAATTTCGGATTCCTTGAACTGAATTCCGAATTCCAATATTCCTGATTCCATAAATAAAATTACCCGGATTCCAGATTACCTTACCTTGGGCGACTTCTGACATACACAACAATAGAAGCACACACACACAAGGCTTCTTGCATAAATTCTGCCGGTAAAATTTCTAGCAGAATAAGCGATTTTTGAGGCGAGCATTCTGCCGGCAGAATAAGGCAGAGTACTTTTAGATGTCTAAAAATGCATTCTAAGCGAAGCTATAAAATTTAGTCTCTTTGGTCATCCTAGAGGAACTTGATTCTTTTAGAAATTCTTGAGCTCTTCAATATTTATTTACCAAAAATTTGAGATCCAATATGAAAACGTTAAAACGTTTTACAAAAGTGAGAATTTTTCTGATCCCTCTCCCCATCACATTTTCGAATCCAAAACTTTTAGGCTTCCTTTTTCCACGAAAAATAGCCTAGGCTGGGTAATCAAATGTAAAAAATTAAACTTCAGAAAATCGTGGGAAATCTATTAGATAAGAGCTTGCAGAAATTTCCTCAATGGTCGAAGAAGATGTAAAATAAAGGTGTATGAGCACACTGTAACCTTACAATAGGGCTGACAATTATAAACGCAACTAACAAGGTAAGACAGAAACGCATGTGGCATTTGAATGCTGTTTCACCTGCATTTTTATTGTAATTTCAGCTTAAAATGAACACATATGTGATAAACAACTTGCTGAAAAGCGCAAAAAGTGCACCGAATTTCTAGCAAGAAAAGAAAAAAAAAATAAAATTCTTCCACCCGAAAAATTTGAAAGTCTCGCCAGCAACAATTCAAAGCACTGACCAAGCAGATCTATCCCTATCACCAGGTCTGACAAGAGATTACCAGCAGAAAAGATTTAGTTAAAAGCAAACAATAAAGTTTGAAAAAAACTATCATTATAGTATGCTACATGCTAACGGCGCAACCGTTTATTTTATTATGGGAGGCAGGTTACTGAAACTGGAAATGCCCGTCTTATGTAAGCGACGTATCTTATCCGAGACGCGTCGTTTTATTTTACATTTATTTTTTCGTTTAAATGGCCTTCAGTGTTTCACTACTGTATATTAATCAATTTAGATACAGTTTATAAACAATAATGGACGTACTATTTCGTTGCCTAACACTTAAGACTATAGCCTGTGAGCAACAGACGTTATTTGGGTCATCCAGGCGGGTTTTGGGTTGCGAGTACCAGAGCCCTTCTGAGCGCCCTCAATAGTGCTTGTTACATGTTCAGGCTACATATAAAGCTATCAGCGGAGTCTTGAATGTGACAAGTGGCGTTATCGTGGTGACCTCTTTAAAACGGAAATCTCCATAGTAGTTGCTTTGTCCCTTCAGTGTCTGTATACAGGGCTCAACTGTACGGATTAGGCTTCTGCTGGTTTGGTTTTCATTTCAGCCCGTTTGGCGGAGTAATGATGGCCTTTCCAGTGATACCAGTTTACACCGTTGGCATAAGAGGAGTGACTCCCATTAAGATAGCGACCATTTAAGTTGGAGGCATGACAAGCAGTGTACCACCAGGCTCCCTCAAATGCAATGGCACAGCTACCGCTAGGATCTTGGTCATTGTCTTGATCTTTGGTGGAGAATGACATATTATGATGCAATGCAAGAGAGTCACCAGCAGTTCCTAAAAAGATAAATAAGAACCACATTTCTTACCATAAATTCTTATTAATGGTCCTAAATAACCTTTCTTTAGACGTTTCGGCGGGAAAGTGAGAGAGTAGTAGCAGCACTCCAAATAAGTAAAACGGGCATTGTTACCGTTACAAAGAGTGCATTTAACCCTAACTATGTTACAGTCTACTTATCACACTCTTTAATCTTTAGTTATTTTATCTGAACATTGACTTGGCGTAATTTTTCCTTGTAAGTGAAGGTAAACGGGTGAAACTTTCTAGTTTACACAGTTGTTCCGGATATAACCTGAATAAAATGCAGTTCCATTAGTCATCATCATTTCGATCATAATAGTTACACTTTAGACGGCTCACATACAGAGCGTTTCACAGGACGAAATAACTTTTTTCTGTACAGTGGACTCCCGATAACTCGAACCCTCGCTTACTCGAACCTCGCGCTAAGTCGAACCAAAATCGATTTCCCCTGGATTTCCGTCATACATTCACTGTAATTTTACCCTTGGTAACTCGAACCCTCGATAACTCGAACTCCCGCTAACTCGAACCAATTTTCGTTTCCCTTCAGGTCATTTTCTATATAATTTTACCCTCGATAACTCGAACCATGTTTTGAGCCCTTAAAAAGTCGGGAAAAAAGCCGTCTACTGGCGTCCGAAACATTGAATTTTGGATTTCCTATTGACGTGTTGTAGATTTTCACAGGCTAACGTGAAGCAGCTTTTCCTCTCAAAAGAGTAAAACGCATGTTCTATTTAGGCTATGTTTTGTTACGTTACGTTCTGATTTATAATCTAAAAGTATCTTTTAATTTTCACTTGACATTTCTACAATTAAAGGTGATTAAAATGTTTACCGTGCAGTAAAAACTGTTTTTTACCTTACTCTCGGCTATTTTCTTCGCACTCCCGGTAACTCGAACCTTTTTGTCGATTTCCCTTGAAGGTTCGAGTTATCGGGAGTCGACTGTATTTTGTAAACTCGACGGAAACGGGAAGTTTCTTATATCCGTCACGTTTCCGTAACAAACCAAGCACTTTTTGTTTTTTGCCCTGTTCCTTTTAAAACGAGATCAATTCCATTTAGCAAAATTTTATTCACACAAAAAGAAATGTCAGTAAGATTGGCTGATCGACTCAGAATAAATGGGGTTTGCACTAGCTAGCTTTTTCTCAGTCGTCGCCTTGGTAGCACCAGTTGACCAACTCTTTTCAGCCACATGACCTCTAGTTGTATACCTCACCATCTCACTTAATCCTCTTACTGATGTAGATCAGTTTCGATTATATTCGGTTGAGTTACCCCATGACATTATTGTAAGCAGTTTAAAAGCTCACTGCGGATGGAGTAAGCTGGGCCTGAACTATTCAAAAAAAGGTACCTGCAAAAGGCCAGACTTTTTGAGAATTTTGATCAAGTTTTAAGTAGCAAAACGAGATCAGATTGAGTTCTCTTTGGGCAAAGATAAAGGCCACTGGCCTGTCGAACAACGAGCTGAAAAACTACATTATTTTACAGAGCCAGGATCGACGATTCTTTCGCCTGAAGCTTTGTAAGTTGGTTAACATGTTTCGCACACTTTCTCCCTAGCATAATAAGAACGAGCTTCTTTATTTGTCGTCTTCTCCCGACACTTGCCACTTGACATTTAAAAGTAATTTGCGTTAATCAGAGGCTTGGAATCGGGATCTGCTAAAGGCTTGCAAGAGACCATATATGGTCTCTTGAGCATGGTCAGCAGAAAAGTACAATAGTAGTTTACAGTACCAAGTGCAATAACAACTGCTGTGATATCGGGGTTTTGTCCATTGAAAAATGTAAAGGACAAGACATAAGAACAAGTTGCTAGTCGTTAGTTGTTAGCGTAGTTACAATGTTTACCTTATTTTCTATTGGTTTTGTAATGAGATATTTCGGCGTCCCCACGCGGGTATAAAAGCGCACGTTAGCGTCCTTTTGGGCAGGAAAAGTCAAGTAGGATTCGCGTCGTGACATCGCTTTGTGATTTGTCTTAACCTTTGGTACAAGCGGGACCGATATGTAAGTGATTTCTTTTGTTATATTGTTTAGTTTCGTTCTTTAGTCAGTACTCTCTGCGAAGGCCAGCACTCACTCGTTAAATGCAGCAGTTTCTTGAAGAAGTCAGTAGACTAGCGCAGTGATGTCATTCTGAAAAGGGACTTTGTTACGGCTGCTTTAAAAGGGGTCACATGTCAGCGGGTTGTCTTGAAAGATTCACTTGTGAAGAATGCGGAAGGCGCCATCACACACTCCTCCATGGAGTAAAACTCAAATCCAGCTACCCACAGCCAGACACGAAAGCAAAATCGAGCGTTCTTCAACCGAAGAAGAAATAGCCTCAAAGGGAAGCCAGGAGTGAAAGCAAGCCAGCTCCCGAATCATCAAATTCAAACGCGATTAGCGCGGCACACAGCTCAGTCCCGGGCAACGCAAGCTTGATCACCAATTGTCGAATAGTCAATGGTAGATCTGTTTCACAAGGCTAATCCCGAAAAGCAAATAAAGGTGTACGCACTCCTAGACGATGCAAGTGACACGACCTTCGTTACCACCCAAGTGAAAGAGAAACTCGGCATAGAGGGTGTTCAGACCAGTTTGAACCTTAGTACCATGCTTGGTCGTGAAGTGTTGGAAGTTCTTTGTCCCATGTTAGGTTGTGTTTCCATAGTTCCTGCATCATTATTTTCGCTTTTACTGTCACAGGTTCCACAAATCCCAAGGGGTCGTATAGCTTTGAGGATAAGCTTAATACTGATCTTTTGGAGATTTTGTCCGTGCTGTTGGTTTTCTTGATAAGTTTTGTTGATGATAGTGGACGATTCGCGTCCCGGGTCTCGGCACCAGTTTCTGAAGGTCCCTGGTTCAATCCCGGGTCTCGGTACCAGTTTCGGAGATATCAATCAGACTGATCTGTGTATGATCTTGTGTTTATTCCATTCAGCCAAGGCTAAGAATATCAGATTAGTGACCTACATAATGATGACTAATTACACGTACATAATTTACTGTTAATGTACTGATTTCATTACAGAAACACCCATTCTCGCCCTTGGAATATGCGAATTTCACTAAATTATTTTTACACCAATTAAACGCTTCAAATTTATCGGAAGTTGGTTTCTGGAGAGGTCCACAAACTTTTATTCAGTGTTGTCGGATAGGGAGGTTATTACGCTCTCTTGGTGTGTCGCAAAAAGGCCCTGTACACACTAATGCGTTTTTGTTGTCAGCGAAAACACATCAATCGATTCGAGTCCAAAGCTACCGTTTTGATGTGTTTTTGACCGTCCACACTAAAACGTTCACTAAACGGTAGAATTGCACGTTGTGACGTAATTTGAACCCTATGCGCATGCTACAAATACACGCCCATGCGATATTTTGGTACATATGACGTCATCGTTTTCATTTTGATGCGTTTTCGACCATCCACGCTATGCGTTACTTTCAAAAGCGTTCTGAAATCGATGCGTTTTGGATGAAAATGCTCAGGGTATTAGTGTGGAAGGCAGGCCTTAACAGAGCGAAATAATACATTTTCAAACGAAAACGAATTATTTTGGACTGGGCGTTAATCGTGGTGGACTTGGTGGTGACGTTTCAAAGAATTAATTTAAATGTGCGGACGTTCCAGGAAATAGATTTCCGTTTAATCCAGCCTCTAAATATAACTTTAGTGAAAATCACATATCTCGGCTACCGGGCTAAGATTGCCTCTCTGACCGATTATTCTCTCTTGTTGGAACATTATTCGAGAAATGCTGGTGGTTATTATGAAAATTCAGAAATTATTGAGCATGTAGCTGAAGCTAGGCCTCCTTAAAATTGGAATGTAAAATATAAACTGTAAATTGTTGCACTGATCTTACGACGGCGTGGAACTTCATTATTATTTCTTTAATTTTTTAACTGTGGTGTTGTGTCTTACCAGCATATTGTCCAAGACGTTCCAGCTTGTACTTGCTCTGTTCATCATCAACAGCAAATGAGTCGTATTCAGCGTAAGCTGTTTGGTTATCGAAGTCTTCCAGATCAACCCGAAGCTTGCTGCGTCCTTTCGTCAGGCGATGAATCTTGTCCAGCCCGAGCCAAAATTCACCATTCAGATTTCCAAAGCCTCGTTTGTAGTCGTCCCAGCCGCGATAGAAATCTACCGAGCCGTCCAGTCTCTTTTGGAACACAGTCCATCCGCCACCGGCTGTTTTTTGGTCACAGTACACATCAAAGGCTCCAGCATCATCAGGGTCGATAGTGTAGACACCACTGGTTCGAAAACCGGCTTCATAGACATCAGCACAATTTCTGCGAACTTGAATTAACTGCATGAATGAACAGTGTAGCGTTTCCAAGCTTTATCACTTTAACGCAATATGATAGCCGTGATCTTAGCAGCCACCATATTTACTACCAACTATATTTAAATAAAACATCTCTTATAGACAAACGGATTGTAGTAGATCGCTAATACGGTGTGCAGTAGTACCAAGACATCAAGTCATTTTTAGAGTGTCCATCCGCCCCTCCCCCTTCAACCCTCCCCCCATTCCCATCGGCTGTGTTCGGTCACAGTCACTATATTTAGCCTGTGTTCAGACGCCCCTCCCCTTAGTAAAAAGTCGGCAAAGGGGAATTGCTTTACTGAGGGGGCATCTGTACACAGGCTAAGTATATAGACCCCCTTTGCTGTTTAATCGTTTCCCTACTTGGAAAAATCGTCGTAGATCAGTGTCCACTGGAAAGAAAAGGAATAAATATCGCAAACTATGTGTTGATTTTTGCGTTATTCTCTTTTGTATCACTTTAACTTTTAAAAAAAAAAAAAAGGAAGAAAAATTGAGGGCGAGCAAAAACCCTTAGTGATAACCCCCTAACCCCTCAGGTAGGTTTTAGTTCTGTTGAGAGTACCTTTTATCTCGCAGTTTTCACCTTTGAAGCCAGCTAGGCATGCGCAAATGTACTTCTTCACGGTATATCCATGTAGCACGTTCCGTTGTTCAGGCAGGGCTCAGTGGCGCAAGGATTCTGTTAAAAGGAAAACAGTTTCTTTTAACAGTTTCTTTTAAGATCTTTTTCATCACTGGCTTAGAATCATCATAAATCCACCACTACATGATGAAATGGCTTAAAATTCATCTGGGAGGGGATAAATACCTCTGTGCCTCTGTAGGTCCAGTCTTTTCTTGGTTTGAGATCCTCTGGGGGTTGCAAGTGATCTGAGTTACTCAGTTCACAGGCCATCCTGGTGTTTATCATTGGACCAATATTATACGAAACACATTCTCTAGCAAGGGCGCATTGATCTTGGCAGTCTAGATTTAGTTCCACTGAATGATTTGAAATCACATGCCCTTCAAGGTAAAAACCTCTGGCTGGTGTCAGAAATGTAATGCGTCGGTTGTTTTGACCACAATCACCTAAGATAGGGATTTTCAAAATAAAAACTAGTTAAAACGTAGAAAAGAGTTTGACCGACTACTTATCAGTGTTGAAGTCAACATTCTAGAAGAGTGCACTAATTTGGCAATCCCACGCCTTTGCAAATGAGTGCGCAAGATTTCAATTAACTAGCTCTCAGTCCCTCACGGGACTAAAAATAACTAAACTCCATATAAGGGAATCCGGATTCTGAAACCAGGAAATTTTCCCTTCTGGAATCCGGAATCCTGGACTTTGGAATCAGAAATACAGCTCAAGGAATCTGGACTCCTACTAACAATTGGAGTCCGGAATACCATTCCACTGACAGAGAATTCGGAATCTAGGGCATGGAATCCAGAATCCCAGAATGTATTGGATTCCCTTACCTGTGGGGCGATTCTTATAACCGACTTTGTTTTCAGAACTCTTGAGTGACCGAAGACGGCAGCTTATATCGACAGCAATTATAACAAAGAGATACATTCCGTCTTAAGAGCGCATTATATTGGTCTAGACATATCTCCTTGCACATCGGACGGAAAAATTTACAGACACTTGCTGCTCAAGGTAGAAAGCTCTGACTGATGGCAAAAATGTAATGTAGCAGTTTTGTTGACCACATTCAACCGAGACAGATATTTTTAAGGTTAATAAAGTGTCAGCAATTGTGACCGATTATTGGTTCAGTGTTGGCTTTACAAAAAACGACTAAGTGTTTCACTCTTTTGTGACATCGCGTGCGAGAAAAAAAAAAGAGAACGATATAAAAGTATAATTATATATATTTTCTCTTGCTCTTCACTCTTGAATATTTGTCCCACATAGTAAAAGCAGATATTATATGTACTTATCACAAATACAACTGAAATACGTTTTTTGTCATCGCCCGTCTCGCCCCTTAATTGTGTAAAATCTAGGAGAAAGAAACCTATAGCTTCTTGGTGAGACTCCGTCCTCTGGTGAACGGACCGCAGTTTTATAGTAAGGCAACAGAATTCCTGAAAAGGCGCGATATCAACTGCGAAGAAGGCGAGTGGAAATTCACCTGCTGCATGGTTGCGCAAAACATCAGTTATTGATAACTTGTCAAAGAAAAGGCTTTAGACATGATTGCTTACAAAAAGGAAGGTCGAATTGTGGTATCTCTGATCTCTCAAAAGCCAATATACAGTTCGAAGTTTATAAAACTCTTCTTTTAAATTTTTAAGGATTAACAAAGTGTCTAATTATCAAAGTATTATTTAATTATTTTATTTATTCAGATTATTATTATTATAATTAAGAAGCCTTATAGTTATTTTGGGGAATGTCGCTGTTTCGAGATCATTACTACAAGGACGCCTCAACGAGAAGCTCAGAAAACCTTTGTTTACGGTGGTATTATAATTAGTTTTTTCAAAAGCGTTCAATTTTGATGGTGTAACGAAAGAAAAAGTTTTCACATTTTAAAAACATTAATACCCAGGAAATTCTTGGAATTTGGAAAATAAAATCTCAACGGGGAAAGTTCGTCAAGTTATTTTTTGCTATTATAATAGTGGAACAACCTATACGCTGGCCTTCTTATTTATAAGAGATCCTCAGTTAAGCTATTTTGGATACTTCGCTTCGTCCCGGAGAAGCGGCATGAAATTTCTTAGACGAAAACTCCGTTAATACGCCCAAACAGTTAATATGCGACAACGACCACATGATTTGACATAACAGACGTGTGAAATAAAAAAATTGGCTTTCTAAGCCGACAAGTGACCATCCTCGGAGACCCAGGGGCAGATAGTGGGGGCGAGGGAAAGTCTAAACGGGCGGAAAAATATGGCACGAAGAAAAGAAAAGAACGGCGAGAAGAGCCCCTGGGGACAATGTCTTACCAGACCAGTTCCAAACGGTCGCCGCCGTTCTGACTTCTGATTGGTGCCAGAAAACGTTTGTGTTTTTCTGCCCAATAAGTAAAGATACATTTACATGCAACTGAAAGTGTCTGTAAAATGTAATGTTGATTACTTCTTAAATTAAATTCTCATTACTAAAGGACAGGCTAAATGGCAGTAAATTTTCTGCAGGTGGAGAAGGATCTGAAAATTAAGAGACTTTTTCTTTGTCTTTGGTTACGATATTCTAAGGCGCTCCCAATGTTTAGCAAGAGGGGTTACCATAGCACTCACAAGGCAGGGACGGGTAACCTAGCAAGAAAGAATGATAAAGAATGATAAAATTTGTTTTTACAAACCCCAAATGACCATCTTTTGATTACAACGTCTGTTAATAGGTGAATATTAAGTAAATTCAAGTTATTCTAGCTGCCTTGTATAAAGAAAACGACGAAACTGCTTAACTAATGTCAAGTGAAATTACCTGAAAAATCTGGGCGTCATAAAAACATAATCGCCAAAATTATTTTGAAGCTGATCATAATAATTAAGCGCTGTTTTTGTCTTTGTTTTGTTTTTTTTCCTGACCTTGATATGCAGTAACGATATAGTTCAGCCAAGCTCCCCAAACAACACACTCCAGCATGATGGCTAGCAAAGAGAAAAAACGCGGGCCTGCCATTCCAGAAGCCGTGTAGACCTATTGTAGCGTTGCCCATCGGACTTTGAATTGGTGTCTAGTAAATAGGGAAATTTAGCTGGATTATAAGTGAAAGGGCAAAACATAAAATCAGTAATTTCTTTCTGCTTTATCATATTAAAAGGGTATTTTTTTTCGTCATCAAATTTAATTATTGGATGCCAAATACTCAGCAAGTTACAACTTACCTCAGCAAGACACGTCACAATGTGGTCTCCTTTATCAGAAATGCTCTGTTCCTTTTTTCCGTCTTTTTTTTTCTATCTTTCTTCTGTCACTAGTATACAAACAATGCAATATAAAAGTGCCAATATTTTGTGAATTAATTAGACTCTTCCACGGTTTTTTCAAAATTAGACGAGGATTATTTGACGAGGATTCATCAACACCGCTGAAAAGATCAGAGGCCCTTAACATTAGTAAACTTGCAAAGTTTAAAAGTAATACGTCCAAAGCGAGCGAGGATTTAGCTCCATTAGTCGCCAAATTTTAAGCGTGGGACGTTTGTATCACGTGGAGGGCAAGGTGCTGCCATTCACCAAAAACATTTGCGACCTTGTGGGACAATATCTCCGCTAGCATACAACACTCCGACAATATTGGCCATTGCATTATTTTTACATTTTTTAGCTTCTCTTTTCAGCATTGTCGACGGATTTATCACAAAGTGGATCATATCAAAAGTTGAAAAAACCGTGAAGTGGTCTATTTTTAAGCGTAAATTAGCAGACAGAGAGTATGAGTAAACAGGTGTAATTCCTAAAGGAGGGAGAGGCTAAAATTAAGGTAAAACTGTAATGGAACCAGAAGAGGAACTTACCTCTCCGAATAATTGGAGAAAAAAAATCGGAAAAGTAATTTTTGGCACTGTTTTTAGTTCAGTGCAGCAGTAGCTGTGTAGGCTCGCACGATAATTTCCGGAAAGAATGCTACAAACCTAATTTGAGTGTGGGTGTATTGTTTCAGAGGTCATTTCCAATTAAGAGTGCCTACCCGTAAGGCATTTGTGAGGAATTATTCAAGTGGCGAATTTAATTTCAACGGCGGTGGGGCTTTGCCATTTTAAAAGAGGTTTGTCTTTATAACTGCAGGTGAGGTGTTGTCAAATTTTCAAGGCCATGGAATTCAAATTTCAATCAACTTTTAAAAAAATGAAATTGAATGACGTGCCATAGGATAAGCTATATAGTTAACAATTAAAGGTGAAGTCGACGATACAACTGAGTGTCAGGAATAAATGACATCGATTGCGACACCAAACAAACAAGTCACATTCTCTTCAGAGGACGAAGACAAAAAAAAAGTAAACAGTTGCTGTACCACAGGAAGCTCAAGTTTATAATTTAAGTATAATCCATACTATTATTTACATGAACGGTTCTATCAAAATGGCATTTAAGTGTTATTAGGACAATACTTCAAATATATTTTCATTTTTCAAATAATAATATGGATTTGAAATAACATCATTTCAGTTCACTTCTTAGTGTGGGATCCTTGAGCCAGTGTAAGCGTTTTACTCTGCGTTTTCCATAAGTGATTAAGTGCGCCCAATATTAAGAGGAGATCCTGTGTTACAGGTGTGAGCTACGAGTAACTAACATACTTGAATTCATCCATCCCAAAACTAGTAACCTGGGTTTAACGCCTAGATAATCCGGAGCGGTCACAATAGATTTAGTAGCCCGCGGGTCTCCGCTTAATTAACACAAATGTCACTGTATCTGTGGCAATATGAAAAATTCAGCACAAACAATGCCTGTTTCGTAATCATGCATGACATAAAAAAGTCTAATGGACCCTTTCTGGCTATTCAGTAAAATGCCTAAAAACGCCATCGGACACAAGAAAAGCACAGGACAAGGCAAACAAAGGAATTTCAGCACCACTTTAAATGATGTACGTGAGCGCTTTGTATTTTTTTGTTTGTCTTTACCCAGTGCTATCCTTGCTTTCCAGCATGGTCTATTTCGTACCACGTGACTGACGAGCTGCAAACTGGGCCTATAGAGGGAAGAACTCGTCACGTAACGTTTCCACGGTAGAAAAATGTCTGGATCTCAACAAACCATGGTCCTGAAAATATGGCAGAAGAAAACGAAAAATTGACATATGATCGATTGCACTCAGGAACAAAACGGTAGACCATACTTTTTTCTACAAAAAAGATAGTTGAGATCCATAAATCTTGCTACCATGGTAACATGACGTCACACTTCTCCTCTCTATTTATGCCCTGCTCTCATTGTGATCCTTGCAATTTTTTTGTTTTAAATAACAGAAAAGCTGTTCATTTTTTTCCAAAAATAATAACATTGTGAGGAGCGGGGTGAGGTGGGGAGGGATTAAATGATGCAGCATCTCTCGTGACGTTGAAATGCAGATAGTGAGCGTAAAATGCTCCTAATACAGTTTAACACTAAAAACTTTAATCAAGTGAAAAGGACTGTTATAAAGTTGCTTAATGAGAATTACAACCTGTTCTGTGATAAAGATACTTAAATTTCATTTACTTGAACAAATTAACTACATGTATTAATCCTTTTAAAATTACTGCGCTTTTCACAAACGTGCGAATTCTGAAGTTCAAAAGCCAACTGACGATTGCGTTTTTCGCTGCCGTCAATCACCTTAACGGACCTCTTAGGAAACAAAACTTTACTTTAACGGGTTCAAAAGGTCAAGGTTTGTGATTTTTGACATAATCGGATTTGTCTTTGAAGCATCTATCTCAAGAATTGTACGGTGTCAATTTTTGCTCAGAAAAAAATTATCCTCACTGGAAACTATTTACTCTCAACACGCTGTTAGATCTGAGATCACTTGCATTTGTTAATGAAAGAATAATGGCTTTAAAACAGATGATTGACAAAAAAACACATTTTTGTTTATCGTACCCGATTTTGTCCAGTTTTGTCCCAGGGAAAATTTTGTCCGCGGCGCCTTTGAAGATTGTCTAGTCTTGGACAAAATTTGTAAGTGATCACGACAAACCATCCTCATTTGTTATGCGTTTGTGATGAAAGAAAATTTGTCTAAGTTAATTGCTTTTTCGCTAATGAAGATAGGCCCTAACACTTTTGAGTAATATAATGTAAAAACTAGAGTGCAGAATCGTTCTTTGTAGATACTTCAAAATACACCAGTTTGGGAAAAGGCCATGAAATAAGTAAGTAAGCAAATTGTTGATGAGTTTCTGGATTCCTTGAGCTGTATTCCAGCCAGGATTCCGGATTCCACAAGAAAAAATTCCCGGGTTCCAGATTCCACAGGCAAAAATTTACGGGACTCCTTAATCCGGATTCCCTGCATGACATGGGGCAATTTTTTGGAAGAATTCGTTCAGCTAGGAATAAAGGTGAAATGAACTAAAGTGAATGGGACGTGGCGGCGCTTGAAAGAGTGACTGTGCATGTCTTCGTTTTCCAAAATCAACACCCACAAGAGCCTGTTTAAGAGTCCTGGTACCATTTGGCGCTAGGTATGAAAAAGACTTTTGTCAGGAGTCGAAACCGTTAACAGTAGAACTATTTTTTGGCTATGTTTCAAGAACTATCTTAACTTATTTATAAATGTCATTTTTTGAATGTTTACTCTAGATTCCAACTGGCTTGATTTTCATCTCAGCTCGCTTAAAAGAGTGATGGTAACCCTTCCATGCCTTCCAGTTTACACCGACAGCAAATTCGTGATGGTAGCCTCGAAGATAGAGACCGTTCAAATTAGATTCATGACAACGTTTGTACCACCAGGCTCCTTTGAATTTCTTGGCACAGATGGTATCGGGATTATGATCGTTGTCTTGATCTTTGGTAGAGAACGTAATACCACGATGATAGCTAAGGGAGTCGCCAGCAGTTCCTGCAAAGTTAAGGTAAAGAATATCAATATTTATAAAACCTCGATCTAGTAGGGTGCAAATGGGCTAGTGTTCAGTCCTGGAGTATAATTATTTACCAAATATTTTTAGTATTTAGGGTTATAATTAAGTGCGGATTGAATTAAGTGTTAAACGGGTATAAACTTTAAATTTATCGTATAGAAAGACCACCAACTACACCAACTTCGATTCCATGTCATCTTGTGCTTGTATTGTAAATTAAATCTTTATTTAACAGCTTCATTTTTTGTTTTTATGTCCAATGATCAGGAATGCTACTACAATCAAACCTCCCGTGCGATAAGTGAACACTCAGAACGCGAACAATTTAGTGGTGGCTTCCGAGAATCAAACTTAACAAGAGTCTCATTCGAGAAGAGGTCCCGAGACATCTACACTTTGGTAAAGAATTTATTCAGTGGAAGCTCTACTAACGGACACTCTCGTAAGAGGAAGGATCTATCTTCTTATGGCCGTCTACCATCCAAAGAAACCCAAATAAAATTCGCGTAGTTTTGATTGCTCGGCGGAACATAGAGGCGAATCTTTAAACAATCACCTGCTTCAAGGCCCTGACTTGACAAACAACTTAACCGGGGTACTATGCCGCTTTCGAGAAAAATCCATCGCCTTTATGTGCGACATAGAAGCCATGTTTCACCAAGTCAGAGTAGACGAAAGCCACAGAGATTTACTTCGATTCCTCTGGTGGGAGGACGGTGACGTCACTAGAGAACCAGAAGAATATAGAACGGCCGTTCCTTTGTTTGGAGCCACTTCATCGCCGGGGTGTGCAAATTTTGCTTTGAAGTCAACTGCCAATGACTATCAAAGTGAATTTGGTGTTGCTGCCGCAGATTGTCTTCGAAATGACTTCTACGTTGATGACGGTCTCAAGTCTGTTCCCTCAATCGATGAAGCTGTAACGCTCATTTCAGATGTGAAGCAAATGTGCAAGAGTGGAGGTCTCAACCTTCATAAATTCGTGTCGAATAGTAAAGACGTCATCAGAAGAATACCAGAGTCAGATAAAGCAGATGGCGTTAAAGAGCTCGATTTGGACCTCGATTCGCTTCCCTTAGAACGTGCTCTTGGTGTGCGGTGGTGTATTGAGTCTGACTGCTTTCAGTTTAACATCGTCTTACAGGACAAGCCGTGCACTAGGAGAGGAATACTTTCTACGATAAGTTCGATTTTTGACCCACTTGGCTTCGTTACTCCGCTCTTGTTAGACGGGAAGTCAATACTTCAGGAGTTATGCCGCCTTGATGTAAGTTGGGATGACCCGATACCTGACGATGTAAAGATCAAGTGGGAGAAGTGGAGAGCAGACCTGTTAAATTTGCAGCAAATTTCACTTTCGAGATGTTTCAAGCCCGAGAACTTTGGTCCTGTTGTGCGCACTGAACTCCACCACTTCTCAGATACAAGCGTAAAAGGCTACGGTCAGTGTAGTTATTTGAGAATGATTGATGAGCAGCAAAGGATTCACTGCACCTTAGTCGTGGGAAAATCGAGAGTTGCCCCCCTGAAACCTGTAACCGTAACGAGACTGGAACTCACCGCCGCTGTTTGTTCTTTGAGGATTAGCAAGCAGTTTCGTCGGGAACTGAGTTATCACATTGACCAAGAGTACTTTTGGACAGATAGCAAAGTGGTCCTTGGATACATAAGGAATGAAAGTAGGCGATTCATGTATTCGTGGCTAACAGAGTTCAAGAAATTCAAAATAGCACTTCAGCTTTACTTTAAGGGAGCCCAATGTCTATAAGCCTCATGGTTTCTTTTTGGGCTTCCTCGCCACTTTCATTTGCTTTTGTGTAACTGTCTTGTTTTATCGTTATTTGTATTTTGTGGTAAATCAAATAAAGTTACAAAGTTACCAAGTTGAATAGTGGAACCACGTCGAATCAAAACAGAACCCTGCAGATGAGGCTTCGCGAGGTGTAAAGTCTCAAGAGTTGTTACATTCTCGTTGGATCAACGGACCTGCCTTTCTTTGGAAGACTGAAGACCAGTGGCCAATAAACCAGGATCACAGTGAAGGTACCTTTGATCTCCAGAATAACGACCCCGAAGTCAAGAAACATGTTACCATGGCAACCACACAAATCGATTCAGAGAAAGCAAGCCTGTGTGAGAGAGTGAGGTATTTCTCTGACTGGTATAGCGCGAAACGAGCAATCGCTCTGTTTACACATTACGTAAGAAGTTTAAGAGCGCGAATACAGAAGAAGCATTGCAAAGAAGAATTGACACGAGAAGTAAAAGTCACTGAGTTAGAGAGCGCAGAACGCGCTATCATTCGTGCAGTACAGTTAAGCGCATTCGAGGACGAGTTAGACGTCTTGAAGCAGATAAAGCGAAAGAATCCGGACCCTAACAGTAGAGTCTTTGCGCAACAGAGGAAATCTAACATAAAGACTTACAGCTCACTGTACAAGCTCGGTCCTTTTGTTAATGATAATGGAATTTTGCGAGTCGGTGGACGTCTCAGACGTGCAAGTCTGTCAGATGACATGAAGTTTCCTATCATACTACCAAGAAATAGCCACGTTACCACGCTCATTGTCAGGTATTTTCATGAACGCACAAGTCACCAAGGCAAGACCATGACGCTCAATGAAGTACGATCGAATGGATTTTGGATAATAAGTGGTTCAGTTGTAGTCAGTAGCATTATCTCGTCCTGTGTCAAGTGCAAGAAACTACGTGGAGCAGTTCAAGAACAAAGAATGTCAGGCCTCCCAGAAGACCGTTTAGAGACTGCCCCTCCCTTTACCTACTGTGCCGTCGACTATTTTTATATCGTTAAAGATGGCCGGAAGGAGCTGAAGCGTCATGGTGTTTTGTTCACTTGTATGGCTTCGAGGGCTATACACCTTGAAAATCTAACTTCCTCGACACAGATTCATTTATCAACGCCCTTAGACGATTTATCAGTCAGCGAGGACCCATCCGGCAGTCAAGAAGTGACCAGGGAACCAACTTTGTAGGAGCTAGTAAATAACTTGCACAAGCGTTAGGTGAAATGGACCAAGAAAGAATTAAAGCAAAGCTATTAGAAGAGCAGTGCGATTGGTTTTCCTTGAAAATGAATGTCCCAGCAGCAAGTTACATGGAAAGTGTGTGGGAACGCCAAAGAAGAACCGTTCGGAGCGTTCTCTCATCCCTGTTAAACAATAATAGGCGACAATTAGACGACGAGTCTCTTGGGACTCTGATGTGTGAAGCAGAAGCGATCGTTAACAGCCGACCCTTGACAGTAACTCAGATTTCAGACCCAGATTTTCCAAGTCCTTTGACCCAGAACCACCTGCTAAAGATGAAGTCAAAAGTTGTTCTTGCTCCACCAGGTGTCTTTCAGCCAGCAGACGTATATTGCAGGAAGCGTTGGAGACGAGTCCAACATTTAGAGAAAGAGTCTTGGTCGCGCTGGAGAAAAGAGTTCCTCCTTAGTTTGCAAGAACGTCGGAAGTGGACACGCCCAAGCAGAGATTTACAAGTGGATGATGTTGTAATCATGAAGGATGAGAACCTCCCTTGTAATGCTTGGCCGTTAGCACGTGTATCAGCTGTTTACCCTAGTTCAGAGGGGCAAGTACGTAAAGTCCAGGTAGTTCTTGCGGATAGCTGCCTTGATTCCAAGGGAAAGAGAACTTGTCAATTACGGTACTTTGACCAACCGATCCACCAGCTGGTACTGCTGATGCAAGTTAAGAATTAAGCGAGTTCCGGGGGTAATTCCCCGACGAGGAGCCTTGAACATTGAACTGAACTTTGAAAAGAAAACATGATTATATGAACATTAAGTTGATTATTTAGTTGATTTAGTGAAATAAAATGATTATTTCAGGGGAGCCATGTAAAGGACAAGACGTAGGAACAATACCTTTCATTGATTTCGTGATTTTCATGCTTTGATCCTAGTTACTAGCGTAGTTACAATGTTTACCTGATTTTCTATTAGTTTTGTGATGAGATATTTCGGCGTCCCCACGCGGGTATAAAAGCGCGCGTTACCGTCCTTTTGGGCAGTAAAAGTCAAGTAGAATTCGCGTCGTGACATCGTTTTGTGATTTGTCTTAACCTTTGGTACAAGCGGGACCGATATATAAGTGATTTCTTTTGTTATATTGTTAAGTTTCGTTCTTTAGTCAGTGGTTAAAAGTACACGAATGTTAATGTACAAGTATACAGATTTAAGTTTAATTGTTTTATAATTGTTTCATGAGCGAAAAGCGGATTTGAACGTCTGTTAGAGCAACGCCCACACTTTTGCTTTATAGTACAAGGATTAAGATCAGATTTATGGAATTATTGTTTATTTTCAGTCTATGTAGCCTTTAAGTAGATTTTACCGTCTTGTTATCGACCTAATCGTTATAGAATCGCTTTATTACCTTTTCAAGCTTTTGTTTGTTGATTACACGTTATTTGTCTCAGTATCGCCTTTTCGCCAAATTGATAGAGATTTTTGCACTGTTATTTCAGTTTACGGTCAATCCGCTTGGTCTATAGATTTTGGTCTTTGAAATTTGGAATTAAACCACCGTTAACCGTCACCTTTGGTTTTCCGTGGTTTTCTTGTTTTGCCGACCCGTAAAATAGTCCCTAATCTAACCTGCTGCGACACACCCTGCGAAGCCAGTTTTCTAAATTTCTAAGGGACGGACCATTAGAAAAGTTATGGGGTGGGGGGGGGGGGGGGAATTTTCGAGCTGCAGGAATTTTTTTTCGTTATCAAATTCCTTGCATGAATTTTTCTTCGGCCGTAGCATGAATATTTTTTAGGATTAATTGGCGTGCACGAATTTTTTTTCATTGAATTTTCCCTTGCGCGAATATTTTTTTTGTACTTCGCCCGCCCCTCCCCCCCCCCCCCATAAGTTTTCTAATGGTCCGTCCCTAAGTTTTTAAATTTTGATTAACTGGGACCTCTCAAATAGTAACGTAAACGTTACCCCTTTTTATGGTTTTCATCATTAATGTAGTACAAGAGCCCATTATAGGCTCCTGTGTAGTATTATGTCTAACCAGCGTATTGTCCAAGACGTCCCAGCTTGTACTTGCTCTGTTCATCACCAATACCGAAGGAGTCGTATTCAGCGTAAGCTGTTTGGTTTTCGAAGTCTTCCAGGTCTACCCGAAGCCTGCTCTGTTCTTTTGTCAGTCGGTGAATGTATTCTAGTCCGAGCCAAAATTCACTATTCAGATTTCCAAAGTCTCGTTTGTAATCGTCCCAGCCGCGATAAAAATCAACCGAGCCGTCCAGTCTCTTTTGGAACACACTCCATCCCCCACCGGCTGTTTTTTGGTCACAGTACACATCAAAGGCTCCAGCATTATCAGGGTCGATAGTGTAGACACCACTAGTTCGCAAACCGGCTTCATAGAGCTCAGCACAATTTCTGTAAACTGGAAAACACGAATGCAGTGACAGCGCTTCGAAACCTCAACACTTTAATGCAATATGAAAGACTTGTGACTTAGAAGTTAGTCATATAACCTCGTCATAAATTAGCATAATCTTAGGCAGAAATATTACCTTATTTAAAAATAAAAATAAAAACCCGCGACGGGGCCAGCATTACTGGTCCACAATCGGTCGTCAACTTCTATCTCGGACTGTTTTCCTTTATCATATTCTTGATAAAGCCAAACTTGCAAAAAACAATCGGTCAAGTGCCTGATGGCCGCTTAATAGAGGTGACAACAATGGGATGAGAGTACCTTGTTCGCAGTTTTCACCTTTGAAACCAGCTGTGCAAGCGCAAACGTAGTTTTTCTCGGTATATCCCATGTAGCACGTTCCGTTGTTCAGGCAAGGCTGACTGGCACAAAGATTCTGTTAAAAGAAACGCAGCTTCAATGAATTTTTATTGAAATCAGCTTCTCCTAGGTTATGATGAACTACGATTAACCCTATTCCTACTTAAAGCTTTCCGTTATTCTTTCACTGGAATTATGCAATAATTTTAATTCAAACGTAAACGAAAGGAAAAAAATAGCGCTTTTGGAACGAAAACATATCCCGCGCGACCGGCAGCCCAAAAAGGCTCGAAAACAAAAACCGAAAGTCGATAATAATAATAATAATAATAATAATAATAATAATAATAATAATAATAATAATAATGGGCACTTAATGGAAGTTCAACTTCATCTTTTTTTAGTGCCTCAAGTTTTGAACTCTTTTCTTTACTCCCAAAGCTGTTCTCTTTTTGGTGTGCGACGTTATTTAGTATTTTTTTTGTAAGTTAGGCGACCGTCGTCGAGCGTCCAATAATACAAACACATAATTATGTATAGCGGAAAAATGGACATAAATTATCCAGGTTTTTAAATTAAAGTGTAATTATGAAAATTCAAAGGGCGGATTGCAGCCAATCCGAAGAGGTGATTTAGAATTTAAAATAAATTATAGGAAATTGCATATACCGCCAACACCGACATTTTTATCATCTTTATCATCAGAAGCTTGGAATTATCATAAATCAACCCCTACATGATAGTTGAAATGGTTCAAAATTCATCTCGACTTGATAACATTATTTGCAACAACAACAACAACAACAATCTTTTTGTTGACTCGTGACACAATTAAAATTATTACAAGAAAAAAAGTTATATACATTACAAATTTATAGATCATACCTTTGTCCCTCGGTAGATCCAGTCCTTTCTTGGTTTGAGACCTTCTGGGTGCTGCAAGTGATCTGAATTACTGAGTTCACAGGCCATCTTGTTGTTGATCTTTGGACCAATATTATATGAAACACATTCCCTCGCAAGGGCGCATTGGTCTTGGCAGTCTAGGTTTAGTTCCACAGAATGATTTGAAAACACGTGTCCTTCAAGGTAAAACCCTCCGACTGGTGTCAGAAATGTGATGCGTCGGTTGTTTTGTCCGCAGGTTCCTGAAACAGAAATTGATATAATTAAGAGAGAATTTGATTGACTTTATTGCACTGCAATAACGGTATGTATATTAATTAGTAATCACATGATTTTTCTCATGTAATTTGCAAGAAATGCAGAGGGCCTGTAAAATTTTCAAAGACTGCAAATTGCACTCGTCCTAACGGGCCATTTATAATTAGTTCCTGCCCAAAATTTAACCTACGTCAAGCGCGCGCTTACTCATTATCTTTCCCGCGCTTTTGGTGCCGGAAAATTGACCAATCACAAGTGTTGTGAAGCATAGCAAGTTGCGACGCAAAACATAAAATTGAAAGTTTGTTGCAAATAGTAGAACTCAGGCCTACTTTGCGCGACATGTTGCCGCAACTTGCAACATTGAAATTTGTTGCGTGACAAGTTGGGAGGAAAGGTGGAAATAAGAGCAACAACGCTTTTCAACTTGCAATGCAACAATGTTGTGCGACAAGTTGAACGAAAATGTTGCCAGTATTACTTGACATTTTAACGGGCCAGTGCAAAAAATTTACTCGCGCTCATTTAAAATCCAATTCCATTTTTGTATTAAACCTGCATGAAATGCGTTTTCTTATTCAAAACTGTTCAGACCCCGGGGGCACTCAACAAAATTTTATACGGGAAGGCTCCTTCCGATGTTCAACCCCTTACCCTTTTAAATACCATTTTTGCTACAAGGGGTACACTTTTATGTACCTTCTATTGACAAAATGGTACCCCTTTCACAAATCTAGTTTAGAACTTTAATTTTGTCTCCCTTTTGACTGTCGTAAATGTGCTGGGTTTAAAGCTCTCGTTAATTTTTATAGTTTACTGAAACAAAATATAAAATCGTGTAATGCTAAGCGGAGACGACAACCAAAACGGCCAAAATAAAATCAGTAGGTCTACTTAGGAAAAAAACAACTTTGCCGGGTGCAGCACAATTTCTTTTTTTGTACATTTCTTTGTCGTTGTTTTGCACGACTACAACGTAAAACTTCAGAAACTTCCTACTAACGCGTTTTATGGAGCAAATGTCGTATGTGTTCCTGGTCCCTTTGTTTTTTTTCACTGCCGCTCATGACCATTTTCACCTCGGTGGCCGCTAGCATTTCTCATTTTCTCACTGCTAGTATAAAAATTTCATAGTTTTCTCACTTCCAACGAAATTGGTCTCCTTTGTTTTTCATCTCTCAGTCTAGCTTTTTCTCTGTAATCCACATCAATGTAGTCATTGAAATTTAGTCGAAAGAAAGAATTGGTTTTGTTGTCTTTGTTGTTTATTCTTTCTAAGGATCCGGGTGGCCATGCCGACTAAAACGCGTGGCAGGTGCTTGAAATGCAAAATTTCATCCCAGCTTACGCGAGTGGGTTGAGTTACTTATGGACGAACGTACTGATGATTTTCTTAGACCCAAATTTCTTGGATGTATAGATAACCAAATTTTCTTACCGATGGAACTCCGCTTCGCGCACGCGAGAACTCTGCTATGAATAAATTACAAAACCAGAACAGAAAATGCACCTGTTGGGTCTTTTACCGTCCGAAGTGACAGATTTCCCTCCCGTTTCATATACTTCAACTATAGTGAAATCCCTACGCTACAAAAGGTGCCCCTTTCGGGCGGAGTCTCCCCGTATTGGTCATTTAATTGGGAGTACCTCGGGGTTTAAACCTTTTCCGCCAGCATCCGCCAGCATTCTAACGTTACTGGGCTTTCTCTTTTAATATTGGGAACCGGCAAAACACCACTAGTGTGTGGCCTTTTCGAGCTTCCGATTTAAAGACGATTTAAATTTTGTTTACACTGTGTTATAAGATTAGAAAGAACGTTGGCGAGTAACATATATCAAGAATGATATTTCAACTCCTGACCAATTGCAGGGGTTGCTTTTCTCGTAAAGCTTTTTGGAAAAAAGAAAAACAAAACAAACAATTAAAAACATTTTTGCTTGTTTTGGAGAACTTGTACTAGTTTTATTACTCAAATTTCGATATCCTTTGCACAGTGGATGTTTTTACGGTGAAAATGCAGTTTAATTACTGTTTAGATAACAGTCCGTTATGTGATGTACTTGAACGCGAAAATTTTAAAGATTCTCCCGTGATGGCAAAATCTCCGTTGAGTGTTAAGTCATATCTACAACTTAACCTAAGCCCGACTGAAAAATTCGCATTGATTTCGTAATATTCTTAAGTTGTTTGTAACTCAGGCTAACGGTTCAGGTGGAGGTTCAATCGTCGGCGCGGTGGACAAAATCTGTCAACTTTAAATCTCCTAGAGATGAAGCGATGAATTAAATTGCGATCTTACAAGCAGGGGCAACCAACGTCAATTTCCGAAAATATGTGTTCGGAAGACGATTTGAGATATAGAATTTTCGGAACATTTATTGTAAAATGTCTTGCTTGCCTAGCTTTCCTAGCATTTTCGAACATCTAAAAATTGGTACAATTGCCCATTTTTAACAGATTTCAGGTCGCCTAGAATTTTCGGGAGTCTTTTTTCTGGCTGAAATTTTCGAAAGGTAAGTTTGATCCCTATAATTTTCGACAGACGAAAAATTTTTAGGGGATAAAAATATGCCTATCTACCGTTTAAATACTAAAATACGTTTAACAATGCTATGTTTAAGTGGTTTTGAACTATATTCTCATTGTTTGGGTGCCCCTGCACAAAGTCATTTTGTGTATATAATAGCTGAAATAATGGCAAATCTTGATCTTCGCAGCTAAAGACACAAATAAAAAGGTTATAGCTGATGTTGGCAAAGAAAAATCCTGAAAAAGAAAATAGCTAAATCTGTAAACCGGCCTCACCTTCGACGCGAGCAGTTGCAACGTAGTTTAGCCAAGCTCCCCAAACAGCAAAAACCAGCAAGAGCGCTAACACAGCTAAACGACTTGCCATACTGAAGGTCTTGACGGGGAACGAACCGCTCCCGATTGCGATGGGACAGTTATTATGAAAAAAGAAAAAGGAAAAGAAAAAGTCACCCGCGGGCTTAGTCAACAGTTAAACATCTTGACGTCTTTATTAGTTAGTTAATCATTTATAAGCATGTACTCAATGTCTTTAAAATTATTCAAGTCAGCTCCAACTGTAGGATTCCCTTTGAATAAAAATGATAAATCTACAGATAAATGTAAGCTTATCGCTTTTTATTCATTTTATCCTTTTTTCAATTTATTAATTTCCTATTTGACCCTTTAAGGTGGAAGACCCTTTAAGGTGGTTCTGAGCTCCCAAACCTTATAAATGAGATGGTGACTGATGGGTTCTCCAGGTTCGTTCTTGTTTACTTCCTAGAATAACTACTCTTTTGTGCACTGCAGTATACATATTTTCGTAGTATATATATAGTGAAAATAGGATGTTACAATTTTTGAAAAGAGTCTTGTATAAATAAATCGAAGAATGATTCTCCGTTTTCAATGCCCGATTAGAATGAAGTATAAATATTAAATAATTTAGTAACGTCTGAGTTCACACAGATAAAAAGAATCACTCGTGGATTTTTAAGAAGGAATTAAGTTGTCTTTTCGTCATCTTTTTCTTTAAATTAGTTTGCTAACGAGAAGGTCAGTCGGATGATGAAGTAATGAAACATTTACGCGGTAGGGCCTCTCGAACTTCCTAATTACTCACGGTTTAAACTTTTTTTTATTCTCTGTAATAGTTAATGAAAACAGACAGCTGCAGACAGCTGGCCTGTAATTTAAAACGGATCTTTTAACTCCGTTGGTTGAAATTTAAGGTAAAGGTTGCTTTTCCTGAAAAGTTTTCTTAGAAAAAAATACGATTAACCATTTTAGCTTGTTTTGGAGATTTTGTAATGGTTGCTCAAATTTTAATCTTCAATTCTTTGTAGAGTGAATCTTCTCTCGGTGAAAATGACTAGTTTGAACTCAAACCTAGATACCAGTCATTTGTCTCCCGCACAGGCACCAAATATAATGACTGCAAATGGGAAACCTTGTAAATAAGCGCAAACAACAATAGCGCTTGGCACGAGTACGACGTCCATTACAGCATAAAATTAATCTTTAATGAAGTCTAAGGCGAATTGCATTGGTGTTAAAGGTTTATAAGTTTGGTCTTTTTGTGAAAATAGACACAACAAATACATTGTTTGTATTCAACTCATTCTCTGCATGTCTTCTTCATTTATTTTCCTGCCCAATGTTAAACAACCAAAATACGACGACAAAAGCTGAGAGAATCAGCTTAAAAAACTCCATGAACTCGACTAAAACGCGAATGAAATTTCAGTTGGGTTTACTTATCAGAAGGACAAATTTTGTGTTAATTAAACGGAAACGTTCCTTACAGCATGTTTACTTATAATGTGCCCATTTTCGAAAATACTGGTAGTATTCCGCATTTCTTAAATAAACACGAATTTTTTCTTCGTTTTAGAATGCTTGGCGTGAGACGGCAAATGCTGTTACTGTCGTAAATCTGTTGCTTCAGGCGACCGAGCAAAGACGGCTCACTTTTGTGTCAATTTGCCGGAGCTTATTCCGGTTTACTTCTTTAAAATTTTGGCTTTCCCCTACAAGTTGAAGACAGGTGCTTATAATTATTTCGCTGAGGAGGTTTCTCCAGCGTTCTGTTCTGGAACTTGCACTAATTTTTAACAACACTGGCCGGAGTGGAAGAAACAATTAAGAGAAAAGAGTTTTGTTTTTTGAGTATTACAATGCTATGGCACGGCCTAGAAGTTTAAGTCTAAGACAGTCGCACCTTCATGAAATTACAGAACTGGCTTCAATTCCTTTTCACTTAGTTAGTGAATTTTGCTTAAGTTCGCCAGTGATGCCGGAAAGCTTTCAACGCGGACTCGACACACCCTACATAACACTCTAACCTGTCTGTCGTCATTATGATATTAAGGACTAAATAAATTGTCTCTGGGCCAAATTTCAGAATTCTTGCGGCTAAGAAAGGAAAGTTATTGTGAATGTCTAACTGAAGTGGCCGGATACTGGGCAACATACTGTACTTCTTAGCGGAGCTGTGTCAAGAAATTTATCGAAATTCAGTCAGTGGGAACAGTGCCACTAAATTGCGAGAAAGATAAAAAATTACAGCTCAAAACATTCAAAGAAGATATAAAAATCACACACATGGCGGCATATACAAAGCCATGCACGAACTTGAAGAAGAAGATTAATTCGGATTGAAATTGTGATTTTTAAAAATTTAATCGTAGATACTTTTGTTTTCTGGCCATCTTAGTTTTTAAAAGAGGAAACGTAAGCAAATTAAGGTGATAAATATAAAGAAACATACACGCATGTCTGGAAAGAAAAAAGAATTTAACTCGACGTTTGGTATGTTCCAACATACATCTTGAGTAAACCGTTGAATACCCGTGTGAAGAACAACA
Organism: Porites lutea; assembly: GCF_958299795.1. Classification (NCBI taxonomy): domain Eukaryota; kingdom Metazoa; phylum Cnidaria; class Anthozoa; order Scleractinia; family Poritidae; genus Porites; species Porites lutea. The sequence goes on along the minus strand of NC_133202.1, from coordinate 11,414,876 downwards.
AAAATTTAAATGTGGAAGCACGTGACAATGCCACGTCAACTGGTCATAACATGAAATGGGACCATTTCGAAACTTTGGCAAAAGGATGGAATCGAGAATCGTGAATCGAGTCGAGAATCGAGACTCGCAAGAGACTGTCAACTTACTTTTGAACGGTACGGTATTAAACACACGGTTCTCTCCCGTCCTATTGCGTAACTTCACTATAGGCAATACTAAGGGTACTTCATGCAACGGTAATCAGATGTTCTCGGACGACTTACACAACGTCCCTTAATTTTAGTATTCTCTTTAATCATATGATCGAGTGGTTCACAACGCAATGCTACATGCTTACCCGTAGAGAGCAGCTGTGCATCAATCATTCTGTATCCGTTCTGCAGAGCAAACTTCACGGCCTCCTTTCCATCATCACCCAAAGCCTTGAACACTCCAAGACCGAAGAGAGGTATTTTATAGCCATCGTTTAAAGTGACTTTGCTCTGCAAGCCTTCTCCATCTACGGCCATTCTTGTAAGGCCCTTTACTTGTAAAACTGGCAATCCAATTTTTAGATGAAACCTTTGTAGCAAGAGCGTTTTCAAAAGGCGTAGATTTGAGGCAGGCATCCGCATTACAATACTTTACTGGCCCCTTCGAACGTTAGCAGACTGAGCACTAGTCTTGTGGTACTCCGCTGGTCACGGTTGTCACCAAGCGCTTTTGTAATACAAGACTGTCTTGGATTCCAGGAACTGGATTGCGGATTCTTTGTCAATAAAACTTATATTCCGGATTCCAATCGTTAGCGGAATTTCGGATTCCTTGAACTGAATTCCGAATTCCAATATTCCTGATTCCATAAGTAATAATTTCCTGGATTCCAGATTACCTTACCTGGGGCGACTACTGACATACACAACAATAGAAGCACACGCACACTAGGCTTTTTGCATAAAATTCTGCCGGTAGAATTTCTAGCAGAATAAGCGATTTTTGAGGCGAGCATTCTGCCGGCAGAATAAGGCATTTTCGAGCATAATAAGGGAAATCAGCAGCACTAATGATATACATAACAGTGGTAAGAAAACTTTAAAACTACAGTAAAAAACAAATGGAAAAATAAGCCTTGTGAATAATTTGATTATTTAATAGCTACAACGCACTGACATTAAACTCACATTACGCATAATGATTTATCCAATTAGTTTTTAGGAGTAAGGCCCAGGTTCCATTCTACATTTGCGAAAAAAAAACTGAATACGGCCCGGAGGGCCTAAAAGTTTTTCGGATACCGAGCAGAATTCGAACAGAATAAGGGTGTCCGACCAGAATTTTGAGCAGAATAAGCGATTTTTATGAGCACTGCCGGCAGGCAGAAGAAGTCATTTTATGAGCAGAATTTATCCTAGCCTAACACACACGCGATCACAATAGGTTAATATATGATTGTAGAGAATTTGACGTTTGGATAGAGGCCGGTGTTGCCAGAGGCTATCATTGACTTGAGTGCGGGTTATTTTGACAAAATTTCATTATTTGTTTATGCCAACTTAGAATGAACTGTTTGCTTCAGGAGGGAAAAGAGAGCAGAAAAAACACTGCAGACCAAGAAAGTGTTCCTTCCACCACGGGTGTCTCCGTCCCAAAGATGAAGCCACCGTTTTCACTCCACTACCACGAAAAGGTCCCTTTTTAAACACCCCCACTTTGGAGGACGTTTCCTAACAGCATGCCGACCGTTCAAAGAGGGTATTTTCAGTTGCCTTTAAGATAAATGGAAGCGATTATTTTCTAGACAGAACTAAGCTGAATATATGCAAAATCTATAGCTACTGGATTTTAAACCTACTATGGTGTCCGCATATAAGATGGTCGTTAACTATACAGTGGTACCCAACGAAGCCGGTTTCCTCCTAAATGCATTGAAAACACTTTTTAGGGCTATCCAGAGTACTTTTAGATGTCTAAAAATGCATTCTAAGCGAAGATATAAAATTTGTGTCTGTTCGGTCATCTTAGGGCAACTTGATTCTTTTAGAAATTACTGAGCTCTTCAATATTTATTTACCAAAAATTTTTAGATCCAATTTTAAAACGTTAAAACGTTTTACAAAAGTGAGAATTTTTCTGATTCCTCTCGTTATCACATTTTCGAACTCAGAAATTTTAGGCTTCCTTTGTCCACGAAAAATAGCCTAACCTTGGAAATGAAATATAAAAAATTAAACTTCAGAAAATGGTAGCGAATCTATTAGATAAGAGCTTGTGGAAAATTCCTCAATGGTCAGGCGCGAATAATATGTAAAATCAAGGTGTATGAGCAGACTGTAACCTTAAAATAGGGCTGACAATTATAAACGCAACTAACAAGGTAAGACAGAAACACATGTGGCATTTGAACGCTGTTTCACCTGCATTTTTATTGTAATTTTAGCTTAAAATGAACACATATGTTATATACAACTTTCTGAAAAGCGCAAAAAGTGCACCGAATACCTAGCAAGCAAAAAAAACAAAAAACAAAAAAGGAAGAAAAGTTCTCTAAAATTCTTCTTCCCGTAAAATCATTGAAAGTCTCACTAGCAACAATTCAAAGCACTGACCAAGCATATCGATCCCTATTACCAGGTCTGGCAAGAAATTACCAGCAGAAAAGATTTAGTTAAAAGCAAACAATAAATTTTGAAAACAACTATCACTATAGTATGCTACATGCTAACGGCGCAACTTTATTTCATTATGGGAGGCAGGTTTCTGAAACTGCGTGAAGTGCGCATCTTATGTAAGCGACGTATCTTATCCGAGACACGTCGTTTTATTTTACTTTTATGTTTTCGTATAAATGGCCTTCAGTGTTTCACTACTGTATATTAATCAATTTAGGTACATTTTATAAACAATTATGGAACTATACTATTTAGTTGCTTAACACTTAAGACTAGCCTGGGCGCAGCAGACCTTACTTGGGTCATCCAGGCGGGTTTGGGTTGCGAGCACTAGAGCCCTTCTGAGTGCCCTAAATAACGCTTGTTACATGTTCAGGCTACAAATAAAACAATCAGCGGAGTCTTGAATGTGACAACTAGCGTTATCATGGTGACATCTTTAAAACGGAAATCTCCATAGTAGTTGCTTTGTCCCTTCGGTGTCTGTGGACAGGGCTCAACTGTACGGATTAGGCTTCTACTGGTTTGATTTTCATTTCAGCCCGCTTGGCGGAGTAATGATAACCTTTCCAGCGCAACCAGTTTACACCGTTGGCATAAGAGGAGTGATTCCCATTAAGATAGCGACCATTTAAGTTGGAGTGGTGACAGGCATTGTACCACCAGGCTCCCTCGAACCGAATGGCACAGCTCCCGTTAGCTTGGTCATTGTCTTGATCTTTGGTGGAGAATGACATTTTATGATGCACTGTAAGAGAGTCACCGGCAGTCCCTAAAATTATAAACACAAATCTCATTTCTTACCGTAGATTTTTATTAATGGTCCTAACTAACCTTTCTTTAGACGTTTCGGCGGGAAAATGAGAGAGTAGCGGCACTCCAAATAAGTAAAACGGGCATTTTTACCGTTACAAATAGGGCATTTAACCTCAACTATGTTACAGTCTACTTATCACACCCTTGTAAATAAACGTAAATAGGTGATACTTTCTAGTCTACACATTTGCTCCGGATACTGACCTGAATAAAATGCAAAATTAGGTGTCTCTCGATTTCTTCAGCAGAATCCCAGCCAAGTTACTGACTGGAGAGTTTTTTACTCCAGCCAGTTCCATTAGTTATCATCATTTCTATCATAATAGTTACACTTTAAACGGCTCACATCTAGAGCGTTCCACAGGACGAAATAACGTGTTTCCGTATTTTGTAAACTCGACGGAAATACGGGAAGTTTCTTATATCCGTCACGTTTTTGTAACAAACCAACCCCTTTTTGTTTTTTGCCCTGTCCGTTTAAATTAAAAAGAGATTAATTCCATTTAGCAAAGTTTTATTCACACAAAAAGAAATGTCAATAAGATTGGTTGATCGATTCAGAATAAATGGGGTTTGCACTAGCTAGCTTTTTCTCAGTCGTCGCCTTGGTAGCACCAGTTGACCAAGTGAACTCTTTTCAGCCACATGACCTCTAGTTGTATACCTCTCCATCTCACTTAATCCTCTTACTGATGTTTCGATTATATTCGGTTGAGTTACCCCATGACATAATTGTAAGCAGTTTACCAGCTTTCTGCGGATGGAGTAAGCTGGGACAGCTATTCAAAAAAGGTACCTGTAAAAGGCAAGACTTTTTAAGAATTTTGACTAAGTTTTAAGTAGCAAAACGAGATCAGATTGAGTCTCTTTGGGCGAAGATAAAGGCCACTGGCCTGCCGAACAACGAGCTAAGAAACTATATTATTTTACAGAGCCAGGATCGACTACTCCTTCGCCTTGTAAGGCTTTGTAAGTTTGGTTAAGATGTTTCGCACACTTTCTCCCTAGCATAATAAGAACAGGCTTCGTTATTTGCAGTCTTCTCCCGACACTTGCCACTTGATATGAGCGTTGATCAGAGGCTTGGAATCAGGAGCTGCTAAAGGCTTGCAAGAGACCATGTATTGTCTGTTGAGCATGGTCAGCAGAAAAATACAAGTTACAGTAACAAGTGCAATAACAAATGCTGTGATAACAGGGTTTTTTCCATTGAAAAACCTCGTCTTTCACTGTCAAAAGAGAATGTATAAAATCATTGTTCGGGGTGCAGAAGGAAATCATTGGCAAAAGGTAACGTCCATTGTATGAATTTTTTCTTATTAAGTCCTTGTTTGGCAGTCAAAAAAACCCAGACCAATTCGATATTTCAGTGAATGTAAGGTATAGTTACAAAAAATGAGTCAAAACAAAATGAGTCAATAGCTAGGCAACTCCCAACCGAGAGTCAGCGGTGTACTAAAAAAAGTCGTATTGCGTACACTTAAGTACAGGAACAAATTGTTACGCCAAAAATACAACTAAGTTCTTAAACGAGAGCAGGTCCTTCCCCTTAAAGCATTTTTTTGTCGGAAAACTGTTCCTGATCACCTCACAGCAGTACTGATCCCGATCCCACAACTAAGGATCCCAGATCCCGGGCCTGTGATCCCTGATCCCACCCCATTTTTTGCCTTTTATCCCTGATCCCATATAACTCGTTACGACCCTGAAGTTCGCCTATATCTGTCAAACAAAGCGAGTTGGAATAATCACGCGTGCTTATAGCAAGCTACTATGAACAAACTATTCTTACAACACTCTCGAAGAATCGCGTTAAAACAATGCAATCGCTGAAACGTGGTAGATCGGTAAAATTAAGAAACGTCTGAGTTAAAGATCGGGTACAGGAATACCGAACAACAGTTGCCAGTTTTTTAAATTAATTCTAAGGTTTTTAAATTTAATTCTTTAATTTAAGCGCCGTTGGTGGATAGCTAAGGATAATTTAGGGATAGTCGCTTTAGGGATAATCTATGACGTCACCCATTATTTTTAACCTAGGGAAAAATTACGTTCCTCCATACTAATTAAGTGCCTAGTCAGTGTCTTCCTGCATACTAATTCGGTATAGGTTTACTAATTAATGAGCGTCTCTCTACTACAATAGGCACAAAAGGCTTGCCTCGGCTTGCCCGTTAAGTAACTTGTGCCCGGTTTTCGGACCGTCTATTAAGATGAAAATAGGTGGAATAAGAGAAGCGATCACCTAGCAACGCGAGAAACGGCTTCCTATATCTTATTTAGCGCTAAAACTCAGATACCAAAGAATCCAAGAGAGATTGGAACAAAGATGGAAACACCCATTCTCGCCCTTGGAATATGCGAATTTCACTAAATTATTTTTACACCAATTAAACGCTTCAAATTTATCGGAAGTTGGTTTCTGGAGTGGTCCGCAAACTTTTATTCAGTGTTGTCAGATAGAATAGGGGGTTATTATGCTCTCTTGGTGTGTCGCAATAAGGCTCTGTCCACACTAAAGCGTTTTTGTTGTCAGCGAAAACACAGCGATCGATTCGCCTCCAAAGCTACCGTTTTGATGCCTTTTTGACTGTCCACACTAAAACGTCCTGCTTATTTCGAGCGAACTCGAACTGAAAACGTCCAAAAACGGTAAAATTGCACGTTGTGACGTAAGTTGAACCCTACGCGCATGCTACAAATGCTAGCCAACGTGGCAGGCGTTTTAAAGGGATGGGAAAGGGAGTTTTAGGCGCGAGAGAAACGCGCGTGGTCTCGCGCACTAATTCCCTTCCCTTCCCTTTCGAACGCCTGCCACGCAGGCTATACAAATGCACGTCCCTGCGATATTTTACGACCCACGTGGTACATATGACGTCATCGTTTTCATTTTGATGCGTTTTCGACCATCCACGCGATGCGATACTTTCAAAAGCGTTTTCCAATCGATGCGTTTTGGATGAAAACGCTCAGCGTATAGGTGTGGAAGGCAGGCCTTAACACAGCGAAATAAATACGTTTTCAAAAGAAAACAAATTATTTTGGACGAGGCGTTAATCGTGGTGGACCTGGTGGTGACGTTTCAAAGAATTGATTTAAATGTGCGGAATAAATTTCCGTTTAATCCAGCCTCTAAATATAACTTTAGTGAAAATCACATATCTCGGCCAGCGGGCTAAGATTGCCTCTCCGACCGATTATTCTCTCTTGTTGGAACATTATTCGAGAAATAATACTCGCATTCAATTTCTTTTGATAGAATGGTTTGCCCGAGAAATCGCAGCGTGTTTGTTGGCTTACAGATCGCGCCCATAAATCGTATAAACTTTAATTTAAAATTACTGCACTGGCCTTACGACAGCGTGGAACTTCATTATTATTTCTTTTTTAACTGTGGTGTTGCGTCTTACCAGCGTATTGTCCAATAAGTTCCAGCTTATACTTGCTGTGTTCATCACTAACACCAAATGAGTCGTATTCAGCGTAAGCTACTTGGCTGTCGAAGTCTTCCAGATCAACCCGAAGCTTGCTGTGTCCTTTTGTCAGGCGGTGTATCTTGTCCAATCCGAACCAAAACTCACCATTCAGATTTCCGAAACCGTGTTCGTAGTCATCCCAGCCACGGTAGAAATCTACCGAGCCGTCCAGTCTCTTTTGGAACACAGTCCACCCCCCACCGGCTGTTGCTTGGTCACAGTATACTTGAAAGGTTCCAGCATTGTCAGGGTCGATGGTATAAACACCGCTGTTTCGAACACCAGCTTCATACAGCTCAGCACAGTTTTTGTAGACTGAAAAATAATGAATTCCGAAGCGTCTTCATCACCATGTGTTTTCCCCTTATAGAGCGTTTTCACATGTCGTCACGGTGGCCATGTTGACGTTTAAAACAAATCCTGAGAGAGTTTAGTCTGCTACACAGCCGTTTTTAGTGTTGTCACGCAACGCTCCTCCCCACGGAGGGAAAGAGCGTTGCGTGACGACACTAAAAACGGCTGTGTAGCAGACTTGAGAGAGTTGAACTCTTTCTTAACAATTTCTTTTGTTTTCATAAATTTGCATATATGCTGGCCACGTGAGCGAAAACGCTCTATAGGTATGCCCCCCCCCCCCCCCCCCCCCAAAAAAAGAAAGAATAACAATAATAATAATAATAATGGTAATAGAACTGAGTAGAGTACAATTCAGGGAGAAATCGTGCGGGTAATTTCAAGTCGGCGTGCGCGTAGCACGCCTGAATTCTACGACGCGACATCCTATCACAACTAATTGTGTCAATGACAAAATGCGAGAATCTCAGTCTTGGAATATTATTTTATTAATTTAAGAGAAGGATTCCAAAGCATCTGAATAAAAGTCACTGGACCAGTTAGTTTCATCCATTTTTCTTTTCTTGGTCACTATTTTTCACTGATTTTGACCGGTTATCATGTGCTATGTAATTAAATTTTATTGGCTTAAATGGCATCTGCTACTTGATTTTTATTGGTTCTCTAACTGTCCAATTTTTTTTTGTCTGATTACAAGCTCCTGGTAATCGGACAGGTCACAGTTTTGGAGTTCAATTAGCAAAATTAAGTTATAAATATGGGCTGTTAAGAACCAATCAGATTCAAGCATTTTGTTATTGACACTTTAATAATAATAGCAATAATTAATAGAAAATGCGGAGGTCCAAACTTCGTTTACGAAACATTTGGTATTGGGGTGGTATTGAATTAGGAAAATTTAATGACTTTGGAGCATGAATGTCTTGTTGAGGAGGATTCCCAGTTGAAATTTCTTTCCGCTTCTTTGATTTTTAGTTCACCTTTGCTGGTCTCAGGAACGATCTGGTAGGATAAGAACCTCATCTACACTATAATTGACACTGCCTAAGAATAAAAGTTCCTTTTCCGGCCCGATTGTCAAAGCTAAGCTTTTGCCAAGTTGAAAATATAATGAGGTGAAAGACATTTTGCCGATGTTGACGATCATGTTGATGCAGATGATGGCGATAATGATAATGATAAGGACGATGTTAATGATGATGATGATGATGATGATGATGATGATGATGATGATGATGATGATGATGATGATGATGATGGTGATGATGATGATGATGATGATGATGACCATATTTTCTCAGAAAAAAAATTGAAATGAATCCATTGAAAAATCGAACTAATGGAGCCATTTACATACATGGTCATGTGTGTGGATATTTGAACACGTTGACAAACACTTTTGGTCTCCATTTGTCTTTGTCTTTGCGTCTATGATATGTTGAGGTCAGGCCAGTTTATTTTATCAGTGCTTAACTTTTCGTTTTCATTTTTTTAATTGTTAACCATGCATGGTAATGTAAAATGATCCATGACAAATCAACTTTATCTTGATAAAGTGGGGGAATGCATGAAAGTAAGAATGGAGTAAAAGAGAATACAATTACAGAAACAAAACTTAGTCAATCAGCCAAAGGAGAGAGAACCTGGGAACGAGATTGTTGCCTATTGAGTGTACATTACCTTCATCGCATAGATCTCCCTTAAAACCCTCGGGACAGAAACATCTGTATCCTTTATTTGTAAACCCGACTTGGCACAGAAAGTACTTTCCAGGGCAACGGCTACGATGACAAAAGTTCTGGAAAACAGTTAAAAAACGACCATGACACAGAATTAATATGTTAATTTCGGGATTCAATATATCAAAATTCATACTTGGCTCCCAGCAGGCTTGGGGGAATAAAATAAAAGAAATTTATTATTCACAGTGTATTCATTGCTGAGCCTCAAGATAATTTCTTTAATTTGTTTTCTTCCCCCAAGCCTCGGAGCCATGTATGAAGTTTGATATATCGGAATTGGTCTATTGACACATCTGTATGAATTTTTTAAACATTAACTGGTCCTGATATCATTCAATACTTCATGAAACCTCCGGCTGCACTTTTCAAGGAAATAGGAAACCATTTAAGCCGAGGTTTTGAATCAGTGCGAGAGTTTTAAGTTTACCCCCAGGTAATTGAAACTGGTGTTTTCCTAGTTATCTAGTTAAAAGCTTCTTACGTAAATTGACACTCAGCACAAATTTTGGATATTTTTTTCTAAATGAGTTACATAAAGGTAAGAGAAACAGCGTTGCTCAGCCCATTCCTCATATAAAGTCTGCATGAAAAATAAGTGTTAATGTATATAAAGGTGACTGTAATACAGATAACACACTCGCTATACAAACATTTACTGAATGGTCAACTTAACTCATTCTCTTCATCTTTTATTACCGCGAAGTGCCTTACCTCAACAGCGAAGTGTATGTAACCTTTCTTTTCTTCCAAACCAGTTTGTGTTTCGCTTTCATCGGTGAAATTTTTCAACTCGCATGTTCGTGTTCCCTCAACTTCAGGCCCCACGTTGATGGATACGCAGTTTGGCTCCAAAAAGCACTTCACCCGGCAGCTTCCCTCGTTTCGGACCATCTCAGTCCTTATCACGTGACCAGGAAGAACTTTGTCGTTTATCGGTTCCTCGAAATTGATGATGCGGTTATATTCTGTCATTAAAACCGCAGAAATAATGAAAATTTGTTTTGTACTTAAAAGAACTGATGTTTTACCAGCAGAAGATCTGTTGGTAATGAAATTCCGAGACACTCGCTTCGTAAAGGGTTTTAATAAGTTTGATTGAATAATGCTAAATAAAGTGTAAGGTAATAATTTATAATTTAAAATTTTAGCAAATCTAGAAGTAAAACGGTTTTTAATAGAAAAATGCAAATTTTGGTAAGAGAACTGGCTGTCAAAACTTTGTTGCCAAGGTAAAGTCAATCTTGACGTACACGGTTTTGAAGTTATTCAACTTTAAAGTTAAGGGGGCGCCTCAAAGCACCCAGTCAGTCTGAAGAGAGGTAACATTAATACGCGATTCAAGTTACACAATGATAGTTGTTATTAGCAATCCGACATTCGACTCCTTGCCGTATTTCTTTCACGAGTGAATACTAGAAAGTCATGCAAGTATCAGAAAACGGTTTTAGTCCCTAAAACACAAGACAGTCATGCGACAATTGATTTTTCTCCGTTATTTAACAAATTTTCCCCTGGTTTCCTCCTTGTAAATAAGAGTGAGTCTATTCTAGAATAAAATAAGTTATCAAACAATTGAACACACCTAAATTCGAAATGCGACTGACCTCTGACTGAGTTATAACTTGGATCCTTTTATAAGCCTCAAATGTCACCATTGAAAGAACAAAATGAGCTGTTACTAAAAAAATACTGTTGTTTCTTTTTTCTTTAAATAGATTTCCTCTATTAGAAAAGGAAGCTGAACAGGGGCACCCAACGACAATTTTCGGAAAAATATCTGTTCGGAAGACGTTTTGAGATCTAGAATTTTCGGAACATTTGTTGTAAAATTTCTTGCTTGCCTGCTTCTCCTAGAATTTTCGAACATCTAAAAAATGATTTAATTGCCTATTTTTAACGGATTTTTACCCCAAAAAGGTTACCTAGAATTTTCGGGAGCCTTTTTTCTGGCTGAAATTTTCGAAAAGGTAAGTTTTGATCCCTATAATTTTCGGATCACTAGATTTTCAGCTAGGAAATCCGAACAGATGAAAAATTTTTAGAGGATAAAAATATGCCTTTATCTACCAATTAAATACCAAAATACGTTTAACAATACTATGTTTAAGTGGTTTTGAACTATATTCTCGTTGGGTGCCCCTGGCTGAACTGTAAACACATTTTTTTTCTTTTAAATATATTTTTTCTGTTGAAAACGGAAGCTAGACTGTAGAGACACATTTATTTAATTGTTTTCAGATTTCTCAACGAAATCCTTGCCAGTGTAAAATTAAGCTGTTTTTAGGCCTTCAGTTCTTGGTTATGTGAGCCTTTAGTGATCGACACATAACTTAGCTTCTTGCTTCAACTACGTTGCTAAGGCCGTCAATCTGAATAACTTTGCATCCCATACAATATCCATTTTTCTGAGCTGTTATTGAGATAGCCATTGCAGTCTATTCGTGAATATTGAACTCATCAACTCCAATTTTAACTACAGACTGAGTTCTACTATTTCCTTTTGACTCAATCTATTGTTAACTCGCATGCAACACTTACCAGAAGCTGCCGTACCGATTCCAAGCATATTCCACGCGAGACATCGGATGCTGTAATATAAGTCATGCATTGTCAAGCCGGTTTGCGCTAGCTTGAATCGCTATTTTCGATTCCCGTTCAGCAACAAGTATGCTGGTCAGGCCTGACTCACTGCGTTTGCACAAATAGTTCCCAGTTGTTTTCTTACCTACCGAGTGTTTTTACTGATTGTTGTTTACAATTGTTCGCCTTTTTGGTTCCAGTCAGTCTTTAATTAATTCTTTTTCCAATTCATTATTAAGTTTATTAAAAGAGGAGGCTATTTTAAACTACTTGAATTGAAATGAATAATTATCTTAAGTATTTAATAGGTGCCTTTTATTTATTCACAATGTGACTTGTATATTCACTGTAAATAGGTCGGCCAAAAAAATAATAAAAAATAAAGAATACAATTAGAAGCGATTTTAATATTCGTGCTAGTGTTACAGTAGTTATCCAGCAAGCCTTTTATTTCTCCTCTATGTATTTTCAACAAATGTTTGATTAGATTCAGAAATTAATATCCGTTTCTGAAGATACCTGCTCATTGTGTTTGGAGAACCGAACGAACATTTTTCCAAAACTTTAAAAACACAAAAAGTGGTAAGGATGAACATTGCAAACTTACGCAATCGTTATAAACTAAACGTAAACTGATTAGCAATTGCTTAAAATTTATAAAGAGTTTAGGCCGGCAGCAGTTTTAATGTGTGGTTCAATTTGATCTTTGGTTTAAATTTATTTACTATCAGCATACCTTTATAAAAATGGAAATAAGATTTAAACCAAGGAAAAAGTATCAAGCAGAATAGTGAAAAACTATTGATTAGCTTTTGGTTAATATATATTTACATTACTGCTGTTTGTTTTCATTATGTCGATTAGATGACGTCAGCGCAGACATTGCACCTTCTTAACATGAACAGCACGAAGCAGACGACGATCGAATAGTATCCCATGATGCACCTCGATTCATGTTATATTATCACTGCGTACGTGACACATCATGATCAGTAATCTTCAGCACGCGCGAAGTGAACATCGATCGCAGTGCTCGATGTGGATGGTTTCCAAACATGTTTTGGTTCAGCAGTTTCTGCTTTTGAGATCATCGAGTTGGATTATATTCACTGTGCTTTAAAGGAGAATTTCAGCGTTGCTTTGACTGAGAAGGGTTTTACATGTATTTCACTGATCTGTCGAGAACTACTTGTGCCGCGCTCAGTCGCACTGTAAACACAAATTATAAGACTCGCAATCGATAAGCTTCGCTAGGTTCACTAGGAGAACACAGGCCAGAGGAGAAACAAAACTATGACTGATCTATAAAGTGGTTCCAACAAAACATCCGCTACGCTGTGAAGCTAATTACCAAAGGAGAATTTATTACAGCATCGCGCTCAAAGGAGCTGAAGTTTACAATGGCAGTTACAATACAAATAAAATTTAACCTATTGATGCGACAAACAATTCTCTGAAGCACAGTCTACCCGGTACTGACTCAAGCAATCTTCAAGGAAATTTCCTGGCCAGAATACTGATCTGTTCTTTTGAATAAATAAAGTTTCTGATTTTTGTTTTCAAATTCTGAGCAGGCTTCAGTTTACGATGTGCCGGCTTGCATGCTGCGTGGTACCTTCCTTTGGGTTCTTTTCACACTGAAACGCACCATTATACACCGCTCCTTCTTCGAATTAAAATAATTATAGTCAAATTCCTTTTAAAAATAACCTCTTTGAAAATACAAAGTGATTGCTTCGGCATAAAGCGCTCTCAAAAGCGCCCAACAGATTGTAGCCTTCATCAGGCTTTAAACATATATTATGACACATGGCGTTGAAATGTGATAAAAGATTCGAAATTTCAGCCATCTTTGGTCGACAAAAAAGTCTTCAAAATGTGGGTACTTCTGGGTACTTCTTGGCCTGTACAATATTCAGGACTTCATTTTGCTGGCGTGAGGTCCACATTTGGAAGATTTCAACATATATTCCAAAAAATCTTGAATATTCATGACCTGGTTGTGGGTCACTGAGCACTTTGTGATGGGAAGACTAATTGAAACCGTGAAAATAAATGTTTCTAAGTGGAAACTTCGCTCTTAAGCCATTGCAAATCGGAGAAATCATGTCAAATAACGAAATAATGTACTTTTTTACTTTTACTGGAAATCGAGTGAGAAAAAAGCCGACGAGAAAACGACCTTATTTCAAGACGGAATCTGCTATGACTGCGATATTGCGTGATGCTTCTGGAAAAATGCATCATGGGATACTATTCGATCCTCCTCTGAGCACGAAGCGTAAGTGGAAATTTAAGACGGCTTGAGAAACGCATATTATTTATGACGTTAAGTCTGTGTTTTCTTGTTTTTTTTTTTTTTTTTTCATTTTTTCTGCAAGTGTACAAAAAAGTTCATAATATTACTCGTTTATTAGAAAAGAAAAATTAACATTTTGTGATAATAGGAAATGCAAATATCAGCGTGAATGGGTCTATGATACACCCCTTTGCTGTACGAGGTGGATCATTTAATTTATTAAACCCTGTGCAAACCGAGGCAACATTGTTGGGCAACAAATCCCAACATTGTACTTTGTTATTACATGTTGCGTCCCTTTGCACACCCTGTTGAATGTTTACGCATGTTGTTGCGTGTTGTTGGGAGTTGTTGCCCAAAGTTTGAAACCGGTCAAACTTTTAGATGCGCAAAGCTTACTTATAGCAAATCCGCAGTCACTGGCGTAGCGTGTGTTTTAAAGGGGTCGGAAATGAAGACGTCCGCCGAACACGGTGACTTCAAAGTTTCTCTCGTGATGGCAAAATCTCCGTTGATTGTTAAGTTAATATCTACAGATCTAACCCAACTTAACCTATAAGTCCCACTGAAAAATTCGTATTCGTAACATACTGAGGTTGTATGTAACTCCAGGCTCACGGTTCAGGTGGCGGTTGGTCATCGGCGCGCCGGACAAAATTTTTCAGTTTTAAGCTTTCATGACAAATTGCGACCCTACAAGATCTTTTTGTGCATATAATAGCTGGAATAATTGCAAAGAAGATCTTTGCAGCAAATGAGAAGGTTAAGTGATGTTAGCGAAGAAAAAGCCTGAAAATGAAAAACAGCTTAATCTGTTTCCCTCACCTTCAACGCGAGCAGTTGCTACGTAGTTTAGCCAACCTCCCCAGACGACACAAACCAACAAGAGCGCTAACACTGCTAAACGACTTGCCATACTGAAGGTCTTGGCCGGGAATTAACCGCTCCCGATTGCGATCGGAAAGTTATTATGGAAAAGCAGAAAAAGTCACCCGCGGGCTTAGTCATCAGTTAAACATCTTTACGTCTTTATTAGATAGTTAATTATTATTATTCACTAGGCACCCAACGACTGTTTTCTTTAAAATATCTGTTCCGAGAAGCAAATATTACCGAGAATTTTCTCTTACTTCATGACGGCTAAAAATTTCTAGATGACCTTTCCATTCATGTACAATTTTCAAAGCTTGTCTAGTAAATTCCCTACGATTTTCTGAAGTTTAATTTGCGCGTTAGGCTATTTTTCATAGAATTCAAAAATGTGGTAGAGAGAGGAATTAGAAAATGTCTCACTTTCGTAATACGTCAAATTTCATCTAAATTTTCGGGAAAATAATATTCAAGCCCTTGTAATTTCGAAAAGACTCAAGTTCCCCTAGGATGACCGAATAGATACAGATTTTACAGCGCCGCTTAGAATGCATTTCTAGATATCTAAAAGTACTCTGGATAGCTTAAAAAGTGTTTTCAATGTATTTAGGACGAAATCGTCGTTGGGTGCCCCTGATTATTAGCATACTTTATGTCTTTAGAATTATTCAAGTCAGCTGCAACTGTAGGATTCCCTTAGAATAAATATGATAAATCTACAGATAAATGTACTAAGCTTATCGCTTTTTATTCATTTTATCATTTTTTTCAATTTATTAATTAACCCTTTTGTGCACTGCAGTATACATGGATTTTCGTATTTTCGTATTATATAGTGAAAATGTGATGTTGCAATTTTTGAAAAGAGTATTTTATAAATAAATTCAAGAACGATTTTCCGTTTTCAATGCCCGATTAGAATGAAGTAATATTAAATAATTTAGTAACGTCTGAGTTCACGCAGATAAAAAGAATCACTCGTGGATTTTTAAAAAGGAATTAAGTTGTCTTTTCGACATCCTTTTCTTCAAATTAGTTTGCTAACGAGAAGGTCAGTGGGATGATGAAGTAATAAAACATTTACACGGTAGGGCCTCTCGAACTTCCTAGTTACTCACGGTTTAAACATTAACTTTGTTTATTCACTGTAATAGTTAATGAAAACAGCTGGCCTGTAATTTAAAACGGATCTTTTAACTCTGTTGATTGAAATTTAAGGTAAAGGTTGCTTTTCCTGAAAAGTTTTTTTTTAGAAAAAAATACTATTAACCATTTTAGCTTGTTTTGGAGATTTTGTAATAGTTGCTCAAATTTGGTGAAAATGACTAGTTTGAACTCAAACGTAGATACCAGTCATTTGTACCCCCACAGGCACCAAATATAATGACTGCAAATGCTAAACCTTGTACATAATAGCGAACAACAATAGCGCTTGGCATGAGTATGACGTCCATTAAAGCATAAAATTAGTATTCAATGAAGTCTAGGGCAAATTGCATTGGTGTATAAGGTTTATAAGTTTGGTCTTTCTGTGAAAATAGACACAACAAATATATTAATTGTTGTATTTTCTGAGTACGTGTTAAAACTCATTCTCTGCATGTCTTCTTCATTTATTTTCTTGCTCAATGTTAAACAACCAAAATACAACGACAAAAGCTGAGAGAATCGCTTAAAAAACTCCATGAACTCGACTAAAACGCGAATGAAAATTCAGTTGAGTTTTCTTATCAGAACGACAAATTTTGTGTTAATTAAACGGAAACGTTCCTTACAGCATGTTTACTTATATTGTGCCCATTTTCGAAAATCTTTATTATTCCACATTTCTTAAATCAACTAGAGTTTTTTGTTCGTTTTACAATGCTTAGCGTGAGACGGAAAAGGCTGGCACTGTCATAAATCTGATGCTTCAGGCGACCGAGCAAAGGCGGCTCACTTTTTTGTCAATTTGCCGGAGCTTATACCGGTTTACTTCTTTAAAATTTTGGCTTTCCCATACAAGCTGAAGACAGGTGCTTAATTATTTCGCTGAGGAGGTTTCTCCAGCTGCTAATTAATAAACTGTTGCTAAACTGGCACTAATTTTTAACAACACTGGACGGAGTATGGTGGCCCATAGCTATCACTCGAAATTTGCCAAAGATTTTACAAAAAAACCTTCTAAAATGAACACATATTTTAATAAAAACGTAAAACAAAACTGAGATAAGTAATACTTAGATCAAACGTTTATTCACTGAAAATCAAAAATAAAATAAAAATAAAATGAAAAAAAGTAAACTTAAATTGAAAATCGAAAATAAAATAAAAATAACATTTAAAAATAAACTGAAATGCCATTGTATGTCCAATGTATGTCCATTACATACAGTTTTTACGCTGCTTCGCAATTCGTAACCACGTACAGCCCATGCAAGGGAATCCAAGACAGTCTTGGATTCTGGATTCCACGTCGTGGATTCCAGATTCCAAGGTGGTGGATTTCAGTATTTGTCGGTGGAACTTGGATCTGGATTGCAATTGTCGGTGGGATTCCGGATTCCTTGAGCTGTATTCCGGATTCCAAAGCCCAGGATATGGGATTCCACAAGAAAATTTTCCCAGATTGTAGATCCCAAAAGCAAAACTTTCTTGGATTCCGGAATCCGGATTTCGTTACATCAGACGACCTCTAGCCTGTTCCTGGCGTTCACATCATGTGGAGTGTGGCCCGAGATCAGAGAGCGGGAAACAATAGCTAAAGAGGAGAAACTAAGGGAGAGGGAGAGCTCTCACTCCCTTCAACATCCTCCCGCTGTTTTTTCTGCTCACATCTCTTCGGTTCCGTCTTAAATCTAAACGCCAGTAAAACAGTCTATGACTCCCTTGTGAAAACATTTGCGCGCACTGACGATCCCGCTGGGCCAGCTATGCAGGCTACCCCAGCAAGAACAACCGGTCTTTCACAACCGCCAAAAACAACAAAAAAAACACTTCGAACCGAATTTGTCCCTTGAGATTAAAAAAAAAACTAATTGCCATGAATGAAAAATGAAAATATTCAATAAAAATATTCAAGAGAGGGTAATGAAAGGAAATCAATCAAGTGATTCAAATCATTGGTAAATCGGACAAGTGATTCAGCTTGCAGTAAATTACTGTATAAGGAAAGCTGCAGGGACCTTAAGATACACCATTTCAGTCTCTACAGGCGCGGGTAAGCGAACTTGTTTGTCACACAGTAGGCAATCATGATTATCAATGAGTGCCGATAACACCGTTCTACGCAGTAGCCTTTCCGTTTCGCCCGTTAAGAAACAATCAGCCAGTATTCTTTGCTGCGGGTACGGGTAAGCTACCCGTACCGTACCCGTACACGGAAAAAGTGTACTTTACATGATCAAATAGACGCCCATGGCGTTTGAGTAATCTTAGGGGTCCAAAAGAGGGCTTTCAATAGATAGGAAGCGTTAAAAGAGAGAGTCGTTTATTTTCATTTTTGGAACCCCAAAACTAATGATGAGCGTTAATTTTGTAAACAGTGGAATATCCAGTCAATCAATTGATACATCTTGGCCGTCTAGAGATTCAGAGATCCATATTCGCTACTTCGATGTCAGAATCCTAGCTCAGGCTCGTTGTGTAGTCATCGTTAGTCTATCCTTACGTATACATTGAATTGATATTAAACGAGATGAAATGAGAAAACCCTTGTTGATCGAGTAAGAAACAGTATATTAAATGATCTTGCTCCTTTTTACTTTTCCCTAGAATTCTGAAATAACTGTCGTGGAGGTCGTCTATCAGTTAAAGGGCGTTTTTTAGACGAGAGACGTTATTTTGAGAGGAGGGGAGGGGTCAATTATATAATTTACGGTATGTTAAGATCTCTTATATAAAAGTACCGCACCACTGTGCTAAAAATGCATGTGTTACCAAAAATTGTAAAAAAAACCCTGGAGATTAAATGCAGTCGTATTCATACATTCAAGAATTTGATTGGCTAAAATCGATCTTCACCGCGGTCTAGATTTTCCCATCTAGACCGCCATCTAGACCGATCTTGTTGTAACAGTTGTCCTCAAAATTTTACAAACAAAGTATATGAAAAAATTGGCTTGTTCCTGTTAATAATACAAAATGGAAGAATCAGTGGACCTTCACGAGGAAGCAGGTAAAGGAAACGAGCAAACGTTGGGAAATATGAGTCTTGCCGAGGAAGCTACGAGCAAAGATGAAGTCGAAATTGAGAAATTTTTGCTGGAGCAGAAATAAAAAAACACGCAATACAAGACTAAAAGCGATTTAAACGCATGGAAGAAATTTTGTGAGTCACTGAAAGAGTCTCGAGCAATTGAAACATACCTGCCCATGAGCTCGACCTTCTTTGGACAGTGTCCAAATTTTTCATCTCCGTTCGTAAACAAAATGGCAATGAGCACGAGCCGAGTACAAAGACGCGTTTGCTGCAGCCAAACTCGATGACACAAACAAGAAGAAGGTTTCTTATCTCTCCGTTAGAAAAACCAGTGTTGGACCGGACTTCTCGAAGCAGACGTTCAGCCAAACTTCGTTGCACAGCTAAGCGGTCACAAAAATTTGAAAAGCCTCGACAGCTACCATTCAGCATCTCTAAAGCGACAGCGAGAAATGTCTGCTATCCTGAATCGTGAGCCAGGTACACCCGCTCAGTCCGAAGAAAACCAAGTCAGTAGCTCCACTACAACACAGCAAAATGTCTCCACAGTCCAACAAATCCAGCCTCGGGCAATTTTTGCCGGAGCGCATAATGGCAAGTTCGAAGGCTGCACATTTAACATCAACGTTTTCTGTGGTGAGCAGTCGAAGATCGCAAGGCTGAATGAGAACTAATCGCTCAGCGATCGAGGCACAAACCGGCATTACTTACATTGCACTTGCACTTTTGGTCACTTTTCATAAATTGTTGTTACAATCACAAGCTTTTTCATTGAGCCCGTATGAAAAATTTGTCTTCATTCATTGACGAAGTTTGTACAAAGCTGGATTTGAACAGTTATTTTTGTCCTGTCTGGACTGGAGACCAGTGACAGAAGAAAGCCAGCTAAATACTTGAGCCCGCGCAGGGAAGCAAATAAAATTATTTATGTTTTTGTTCCTTTGCTTTCTTGTTTGGCCATATAATAAACATCTTATTAACCGAGCTAGGTCGGTCTGTATGGGAGAATCTTGACCTCAGTCGCTGGTACAGACCTCACTGCGTTCGGTCTATACTAGCGACCTCGGTCAAGATTCTCCGATACAGACCTCCCGCTCGGTTAATAAGAGCTAAATACAGGTAATTTATCCAGGGAAAAATGCGCGTCTTAACTAAGACGTGAACTGAACAGTGTCTTACATAAGACGCGAACAGCTCGTATAAGTGTTTCGCGTCTGATTCAAGCCTTATTTCTAGGCACGCACACATTTCTGTGTGAATGCTGCCAATCCAACAAGGTGAGTGTTAAAATAACGCCAGCCTACCACACAATCGCGTCTTATATGACACGCGATTAGGAGGTAATCGGCTCCTAAAGTGGAGATAATTTATAGCAGATTTTGTTTGATTATCTAAGCACAGGTTGTACGAGCTGTTTTTTCAATAAAATAAATCAATAATAATGATCATTCGAGGTACGAGAACGCAACCCCTTATTTGTGTTGGGTGTTCTGTACATTATTGGGTGTCCTGTGCAATTAATAAGGAAGGTTTTTCCGAGATTGCATTCCTCGTCGTCGACACACATTTGTCTCGCTTTGAGGCGCTTGCTTACGTTCTGCCTTACTTTGAGGCGCTAACTCATCTGGTGATTCGTGTGTCCTCGGCGTTCATCTTTCAAACGTTTGCTGAGGTCTGCTATTCTGTCTTCGTAAATCGTTCATCTTTTAAAAGTGTGCTGAATCTTCGCATGATCATCGTAAAGCGTATATATTTAAGAGTTTGCTGAAGGTCTACTATCGATCTGTGTTTAATGAATCTTCCAAAGCCTTCATCTTTCAAAAGTGTGCTGAAAGTGTGCTGAGTAAAATTTTACTTTGGACCGGATCAACTCGGACTGCCAGTCCGGGTCGGATCAACACGGATCGACTCGGATCGGATAAAAAAAAATCAACTAAGACCATAAAAAGAAAAATATTAAAAATCTATGAGACTATAACCCCTCACGTGAAACTTACACAAAGCACAGCGTTGGAGCAAAAGCGTTTTGACCTCCGATCGTTGTCGCCCGCACAGCCCTAACCTTTGGTTATTACTAGTAATAATAATAAACGCCTTAGCTAATAGGTAACGTCTAATTTGAGACAACATGTGTCACTTTATACGGGCAGTTTGCGTCTTATGTAAGTGACGCATCTTATCCGAAACGCGCCGTATAAATGGCCTTCAGTGTTTCACTACTGTACAATAATCAATTAAGATACAGATTATAAACAATTGTGGAACTACGTACTATTTGGTTGCTTAACACTAAGACTAACCTGGGCGCAACAGACGTTATTTGGGTCATCCAGGCGGGTTTTGGGTTGCGAGCACCAGAGCCCTTCTGAGCGCCCTCAATAACGCTTGTTGCATGTTCAGGCTACATAAAACTATCAGCGGAGTCTTAAATGTGACGACTGGTGTTATCGTGGTGACCTCTTTAAAACGGAAATCTCCGTACTAGTTGCTTTGTCCCTTCAGTGTCTGTATACAGGGCTCAACTGTCCGGATTAGGCTTCTACTGGTTTGGTTTTCATTTCAGCCCGTTTGGCGGAGTAAAAATGGCCTTTCCAGTGATACCAGTTTACACCGTTGGCATGAGAGGAGTGATGTCCATTAAGATAGCGACCATTTAAGTTGGAGGTATGACATTTATAGTACCACCAGGCTCCCTCATATGCAATGGCACAGCTCTTGCCAGGAGTTTGGTCATTGTCTTGATCTTTGGTGGAGAACGGCATATTATGATGTCCTTTAAGAGAGTCACCAGCAGTTCCTAAAATTATAAACACAAGTCTCATTTCTTACCCTAAATTTTTATTAATGCTCCTAACTAACCTTTCTTTAGACGTTTCGGCGGGAAAGTGAGAGAGTAGCGGCACTCCAAATAAGTAAAACGGGCATTTTTACCGTGACAAATAGGGCATTTAACCTCAACTACGTTACAGTCTACTTATCACACTCTTCAATCTTTAGTTATTTTATCTGAACTTTGACTTGGCATACTTTTTCCTTGTAAATAAACGTAAACGGGTGATACTTTCTAGACTACACATTTGCTCCGGGTACTGACCTGAATAAAGTGCAAAATTAGGTGCCTCTCGATTTCTTCAGCAGAGTCCCAGCCAAGTTACTGACCAGAGGGTTTTTTTTACTACAGTTCCATTAGTTATCATCATTTCTATCATAATAGTTACACTTTAGACGGCTCACATATAGAGCGTTTCACAGGACGAAATAATGTGTTAACGTATTTTGTAAACTCGACGGAAACGGGAAGTTTCTTATATCCGTCACGTTTCCGTATCAAACCAAGCACTTTCTGTTTTTTGCCCTGTTCCTTTTAAAGCCAGATCAATTCCATTTAGCAAAGTTTTATTCACACAAAAAGAAATGTCAGTAAGATTGGCTGATCGATTCAGAATACATGGGGTTTGCACTAGCTAGCTTTTTCTCAGTCGTCTCCTTGGTAGCACCAGTTGACCAAGTGTACTCTTTTCAGCCACATGACCTCTAGTTGTATACCTCACCATCTCACTTAATCCTCTTACTGATGTTTCGATTATATTCGGTTGAGTTACCCCATAACATAATTGTAAGCAGTTTACCAGCTCACTGCTGATGGAGTAAGCTGGGACAGCTATTCAAAAAAGGTACCTGCTATAGGCAAGTCGGCTTTTTGAGAATTTAAGTAGCAAAACGAGATCAGATTGAGTTCTCTTTGGGCGAAGATAAAGGCCACTGGCCTGCCGAACAACGAGCTAAGAAACTATATTATTTTGCAGAGCCAGGATCGACTACTCCTTCGCCTTGTAAGCCTTTGTAAGTTTGTTTAAGATATTTCACACACTTTCTCCCTAGCATAATAAGAACAGGCTTCGTTATTTGCCGTCTTCTCCCGACACTTGCCACTTGATATTTGCATTGATCAGAGGCTTGGAATCGGGAGCTGCTAAAGGTTTGCAAGAGGCCATGTATTGTCTGTTGAGCATGGTCAGCAGAAAAATACAAGTTACAGTACCAAGTGCAATAACAAATGCTGTGATAACAGGGTTTTGTCCATTAAAAAACCTCGTCTTTCACTGTCGAAAGAGCATGAATAAAATCATTGTTCGGGGTGCAGAAGGAAATCATTGGCAAAAGGTAGTGTCCATTGTATGAATTTTTTCTTATTATGTCCTTATTTGGCAGTCAAAAAACCAAGACCAATTCGATATTTCAGTGAATGTAAGATATAGTTACAAAAAATGAGTCAAAACAAAATGAGTCAATAGCTAGGCAACTCCCAACCGAGAGTCAGCGGCGTACTAAAAAGGTTGTATTGCGTAAAGTTAAGTACAGGAACAAATTGTTACGCCAAAAATACAACTGAGTTTTTAAACGAGAGCAGGTCCTTCCCCTTAAAGCATTTTTTGTCGGAAAACTGTCCCTGATCACCTCACAGCAGTACTGATCCCGATCCCACGACTAAGGATCCCAGATCTCGGGCCTTTGATCCCTGTCAAATCCCTGATCCCACTCCATTTTTTGCCTTTTATCCCTGATCCCATATAACTCGTTACGACCCTGAAGTTCGCCTATATTTGTCAAACAAAACGAGTTGGAATAATCACGCGTGTTTATAGCAAGCTACTATGAACAAACTATTCTTACACTCTCGAAGAATCGCGTTAAAACAATGCAATCGCTGAAACATAGTAGATTCGGTGAAAACAAGAAACGTCTGAGTTGAAGATCGGGTACAGGAATACCGAACAACAGTTGCCAGTTTTCTAAATTAATTCTAAGTTTTTTAAATTTTGAATAACTGGGACCTCTCAAATAGTAACCTAAACGAGTAGTCTATTATGTTGCGAGATAAGCCCCGTTGGTAGATAGCTAAGGATAATTAGGGATAGTCGCTTTAGGGATAGTCTATGACGTTACCCATTGTTTTTAACCGAGGGAAAAATTACGTTCCTCCATAGTAATTAAGTGCCTAGTCATTGTCTTCCCGCATACTAATTCGGTATAGGTTTACTAATGAACGTCTCTCTACTACAATAGGCACAATAGGCTTGCCTCTCCGCTTGCCCGTTAAGTAATTTGAGCCCGGTTTTCGAACCGTCTGCAGTCTCCATATAGACTCCCTAATATATTAGTGCGATAGGTTATAATACCAGCATAACAAGTATACCCTTGTATACCCATGTTTACCTTAGTAGTACTGTATATCCTGTATACCCCTATATATCCTGTGTACCTATGTATATCCTGTGTACCCATGTACCCATGTTTACCTTAGTAATACTGTATAAACATATTTACATATATACATTTACTGTACATATTTTCTCCAAGGTAGAAACTAAAGTACCTGACTTCAAATCACTTTCAAACGATACTTTAATATCTCTTCTTATGAATTCTTCTGATTATTTAATTAACTGTCAATTAGTTTCATTTATCTCGCAATGCTTTGAATTAAGAACCAAATTAATATCAATGAATGAATAAATGAGAACTGTAACGTTTTGTAATGTTTTGCATGTACTAATAAGTTGAATTAGTACTTAAATTTAGACTAATAGCTTTTGCAATACTGTAATTCCTTTATGGTCAAGCAAATAAAGCATTTGGTGTTGTTGTTGTATACCTTATATGCCCCTATATATCTTTTATACACATGTTTACCCTAGTAATACTGTATACCTTGTATACCCCTATACATCTTGTACTCACATGTTTACCTTAGTAATACTGTACACCCTGTATACCCCTATATATCCTCCCTTACCAAATCCAACACTGTTTTGAATGTATTTATAAGCTATTTTTGAAAACTGTTTTTAACCTGTTTTGTGAAATAGGTTTTAAATAGGGTGAAAAGTGTATTTTTAATGTATTTTTCGACTGCTTTTAAAGGTGTTTTAACCTGTTTAAAACGCTATTAAAAAATAATTTTTAATGTATTTTTAAATTCGTTTAAAATATATAAAAAATTCCAGGGCTTTTGCAAGGCTCAAAACAGGTCTAAAATAGTTTTTAAATATCTTATAAATCGGAATAAAAACAGGATAAAAACAGTTTCAGAAACATATTTTAATTTGCTATACTATTTTAAAACTATTTTTAATGGCAATTTTAAACGTATTTTGAAAAAAACAGGTTTAAAATAGGTCCAAAAATATATTTTTAATATATTTTTCGACTGATTTTAAAGGTGTTTTAACCTGTTTAAAACGCTATTAAAATGTTATGCTTCAAAATATATTTTTTAATAGCTTTTTAATGGGTTTCGAAATTTAGTAAAATAATCGTATTTGCAAATACAATAAAAATACTTTGAAAATAGTATTAAAATACCACAGAGGAAGAAAAGCAATAGCACGCGTATATTGTGAAAATACATCAAAAATAGGATGCAAAAATGCAAAAACAGTATAAAATTGTAAGAAAATAGCCTTAGAGTTGTGTGAAAACAGTACAAAAATCGGTCGAAAGAGCATAAAAACAGTACAAAAACAGGATGAAAATACCATTTAAATTCATGAAATAAAATGAATACAAAACCGTCGAAAATTACTCCGAAAAAGCAAGATTTACTTCTGCGAAATTTCTCCACTCAGTCCTACGCTAGCTTTCACCGGAATTATCTCTTAGCCGATTACTTTACGTTGATTTCCCTACGAATTCTCGGGAAATTCTTATGGAATTTTTCAGAAATGCTGAAATCAATCTTTAGCCTGTGTACAAACCCCCTCCCCTCAATAAAAATCGGAGGGGAAGGGGGTCGGTACACAGGCTATCAATCTTCCGCTTCAAAAGAGTATTGCGTTACGTTACCGGTAAATAATAATCTACATACATGTAACTTACATTTTTTATTATATTCACGGCTTTACTCAGTTATTATCAGAAGCTTGCAGGCTACGCCTGAACGTTTAATTATTGGCTGATAAAGAACAACATAAGAATAACACCATCAAATTTACACGAGCATGAAAGAGGTCGGTGACGTGACATCAAGTGACTGAGAACAGTGAGGCTGAGCATGGAACCCTGTAAAAACTAAAATTGCCGTACAGGCGGGAGTATATAAAATGTTTACTACCCTTCATTTGTTTCTCATATGGCGTATACTTAAGCGTCTTAGTAACATGTTATGCATATATTGTGTATAATACTCACATAACAGAAGACAGGGGACTCTTGGATTAACACACAAGACAGCACAAGACCGCGTGCTTCGGAGAGAAACTGAACCAGATCCTTTCAAAGTACATAACAGTCGCTGAGGAGTCATACCCATTTTTGATCCGTGATAAATGCAACATCTACGTGTTCAGACAATCCGCAGAGTTGAAATGTATACTTTTGTAAGATCGTAACAAACAGTAAAATCAAGCGCACCCGCCATCACAGCAACCGCCGGTACAATAATTTGAAATGAGCAAAGGACAAAGGACGGTTTGTTTATCACGTGCATTTGTCACATCACCGCGGCGCGAAGTCGTGATTTCAGTCGCGCGTGACATCTTAGAAATAATATGCCATGCATGTGCGGAATAATCTATGAGAGAAAGATAACCATATGTCGGAGTTTATTCATATCTGAGCTTTGTTTCTTGATGCATTATATATGAGGTGAGATCTTAGCTTGGATAATTTATTTATTATGTAATTTCAAGGGCTTATTTTAGATATAAAACCTCTGTTGACCGCGTGCATCCGGTTCTCGGCCCGCGGCTTCGCCTGTTTGTGAAAAAATTTCTATATGAAATTAAAATGCGATTTTAAGAAGTTTCCTTTAAAAAACTTATGGAAAGTCCCGTAACTGCATTAATTGAATCACGGCTAAAATCTACGCGGAGATTTTCGCAGAGAGCTTGCAGGTAATGAACAGTGAGGAACGGATAGATCTTTTATCGGAACACTGTCACAGTTACGTGTTGTCAGTCAAAGCTAAAACCTATTCCTAATTTTCTTCTCTTTTTTTTATTTAATTTAGATTTAATTTTTCGCTCAGCTTCGAACTTTGTTGGGAGGAGAATCCGGTCCACAATATGTGACAGCTTGTTTTGAGTCATTTATGAGTTCGTGACACGATGAAGGCTTAAAAATTAACTTTGTGCAATTGTTACTTTTATTTATAGTCTGAGTGTAAGTCTCCCAAAAGACATTACAGTATTGCACCCTAGTAATAATAAGTTATAAGTACACTACTTTAAAGTATTTACAATAAGGTAAGCATTTGATGACTTTAAGCAGACTTCAAATAGGTTATGGATAATCTGTTTTTATAGTCAGAGTGCTGTGTGCCCAAAATACAATTCAAATAGACCTCAAAACAGCGTTTAAGTACCCTATTTAAAAGTATTTAAAATGCGGTCAGTTCTTAAGGTTTTAAAACATATTTCAAATAGTCTATTTGAACTCTGTTTGTAACTTTGTCAGTGGATGCGTCTCAAAATACATTTTAGATACAACTCAAAACAGTGTTAAAGTACCCTATTTAAAAGGATTTAAAATACGGTCAGCATTTAGGCTCTTAAAACATATTTCAAATAGTCTATTTGAACTATGTTTATCACTTTGTGAGTGGATGCGTCTCAAAATACATTTTAGATACAACTCAAAACAGAGTTAAAGTACCCTATTTAAAAGTATCTTAATTACAGTCAGCATAAAAGCCCTTAAAACATATTTCAAATAGTCTATTTGAACTCTGTTTGTAACAGTGTTAGTGGTTCTATGCCCAAAATACATTTTAAATACTCTATTTTAATCATATTTATTAAACAAAATACATTGTAAATTGATGAGAGAGGTTTTCCTTTACATGAAATACAATTTAACTACACTCAAGATATATTTCAAACAGGGGCGAAAATTTAAATTTTTTTGTCAAATAATATTAAAATACAGGAAAATAGTGTTCAAATACTGGAAATACATTTTAAATACTTTAAAATCAGTTGCAAAATACATATGGTTTGGTAAGGGCTGTTTACCCATGTATATCCTGTGTACCCACGAATACCCTAGTAATACTGTATACCTTGCATACTCCTTATATATCCTGGGTACCCATGTTTACCCTAGTAGCACTGTATATCCTGTATACCCCCATATATCTTGTGTACCCATGTTTACCATAGTAATACTGAATACCTTGTATACCCTTGTATATCCTGTTTACGCATGTTTACCCTAGTAAGACCGTATACCCTGATTGAATATAAAGTGGAAACTGTTAGTATAGTTTATCAAATTAAATTCCATTATGAAATGGAGAATAGCCGGAAGATTCGTTCTATACTCTATATCGACAGACAAAAGTCGTGATAGCTAATTTTGTTCAATCAGGACACGTGATTTTGGAAACAACAACTTCATTACCATCATCTTCTTCTTTGTCATCCTCTCCTTTTTCTTCTTTATTTATGTTTGTTTTGTTTTGCCCCCTGAAAACAGCAACTGGTTTAACATTTACTCTTACAAATAGCGTATTTCAATTTCAACTATCTTTTTGGGTTTAATTATACCGACTGCACGCTGAAATATGCTCGTTTCAATGATTCAGTTAGGTCTGACGCCGCTCTACGGATAATCGCCTAAGAAATACATACATCTTTATTTCATATTTACCCACTAATGCCTACAACGGACACTGGTTTCTTGCCCTATCGACATATTGTCATAGAGTCAACCGTTCTAGGGTGTGCATGAGTAAACAGGATTAACATGGTATACAGAATACTAGAGTTTACATGGGTAAACAGAATATTGCAGAGTATAACAGGGTATTCAATAGTACTAGATATACATGGGTAAACAGGAGATTTAACAATTATTCCACGAGTGCGCGTATGCGATGAGGTGGTTGTAGGCAACCAGGCGCGTAGCGACAAGTTGGCTATAATAATCTCATATCCAACAAGCGCGAGTAAAATAATTGTTTTACTAAAAACACCCACAAAATATTGAGAATTCGTCTTCACTTTATTTGTAAGAACAACAGATAAGGTCTCAGGAATATCTTGCCATGCCGGGACAGCATATGCAAGTATAAATGATCTCACAGAGCACTTATACATATTGATGATATTGTTGCCAGCTACACCAGCTCTTTTAAGCACCGTTAAGGAATACAATCATTTGGCGGCTTTACTATAAATATAATCAATGTGGCAGTTCCATGTAAGATGAAGACTAATTTTTACACCAAGTTTTTTAAATGTCGAAACACGCCGCTCTAACTGATGGTTTCCAAAGCAAATAGGCTGTATGGTATTATTGGGATATTTCGTGAAAATTATAAGCATTTCTTTATGATTTAACTTCATCTTATGCTCAATAAAAAACTGTGCCTGTCTCTAACAAGCAAAATTCAAATCGTTAATGAAAACTGTAGTATGTATCTAGTATTGAGTCTATTTATCTAAATTTAGAACAGGGGCACGCCCATCTTAGTTCCTTGGGGTATGTCACCATGGGTGTGTTTCCACTCAGACGAGGTATTACCTTTACACACAGCTTGGGCTCTATTGGTCAGAAAAGACTGACTTAATCCAGTTAGATAGCAGAGGTTCCAAACCAAGAAGTGGAGTATATGGTAATCTAACATATCAAATCCCTTTGAGAAGTCTGAAAAGAAGTTCTGTACACAATAATTTCCGAAAAGGAAATTAAGAATAGAATAAACGGGTAGAGACTTTTGAAAATAATTTAAATATAAATATAATTGGTGGAGGAATACGATAACTGAAAACTCGTATAACGAGGTAATATAAAAATAAATATCAGAAGATTAAATTCAACTCGTCGGTCACTGGTCTTTTCTAGCCCTTGATGAAGACTAGTTTGGTTTAGTCGAAATATTGGGCAAATAAATTAATTTGTAATCCTTAGCTGGCCTCGCATTCAATTTTCAGCGTTGTTTTGTATGGCTGATCCTGATCTACAACAACATCCAGCTTTCCCTCGCTGCTGTTTGTCTAGTGGTCCTGACAAGAATTGTCCGCTAATATACAGAATGACTTTGGTAAACATGTGCAAACAGGATAAACAAGGGTATACGGAGACACTAGAGTTAACATGGGTACACAGGATATATAGGGGTATACAGAGTATACAGTATTACTAGGGTAAACGTGTACATAGGGTATATAGGGGTATACAAGGTATAGAGTATGACAAGGGTAAACATGGGTACACAGGATATATAGGAGTATACAATATTACTAGGGTAAACATGGGTACACAGGATATATAGGGGTATACTGGGTATACAGTATTACTAGGGTAAACATGGGTACACAGAATATAGAGGTATACTGGGTATACAGTATTACTAGGGTAAACATGGGTAAACAGCATACACAAGGGTATATAAGGTACACAGTATGAGTAGGGTAAACATGGGTACACAGGATATATAGGGGTATACAGGGTATACAGTATTACTAGGGTAAACATGGGTAAACAGGATATACCAGGGTATACAAGGTATACAGTATTACTAGGGTAAACATGGGTACACAAGATAAATTGGGGTATACAGGGTATACAGTATTACTAGGGTAAACATGGGTAAACAGGATATACCAGGGTATACAAGGTATACAATATTACTAGGGCAAACATGGGTAAACACAGGATATATAAGGGTATACAGGGTATACAGTATTACTAGCGTAAACATAAGATATATAGTGGTATACAAGGTATAAGATAGAACATATCAGGGAGTCTATAAGGAGACTGCAATGAATTACTTGCCCTATTAAAAGGGAAATAGGAGCAACGGCTTCCTATATCTCATTTAGCGCTAAAACTCAGACACCAAAGAAACCAATAGAGAATGGAACAAAGTTCTCGCCCTTGGAATATGCGAATTTCACTAAATTATTTTTACACCAATTAAACGCTTCAAATTTATCGGAAGTTGGTTTCTGTAGAGGTCCGCAAACTTTTATTGAGCGTTGTCAGATAGAATAGGGGGTTATTATGCTCTCTTGGTGTGTTGCAATAAGGCTCTGTCCACACTAACGCGTTTTTGTTGTCAGCGAAAACACATCGATCGATTCGCCTCCAAAGCTACCGTTTTGATGCGTTTTTGACTGTCCATACTAAAACGTTCAAAAACGGTAGAATTGCACGTCGTGATGTAAGTGGAACCCTACGCGCATGCTACAAATACACGCCCCTGCGATGTTTTACGACCCACGTGGTACATATGACGTCATCGTTTTCATTTTGATGCGTTTTCGACCATCCACGCTATGCGTTACTTTCAAAAGCGTTTTCCAATCGATGCGTTTTGGATGAAAACGCTCAGCGTATAGGTGTGGAAGGCAGGCCTTAACACAGCGAAATAAATACATTTTCAAACGAAAACGAATTATTTTGGACGGGGCGTTAATCGTGGTGGACTTGGTGGCGACGTTTCAAAGAATTGATTTAAATGTGCGGACGTTCCAGGAAATAAATTTCCGTTTAATCCAGCCTCTAAATATAACTTTAGTGAAAATCACATATCTCGGCTAGCGGGCTAAGATTGCCTCTAGCTCCGACCGATTATTCTCTCTTGTTGGAATATTATTATTCGAGAAATAATACTTGCATTCAATTTCTTTTGATAGAAAGGTTTGCCCGATAAATTGCAGCGTGTTTGTTAGCTTACAGATCGCGCCCATAAATCGTATAAACTTTAATTTAAAATTACTGCACTGGCCTTACGACGGCGTAGAACTTCATTATTATTTCTTTTTTAACTGTGGTGTTGTGTCTTACCAGCATATTGTCCAAGACGTGCCAGCTTGTACTTGTTCTGTTTATCACCAACACCAAATGAGTCGTATTCAGCGTAAGCTGTTTGGTTGT
The DNA here is from genome assembly GCF_958299795.1 of Porites lutea. Classification (NCBI taxonomy): domain Eukaryota; kingdom Metazoa; phylum Cnidaria; class Anthozoa; order Scleractinia; family Poritidae; genus Porites; species Porites lutea. Next base: position 11,383,023 of record NC_133202.1, on the reverse strand, counting down.
CGAAGTCTTCCAGATCAACCCGAAGCTTGCTGCGTCCTTTTGTCAGGCGGTGTATCTTGTCCAATCCGAGCCAAAACTCACCATTCAGATTTCCGAAACCGTGTTGGTAGTCATCCCAGCCACGGTAGAAATCTACCGAGCCGTCCAGTCTCTTTTGGAACACAGTCCACTCCCCACCGGCTGTTGTTTGGTCACAGTATACTTGAAAGGTTCCAGCATTGTCAGGGTCGATGGTATAAACACCGCTGTTTCGAACACCAGCTTCATACAGCTCAGCACAGTTTTTGTAGACTGAAAAACAATGAATTCCGAAGCGTCTTCATTACCATGTGTTTTCCCCTTATAGAGCGTTTAACATGACGTCACGGTGGTAATGTTGACGTTTCAAACAAATCCTGAGGGAGTTGAACTCTTTCTTAACAACTTCTTTTATTTTCATAAATCTGCATATATGCTGGCCACGTGAGCGAAAACGCTCTATAGGTATGCCCCCCCCACCACCCCCTAAAAAAAATAATACTGGTAATAGGACTGAGTGGAGTACAATTCAGGGATAAATCGTGCGAGTAATTTCAAGTCGGCGCGCGCGTAGCACCCCTGAATTCTACGACGCGACGTCCTATTACCAACTAATTGTGTCAATAACAAAATGCGAGAAGCTCAGTCTTGGAATATTTATTATTGTAAGAGAAGGATTCCAAAGCATCCGAATAAAAGTCACTGGACCAGTTAGTTTCATCCATTTTTCTTTTCTTAGTTGCTATTTTTTCATTGATTTTGATTGGTTATCATGTGCTCTGTGGTTAATTTTTATTGGCTTAAATGGCATCTACTACTTGATTTTCATTGGTTCTTTAACTCTCCAATTTGTTTTGTCTGATTACAAGCTCCTATTAACAACTGCATATGGTTACATTTTTGGAGTTACAATAGCAAAATTAAGCTATAAATATGGGCTGTTAAGAACCAATCAGATTCAAGAATTTTGTTATTGACACATCTATAATAATGATGATAATAATAATAATAATAACAATAATTAATAGAAAATGCAGAGGAGCAAACTTCACTTAAAAAACCATTGGTATTTGGGTGGTGTTGGATTAGGAAAATTTAATGACTTCATAGCATGAATGTCTTGTTGAGGATTGATTAAATAAGCGAACTAATGGAGCCATTTACGTACATGGTCATGTGTGTGGATATTTGAACACGTCGACAAACACTATTGGTCTTCATTTGTCTTTGTCTTTACGTCTATGATATGTTAAGGTCAGGCTAGTTAATTTTATCAGTGCTTAAATTTTCGTTTTCATTTTCTTTAGTTGTAAACCATGCATGGTAATGTAAAATGCTCCATGACAATCAACTTTTTCTTGATGAAGTAGGGGAATGCATGCAGAAAGTAAGAATGAAGTAAAATAGAATACAATTGCAGAAACAAAACTTAGTCAATCAGCCAAAGGAGAGAGAGCCTGGGAAAGTAGAATGTAACCTATTGAGTGTACATTACCTTTCAAGTCGCACTGATCTCCTTTAAAACCCTCGCGACAGACACATCTGAATCCTTTGTTTGTAAACCCTACTTGGCACAGAAAGTTCTTTCCAGGGCAACGGCTACGATGACAAAAGTTCTGGAAAACAGTTGAAAAACGAACATGAAAGAATTCAAAATTAATGTGTTTCGGGATTTAATTGACACACCTGTACGTTTTAAACATGAACAGGTCCTAATATAATTCAATACTTCCGTGAAACGTGCGGCTGCACTTTTCAAGGAAATATGGAACCTTTTAAGCGGACGTTTTGGGTCAGTGCGAGAATGTTAAGTTTACCCGCAGGCCTGGGCGGGAGGGGTACTTTAGGAATTTTTGGGTGGGGAGTGCCGCTGGGACCCGGGAACTCTTAGCCTATACCAGAGCTAGTTCAGTTGAATTTTGCTAACTTATTTCTAGAGTAAACTCCCTAAATTCCCCCTATCCTAGAGTAGCTTTTAGGCTGAGTTGCGTAAATTTAAATTTGCTGATTTGATTTTTTTTTTATATTTTTGAGTGGCAATTCCGAGTTTCCCTAGTCTAGACAAAAATCTTCAACAAATTGATCAGTTTACTGGAAAATGATACTCTATTCTAGACTTAAACTCTCTGATTTATATACCCTATCCCAGAGTAAACTGCTCGAAAACCATACCCTTCACAGCGGCACATACCTATATAGCCCATATATGGCAGTACCCCGCACCCCACTCCCCCCTCCCCCCCCCCCCCCCCCCCGGGGCCGCAGGTAACTGAAACTGCTTTTTTCCTAGTTATTTAGTTAAAAGGTTCTTACATAAATTGATAATCAGCGCAAATTTTGGATATTTTTTTTTATTATCTGAGAACTGAAAATGAGATTCATAAAGGTAAGAGAATCAGCGTTCCTCAGCCTATTCCTCATATAAAGTCCGCATAACCCCAGCTGGCAAGAGGTCAAATCGCACCACTACTGGACTGCTCTTTCAGTTTTTATCCGTTTGAGGTGAAACTTAGCAGGATTGTAGAACATGAAATTTTCTAGGTACCCATGGTTTAGAATTTTGAACTTTAACGGTTTTTGGCGGGAAAATTACGTCACAAGATAAACAAAAAAATTAAATTTTAACTTATATTGCCCAAAATTCCTTTTTTTGAAAGACCGTAACAGGACAAAACGAAAAGTGAAAAATTTTTGCAAAAGCTCAATTGCATGATGAGATATAGCATTTTAAAGTTTGTCTTTGTTTCTAAAAATAGTAACAAAATGGCGGGAAATTCAAAATTTAAACCTTAATAACTCTGCAACCAATTAAGCTTTTCAAAAACTTTTTTCACATTACCTTCTATCTCGTTACGGTCTTTCTAATCTACGTATTTGTGGCACTATCAGTTACAATTTAATAATTTATGTCAATCTTGTGACGTAATTTTCCCGCCAAAAAACGTTGAAATTCAAAATTCTAAAACCATGGGTACCTAGAAAATTTTATGTTCTACAATCCTGCTAAATTTCAGCTCAAACGGATAAAAACTGAAAGAGCAGTTTGGTACTGGCGCGATTTGTCCTCCTGCTAGCCCGGCGTGATAATTAAATAAGTGTTAATGTATATAAAGGTGACTGTAATACAGATAATACACTCGCTAAACAAACATCAGTTACTGAATGTCCAACTTCACTCATTTTCCTCATCCTTTATTACTGCAAAGTCCCTTACCTCAACAGCGAAGTGTATGTAACCTTTCTTTTCTTTCAAACCAGTTTGTGTTTCGCTTTCATCGGTGAAATTTTTCAACTCGCACGTTCGTTTTCCCTCAAGTTCGGGCCCAACGTTCATGGATACGCAGTTTGGCTCCAAAAAGCACTTCACCCGACAGCTTCCCTCGTTTGGGACCAGCTCAGTCCTTATCACGTGACCAGGAAGAACTTTGTCGTTTATAGGTTCCTTGAAATTGATGATGCGGTTATATTCTGTCACTAAAACCGCAAGAAATAATGGGTGAGAAAAAAATCTGTACGTATATGTTGCGTCCCACCTGAAGAAATGCATGGTTTTTACATGACGTGGCAAAAATTCAACCTAAGAAATTACTGATTCTCCTGGGTGTCTACTTTCATAAGGTCTTACAACAGCTTAATATCTGTATTTTTACAAATTTTCAGCTCCAATGAAAGGGTCCTAATTCGTTTTGAGATACAGAGGACGCTTAACAGTTCCAAGCTTTTGCGTGACGCGGAATTTAGATGGCTGCCGGGAAAGCTCTCATGTAGGTTGAGATTTTGCCACCTAAACATTAATTGCCTCAGTCTGAGAACAAATGATTATTTCTTTAGTCTCTATCAGTTCCTCAAGCGATAAATTCACGCTTTTGCAGGAAAACTCAAACAGATGTTTCTGTTGGTTTCCCGACCGCCCTTATTTGAATCTCTCAAAGGAACACCAACATGTCGTCTCTATTCAAAGCTGTTTTAAATCTGAGTAAAAAATTTTCCCGAGTATCTCTCAAATGAAATATCGCGCAGACCTCGATCGATTCTTGGCCAGGCTTTTTATTTCATCTCATTTTCAATTCTAATTTCTATTAAATTTGAAGTTTATTGAAGTTCAATTGATCTTTATAAGTTACAAATTAAATTTTTGATGGCGTGACAGTTAAAACAGATGATTATCTGACAAATTCCTCCTTTCAGTAACTTCTTTCGCAGTTGAGATTTCCCACATTGGTGAAATGAAACCCCTTTAAGTGACCCCTGTGCTCGTGGTTATGCTTCTTCAACACATTGCTCAGTGCTCATAATTCAACGTCCTTACAGTCTTAGTAATATAATTTTGGTAAGGCCGTCTAGTCTCCATCTCACTTGACATGATAGAAGGTTTGAGTGAGGGTTTGTTATTTACACATAATTTTTAGTATTTGCTGTTAAATTGGCCAATTTTTTAATGTTTAATCCTTCCTTCCTGTTAACTGTTCGGAGGGTTTTTCGGGAAAAAAAAACCGTATCTGTACACTTAAAAAGATACATTTTTCACATAACAATATAAAATGGAAATAAGATAAAAAGTTTTTTGAATTCCTTTTCGGAAATCTTGGGTAGTCTTCGGGAATTGTCAATAAATGGCCTTAAGTCCTTGATATACTAAACAAGATAATATTGGCCTTACTGGAGAAATTTTTGTATCTTCCTGGAAAAAAATTACTGTAACAGTGATTTTTTTTTTTTTCACTGTTAGTCTTAAAATCCTTAAAATTTAATTGCTTTATGTTTCAGAGCCAAAAATGTTTAAGTGTTTAGTGTTATCGAAAAGGCCATTTTCATGATGGCGTCATTTTACTACTATACGACCAGAATCCTTTGTGTTTTTTTCTTTCTTGTGCAAATTAGGGCTTTTGTTATTTAAACCTCGCTGGGATGACCAAATTTTAATGTGAAAGGAAAAACGAAAAGCATTCTGGTCGTGGTAGTAAAATGACTCTATCAAAAACCTTGCAAATCGAGGAAACAGTAATTCAAAGATAAAATTTGATTTGTACATAAAAGAACTGATGTTTTACCAGCAGTAGACTGTCGGTAATGAAATTCCGAGAGACTCACTTCGGAAAGGGTTTTAATAAGTTTGATTAAATACTGCTAAATAAAGTGTAAGGTAATAATTTATAATTTATAATTTTAGCAAATCAAAAAATAAAACGGTTTTTTAATAGAAAAATGCAAATTTTGCTAAGCGTACTGGGCCGGGTTGTTCAAAGCTGGGTTAGGGTAACCTAGGGTTAGTGCGAAATTTGAAATCAGATATGAGAGCTTAAAAAGCAAATTCATTTTAATTCTCTTTGCCTACAGTTTGATGATTGGATACTCTAAAAAGAATAGAGAAAATTATCCGACAGAGTGCTTTTGATAAAAAGAAAAAGAAACCCGGGTTAAAATTTAACCCTGGGTTAGCGCTAACCGGCGTTCAAACAACTGGGCCCTGGCTGTCAAAACTTTGTTGCCAAGGTAACGTCAATGATGACGTACACGGTTTTGAAGTTATTCAACTTTAAAGTTGAGGGGCGCCTCAAAAGCAACCCGTCGGTCTGAAGAGAGGTAACATTAATACGCCGATTCAAGCTACATAATGATTGTTTTTATTTATAGCAATCCGACATTCGACTCTTTGCCGTATTTCTTACACGAGTGAATACTAGAAAGTCATGCAAGTATCAGAAAACGGTTTTAATCCCTAAAACACTAGACCATCGTACGACAATTGATTTTCCTACGTTATTTAATAAATTTTCCCCTGGTTTTCCTTCTGTAAATAAGAGTGAGTCTATTCCAGAATAAAATAAGTTGTCAATCAATTGAACGCACCTAAATTCGAAATGCGAATAACTTCTGGCTGACTAATTAACTTGGATCCTTTTATATGCCTCAAATGTCACCGTTGAAAGAACAAAATGAGCTGTTACTAAAAAACCACTGTTGTTTCTTTTTTCTTTAAATAGGTTTCCGCTATTGGAAAAGGAAGCTGAACTGCAAACACATTTTTTTTCTTTTAAGTATATTTTTTTCTTTTGAAAAAGGAAGCTAAACTGTAGAGACACTTTTAATTGTTTTCGCATTTCTTAACGAAATCCTTGCCAGAGTAAAATTAAGCTGTTTTAAGGCCTTCAGTTCTTGGTTATGTGAGCCTTAAGTGATCGACACACAACTTAGCTTCTTGCTTCAACTACGTTGTTAAGGCCGTCAATCTGAATAACTTTGCATCCCATATAATATCAATTTTTCTGAGCTGTTATTGAGATAACCATTGCAGTCCATTCATGAATATCGAACTCATCAACTCAAATTTTAAGTACAGACTGAGTTCTACTATTTCTTATTGACTCAATCTTTTGTTAACTCGCATGCAACGCTTACCAGAAGCTACTGCACCGATTCCAAGCATATTCCACGCGAGAAAAATACATGCTGTAATATAAGTCATTGTCAGGCCGGTTTGCGCTAGCTTGAGTCGTTATTTTCCGGTTCAGCAACAAGTATGCTGGTCAGGCCTGACTCAGTGCGTTTGCACAAATAGTTCCCAGTTGTTTTCTTACCTACCGAGTGCTTTTACTGATTGTTGTTTAGAATTGTTCGCCTTTTTGGTTCCAGTCAGTCTTTATAATGAATTCTTGTCCTAATTCATTATTAAGTTTATTAAAAGAGGGGGCTATTTTCAACTACTTGCATTCAAATGAATATCTTAAGTATTTATTTAAGTACCTTTTATTTATTCACAATGTGACTTGTATTTTCACTGTAAATAGGTCGGCCAAAAAAATAATAAAAAATAAAAAATACAATTAGAAGCGAATTTTCTCAGAAATGAGAAACTTACCAAAATCTACCTTTCGGAAAAAGATAAGGAATAAGCTCTTTGAAATTTTATCTAAATCTGATGACTATCTTGAAATCACTGAAATCATGCATCAACTTAAATTTAACTAGCTCAGGAACACAACTAAATTTATATTCTCTGGGTAAATCATAATGCAATTAAATTAGCTTAATACATACTATAGTTTTTATTTTGCGACAGCTGGTACTGTTTGTAAAATAGTTCTTCTTTTCTTTTCTTTCTTTAAATTTGTGTGTCTCTTCCCCCGCCTCGATTAGGCTCTTCTATACGCGGGTGGAAGCTATCGTGTAATTGTAAATTGAAAGTGAATGAAAAAAGTTGAAGTTGAAGTTGAAGTTGAAGTTGAATTTTAATACTCAGTAGTTATCCAGCAAGCCTTTTATTTCTCCTCTATGTATTTTCAACAAATGCTTAATTAGATTCAGAAATTAATATATAAGATACCTGCTCATTGTGTTTGGAGAACCGCACGAAAGTTTTTTCAAAATTTTAAAAACACAAAAAGTGGTAAGGATGACCATTGCAAACTTACGCAATCGTTATATACTAAACGTAATCTGATTAGCAATTGTTTAAAATATATAAAAGAGTTTAGGCCAGCAGTTTTAATGTGTGGTTCAATTTGATCTTTGGTTTAAATTTTATTTCCCATTATCATACATTTAAGAAAATGGAAATAAAATTTAAACCAAGGATAAAGTATCAAGCAGAATAGTAAAAAACTATTGAATCGATCAGCTTTTGGTTAATATATATATACATCACTGCTCGGCTGTTTGTTGAGGTTAGATACATTATGTCAGCGCATACATTGCAGCTGCTTAACATGACAAACACGAAGCGTAAGCGGAAATTTAAGACGGCTTGAGTAACGCATCAGTAAAGACGTTTAATATTCTGGGTTTTGTTTTGTTTTGTTTTGTTTTGTTTTTTCATTTTTCCTGCAAGTGAACAAGAAAGTTGATAATATTACTCGTTTATTAGAAAAGAACAATTAACATTTGTGATAAAAGGAAATGCAAAGATTAGCGTGAATGGGTCTATGATACACCCCTTTGCTGTAAACTGAGGCAATTGTTGGCCAACAAATCCCAACATTGTACTTTGTTGTTACATGCATATGTTGCGTCCCTTGCACACCCTGTTGTATGTTTACGCATGTTGTTGCGTGTTGTTGGGAGTTGCTCCCTAAAGTTTGAAACCGGTCAAAATTGTTAGGCCAACAATGTTGGGAGTTATTACGTGCGTTTGCACGTTGCTTTACTCTAATTTCGTTACTGGATTGTTCATAAACGCTTTTCGCCCAGTCACAATGGATAACGACGAAGTTTATTCTATGATTGGTTCCTGAAAAACTACACTTAATCACCAACGATCCTGATATAGATTTGTCCATTTGTGTTGAGGTTAACTGAAATTAATTTCACGAGAATAGCATATTGTTTGAATTTGCTAGGTCACGTTATTTGCTGTCTTTTCATAAAGCTAAAACATTTGTTCCAATCAACTGAATTCCATAAATAATGGTTCAGTTTTGTTATGTAAGACCGACAATTAGGCATTGAAACTGTTGCAATCTTATGTATGGCTTGAATGGATGCTATATGCATTCAAAATCATCACCAATAAGGTATACTTATTGTTAAAATTTATTTGCCAGTTTTCCCCTAATTTCTAAAGGAACATTTTGTGTATGAAAAAAAAGTCGTAAGTGATGAAATCAGCACAGAACTGACCTAAAACAACAATTTTAATATCCTTTAACTGTTATTGAAGAGACTGAATCAGGCATTATTAGGTAAGACAGTTTTTTATGTATTACGATTGAATGCTTGGTATTCTCTGACTTATAAGAAACTTTTTTCTTGTTAAAACTGACTGATTATTTAATTAATGCTAAGAATGAGCTTCAGTCTTCTTCAAAACATCATATGAGACGCTAATAAACTATTTTAATTTTATAATTAAGTTATTTGTATTTTTATGTACTCGCATTTCTCTATTATAATAAGGTAGCTAATTTTCATTCGTAATGCAGCAACATTGATTCTGTCACAGCTCATTCGTCGAAATGACGTTGACTCAACTTTATTTACATTTAATCCAAAACTGCTTCAAAATTGACTCAAATTTTACAGTGGTTCGTTCGAACTCCCCTATGTCCAGATCTGTCGCGCAGGTAAAACTGAGTTTTTTTTATCGGAGCTCTGGCGCGCGAACCGCCCCTGCGGAGCACCATGGGTAAGTAAATCTACCCATCGCAGAAAATTTGTCAATCAAGTGACCGTACACCGCCCGCAGCCCGCCCGTCCGTCCGCACCACAGGGAAACCAATGTTCAATCTCACACTTTCTAGCTAGTTTGGAAGCACCGGAAGATTGATATTGCACACATATCGTACATCAATGTTGTGATCAATTGACAGCTGTCAAAACAGGGTATCCGCTGACCAATATCACCTGACCGTATCTCGGGCTCAGGTGTCGACCCATCGAGGTCGAGTATCTTTTTGAAGTTATCCGCTGATAAGTTACTAGTTTTCAAATGATCGCAGGCTCAAGTTTAATTTTTTTAAATTCATATGAAATATGTTGTGTTTTATATGTGCCGCACAATTAAAATTTTGATTTCAAACTGACCCCGGAAGCTAAAATTCAGCCAGTCTTTACAGTCAGGGAAGACATGCTAGTCGCTTTTGACTTTTCTCACCAAGGTCGCGCGTTGGTCAGGCTCTACGTCCAATTTTTATGCTCTGATTGGTCAAAATTTGACAGCTGAGTTCATACGGAAAATTTATGCAGCATCTTGAAACTTGTTTACTTTGACAGCTAAAGCTGACCGAGTTTTGTGCTGTTTTTAACTGATTTTTCCACTGAATGTACAAAATGCAGTGGAAATGAAATTCTGCTGTTATTCATAGCTAGTTTGTTTATTGGGTTTACGGTTGAGAAATACGTCGCTTGTCAAAGTCGGAAATCCGATTTCGGATGGCATCGTTTTCGTTTTTCACCTTGCTAGATGCGTAAGAGGGTTGAAAAGTCTGAAGCGATTCTGGCCTTACTTGGTGGTTTTCAGTGCATCTCGAATGGTAACCCTGAGTAATTATTGTATTTGATGTTTTGTTTTTTTTAATATCTAATTTAATGAAGTCGAAAGTAGTTTATACGGCTATTTAGTTCATGCACGTTGGTAAGATTTGAGACAATGATCTGACCGAGTATCAGGTTTGATTATAAGTTTATAGAATTTTAAAAATCCTTTAGACATTTTCTCACCGCAAATAGAAAGAAAACGTTCCAAAGAATATTTAGTTATAATTCTGGCTGTAAAAGAAAGCTTTGAGTTTTCTTGCCTCGAGTTCATCCTTGAAAAATGCAAAAACCGGAAAGCCGGCTTAAAACATGAACAAGGATTTTCAGAGACACTTTAATACTTGTCTTCGTGAATGAAAATTGCTGTCACCGAATTATTTTCCTTTTATTGATTGTTAGTAGTCTCTTTTGCAGTTTTAATCGCTGTGCCGTTTGTTTTCAGTCGCTCATGAACATCGCTTTCATGCAGGAGTAGTCAAAATGCCGCGCGTATCAAACGCTTTTGAAGATTACACATCGTTATAAAACCATTAAATAAAAAATAAACATAGTAAATTCTTTATCATGTTGAAGTGTATAACTCTATTAGTCTTAATTTAAACAGTCGACTTTGGCGCTTGTCAAAGTGAGAACCGGCTAGCCGTATAGGTGATTTTGGAAATTTTTTTAACGGTTTCGCTAAAAGCCCACGCGTGCTTCGATCGTCCTGAATATTGAATGAGTGCAATTTGTACAGCAAAATTGTGAAATACTGCATTCTGTCCGAGGTCCGTATGATAAAAACAGCGCCTCATGGTACTGTTTCACCTCACATGGGATGTATAAAAAGTGTAAAAGGTTGGTTTACACGTTCCCAGACTTGTTGGCAAGATTTTGTAAAGTAAACTTGTCGAACGCAAAAAATTCGGCCTGATTTTTTTCCAGGAATTTGTTTTCCAGGCCTAATCTACTGTGATCAAGAGCCTTTATCGCTCTTAAATGTGATCGAAGATGGTTGCTGTTTTTTGGGTGTACATATAAGGCTATTAACTCGATGTAAGATTAAGTGCACTCTTAGCTTGGACTGTGTGCAAATTATTTTTCTCTAAAATCACTTAACCTTTCCCTCAATTGAATTGTGGAATACAAGTTTATTGTTTGATTTAAATTATAAATTCTAGTTAATAGGAGCTTCGATTTTAGCCCTGGCTAAATCTATATATTAAATTTTAGTTAATAAGGGCCTCGCTTTTAGCCCGGGCTAAATCTATATATTATACAGAATAGGCCCTTTGCAGTTAGCCGTTCACGTGGTACGAAACGGCCATACTGGAGAGCAAAAGTCGCACTGGGACAAGACAAACAAATGAAATTACCATTTAAAATTATGTACGTCTTTTGTCTGTCTTGTCCCAGTGCGACTTTTGCTCTCCAGTATGGCCGTTTTGTACCACATGAACGGCTAGCTGCAAAGGGCCTATTCTCAGTAAAAGTAATAGCATCTATTTAACTTCCCCCCCCCCCCCCCCTCCCCTTCAGAATTTTCAGGAAGCTCATTAAAAATGATTACAATTGAATATTTTATTGTGGTTTTTGAAAACCTGGTTGTTGGTAAAGTTTGGGAGACATAATTGTTTATCAGAAAGCTGTTATTCTGTCATGAATATGTAAAGGCAATTCCTGACTTATCTGAAACGCGTAATTGACATGAATTTACTCAGGCGATTTGCACGATGGCGTCACTTTACTACTCCTACCAAAATCTTTCAGAGGTTCGCTTTCTTGTGCAAATTAGGGCCTTTTGTTATTTAAACCTCAATGAAATTACTACATTTAAATATGAAACAAAAAAGGAAATGAATCAGGTCTGAGTATAAGAACTGTCAAAGATGTCATCATGCAAACCCCACATTTCAAAAATTGGAGACTACATTTTATTCAGATCTTCACAGCGGTTTGGTTTTCATCTCAGCTCGTTTGAGAGAGTAACGAAAATCTTTCCAGTCGCGCCAGTTAACACCGTTACCCAGAGTGGGGTGCGGGCCTTTCAGGTAGCGGCCATTCAGGTTGGAATGGTGACAATCACTGTTGCCGTACCACCAAGCTCCCTCGAATTTATTAGCACAGTCATTTCTATGATTGTTGTTCTTTTGGTCTTTTGTGGAGAATTTCATATTGCGATGTATGTTGAGCGAGTCGCCCGCAGTCCCTACAACCGAGATATAAACCGTTAATACTGTCATATACTAGGAAAATACCCTCAGTTTCACTTTTTTTCTACCAGATACCAAGTGAGAAAGAGAGAAACGTGACTTTGCTCCATTTCGCCCCGTTTTGACCCTTGTAAGTAATCCGGATCCCGGAATGCAGGGTATTTAGCTTGTGGAATCCGGAACTCATGGTTTTGGATCCGGAGTTCATCTCAAGGAATCCGAACTCCCTCTAACGATTGTAATCCAGAATCCCATTTCCTCTGAGAAGGAGTCCGGAATCTAAGTTCAACTGCGTTTCTACTGACAAGAAATGCTGCGGGATCCAGTACCTGGAATCCGGGATCCACAGATTGGAATCCGTAATCCACTACCTGGAATCCGAATTCCACAGATTGGAATCTGGAATCCAATACCTGGAATCCGGAATCCACAGATTGGAATCTGGATTCCAATATCTGGAAACCAGAAGCCACAGATTGGAATCTGGAATCCAGTACCTGGAATCCGGAATCCAAGACTGTCTTGGACCCTACATAGGGCGACTCGGTTCTTAAAATACTACTGACGTTGCTTGCTCACTGGGTAGTATTTCACACCGTAATATTTAGGGAGTTATTATAACTCCAAAAATATATGGAGTAAACATTTTAGGTACAGGATAACCCCATTTTTGGGATTACTTTTGACTCCTAATTTAACTCCAAATTTGGGGTCATTTTTACTTCCTGAAAAAGAGTTCTTTTTACTCCCAGTCTGGAGTTAAAATACCGTAAATCCTCTATTAAGCCCCCCGGGGGGCTTATTTTTTTCAAGCACTTTTGAGGGGGGGCTTAATAGAGAGGGGGGGGCTTAAAAGAGAGGGGGGGGCTTATTTAATTTAGCAAAAACGCATCACCTGTAGCAAAAATACCGTGGTATGAGACAGAGTAGACTTACGCGTTGTACAATTAAAGTCACTGTCAAAAGTATTTATTTCACTTGCGGGAGCCTAAAAGTAACAAAAACAAAATTCTTATTCTTCAAAAATGTTCTCCACAGACAACTAGAGCACAAAGTTGAGAAAGTTAAGCATATGAAGTTGGAGGTCATGCGGCCAAAGACCAAAAACGATATGAACTTTCAGCGTGAATAAGCCATAAGTGATCAGTCCACGTTAATCGTTAATTTTTTTGTGAAGAATAAGGATTGGGGGAGGGGGAGGGGGGGGGGCTTAATAGAGAGGGGGGCTTATTAACTTTCCTCCTCTGAAAAGGGGGGGCTTATTTGAGAGGGGGGGGCTAAATAGAGGATTTACGGTAACTCCGAAAATGGGGTTATTTTTACTCCTTACATGGGTTGCTTTAATATTTTTGGAGTTAATTTAACTCTGAAAGTGGAGTAAAAATTTTAGGTACACGATAACTCCTTTTTGGGGGTATTTTAACTCCTTAATATCTGGGGTCATTTTTACTCCTGAAAAAGAGTTCTTTAAACTCCTTTTTGGAGTTAAAATAACTCCCCAAAAAATAGCCCCACTTTAAGGAGTTAAATTAACCCCTCGTTTGTCGCATCCTTATCCTTACCAGTGTATTGTCCAAGTTGCAGCCTATATTTTTGTTGCTCGTTGCCGACACCAAACGAGTCGTACATAGCGTAGGCAGTTTCATCGTCAAAGTCTGCGAGATCCACTCGAAGGCTGCTATGATTTTTTGTTAAGTGGTGTATCTTGTCCAGGCCAAGCCAAAACTCACCATTCAGATTTCCAAAACCTCGTTTGTAGTCATCCCAGCCGCAGAAGAAATCAACCGAGCCGTCCAGTCTCTTCTGGAAAACTGTCCACCCCCCACCGTCTGTTGTTTGGTCACAGTACACTTTGAAGGCACCGGTGTTGTCAGGGTCGATGCTGTAAACGCCGCTTACTTGAAAACCAGCTTCATAAAGCTCAGCACAGTTTCTGTAAACTGAAAAATTATAACCTATCAATGAACGATCAATAACAGCCCTTGAGAAGCCAGGAACGAAACATTCTAGAGAAAAGGCTGTCTTGAAAAAACTTGCAAATGTGAAATTAATAATAAAACGATTATTGAATTCGACTTTCGATTGACACGATGCAGATCTTTGAGGCTTTTATTCACCTCTGCCGATACACCCTCTCCGATCTCGGTTGCCATGGTAACGTCAATGATGATATTCACGTCACGACGAATTTAAAATGTTTGCAAATAATGTTTAGGAAAATTTGCTAAGTTTGGCGCCCTCTCACTCCCCGTATGAATATGGTTAAACGAGCATAGAGTAACTCCGCCGTACACCGTACACCGGTAGAAAGTTTGAGATAGAGTACCGAAGTGATGACGTCATAAAAATGAAATTTGTGAAATTATGGGATTTGTTAAGATATTCTGAAAGAACAACGTCCAAGACGCCTACTCGCCAAAAATTAGCAATTCGGGGCAAATTGTCTCTGAGATATTAGCCCAGTTATGCTGTGACGATTCCATACAAATCCTTCTAAATTTGGCTTGGTTCATAAGATTAGGAACCAGGTAAGATTTAGAAGGATTTGTATGGAGTCATCGGAGCATAACTGGGCTAATATCTCAGAGACAATTTGCCCCAAATTGCTAATTTTTGGCGAGTAGGCGTCTTGGACGTTGTTCTTTCAGAATAGCTTAACAAATCCCATAATTTCACAAATTTCATTTTCTATGACGTCACACTTCGGTACTCTATTGACATCAGTGTTAAAAAGTAACGATGCGAAATAAATGGGGGGGGGGGGAAGTGGGGGGCAAGTTTGTGTCCCATACCATTGGTACAAACGTCTGCTAAAACTCACCACTTAGCACGCTTTAGACGTGTGACTTTCAAACTTAGCTCATTTCAAGGTGCAGTTTTTGGCAGTCTCTATGAATATTCGCTTACTGGTTCTCATCAAAATTTGAGAAAAAAAAGAAGGGGGGAAGGAGGGGTGGATTTAGTACACTGAAAATTCAGACGAGTGTTCCATTACCTTCATCACATTGATCTCCTTTAAAACCCTCGCGACAGACACATCTGTATCCTTTGGTTGTAAACCCTACTTGACACAAAAAGTTCCCCCCAGGGCAACGGCTACGGTGACAAAAATTCTGGGTATGAAAAAAAAAAGGAACATGAAGGCCGATGTAGTACATTTTTATTATTATTTAATTTTTAAATAGCTACAGCTCCCACTTACATCATCTAACCGGTTAACAGATTTCATTTGATGGCATTTTCAGTCTATCCAATACTTATTACGCGGGATGACGTAGCCAGCCAGCGTTATAAATTCGGTTGCGCATTCCTTTCTTATTTTTCTTGGGAGTCAAAAATTGCCGTGTTTTTTTAACTTTCCCGTATCCCGCGCCGTCCCGAAAAATTGTGATTTTTATCGGCTGCAACTTCCAATCACGTGCAAGTCAGGTTGTCAAAGGATGTGATTTTTCATGAAAATATATATATATATTCACAAGATTCTGCTTGACTTGTTTACAAAATGGTTTCTTTAATTTTTAATAATTGACTAACAGCTCACTGATTTTTAAATTTGGGCGACCAACTTGTAGGTCCGGACAGCCCAGCTAAAACATTTGGAGACCGAAGGGCTGCCTGAAAATTTTATTTGGCCAACCATCTGGATCTTTTAGGCCTGGGCAACCCAACCTAAAATGCTTGGGAGCACGAAGGGCTTCCTGAAATTTTCCCTAGAGCACAGCCTTGCATTGCAGCCCTGAAGTTATTGGAAGTACGACACATTACATGCTATTGTTGAATGTGGAAGTGTATTTTTTGAGGACATTAGTAAAGGGAATGCAAATTTTAGTGAGTTACCCCATACTGTTAACATATATGGTGGTAACATTGATGTAAGTTTTGTTTTGAGTAGCAAAGGAGCCCTTGTGTGTAACTCATCGTTTAGTGCATTAGTTCTTATCAGAACATCTCTGTCTCTCCCGCACACATATGTTGTTGATATACTACTCAAATTTCCATTGCCATTCAACATACCGGTAATTCTTACTTACACCAACACATCCCGCGTAAACGCTTTCCAGCGTCTTATTGTTTATCTGTCTATTGCAATATATCGAGTTGCTTTCTCCCCATACTATGATCAGACAGCCGCTGGGCTCATCCTTCGAGGGGGTGTGTCGTTGTCATGGCTGTCTAGTGCTTCATTTTGTTTACAATGCGTGACTGTCCTTATTCGTTACGAACTATGTGAAATTACTGGTGAATGACAAAATCACTGCTTTGTGTCAAGTAATAAGTCTCCCAAGCATTTCAATCAATCGGTGCAAACAAACAAAAAATAAACTCTAAATAACTGTTAAGCCAACAAGTTTTCCGCATAACTGACTACAAATGCAATCTAGGGGCACCCAGCGACGGTTTTCTCCTCAATGCATTGAACACACTTTTTATGCTTTCCAGAGTACTTTAATTTTAGACCTCTTGAAATACATTCTAATCGGCGCTATAAAATTTATATCTGTTCGGTCATCCTAGGACAACTTGAGTCTTTTCCAAATTACCAGGGCTTCAGTATTTTCTTCCCAAAAATTTTAGATGAGAGAAGAAGAGAGAATTTTTCTGATTCCTCTTTCCATCGCATTTTCGAATCCGAAATTTTAGGTCTCCTTTTTCTGCGAAAAATAGCTTAATCTGGGGGGCAAAATGCCAAAAATTAAGCTTCAGAAAATCTTTGGGGATTCATTAGATAAGCCTCAAAAATTATACATAAATGGAACGGTCATCACGTGCATCACTCTTTTCAGTACATTTCTTTGACGTCCACTACACGACTACGAAGTGAAACCTCCTAATATTTGACGTTTTATGGATGACGTGGATATTCGACGACGAATATTCGTTCCTCTTTTTGAACCGGAATAAAATCCTTTAGGGTTTAACTCCAGGAAAAGTCGCTTGCATTTGACATATTGAGCGGGTCCAAATAGACGCGATTAAGTTTGAAAGAACACAAATTCATTTTTTTTTTTTTTTAACCGACGCCTTTCACTACCGTCGTCGTCGTCCGTGCTTAATAAATAAATAAATAAATAAATAAATTGGTTTATTGCTTCCTTTTGCAGAGAGAACTGAATTACAGGTAGGGTCAGAAATAACGGGAATCTAAGATAATAAATAATACAAAATAAGTATGTAAGGCGCTTAGGAATCTAAATAGGCGGCATATTTGCACGTTACAAACTGTGCAAAATGGTCGGTGTTAGTTTGTTTGGTTACAATGTTGGTATTCCTTCTAAGATTGTTAAGGTCCCTAATGTTTCACACAGTACGCATAGCAATTGCCACTGCTTGAATTTTGATGAATTTCGTGACACAGCTGCTTTAGCTAACGTTTTAACCCCTAAGAGTGATCAGAATCAAATTTCTCCTTGTAATAGCAAGGCTTTGTAAAACAGAGTGGTCATGAGAATTACGGACATGATAACACAAGACGGATTTGCTTGATATTTTATAAACTTCCCCCCACTACTTCTGTAGGAAATGAATAGGGACAACAAATGAGAATTCAAATTTTGATCTTAGGGTTTTAAGGGTTAACTACTTAAAGATGTACTGTACCTCAATAGCAAAGTGAAGGTGATCTTTTCTTTCTTCCAAGTCAGATTGCGCAGAGCTTTCATCGGTGAAGTTTTTTAACTGGCACGTTCTTGTTCCCTCGACTTCAGGTCCCACGTTGATGGATACACAGTTTGGATCCAAATAACACTTCACTCGGCAGCTCCCCTCGCTTTTGACCTTTTCAGTTCTTATCACGAAACCAGGAAGAACTTTATCGTATATCGGTTCTTTAAAAATGATGATGCGGTTATATTCTGCCATAAAATTAAAGAAAGAACCAATGAATGTCGCTTATCTCGTGTTTCACTTAACACCGCAAGTGTACAAAATTCGAAGATTTTTCAGTGTTTTCCATTTTCTTTTACTCGGTCAGCTGAGATTTCACCAAGTGTGCGAAATAAATAATAGGCTTAACTAACACATGTTCGTTCGGTTTTGCCTTTTTAAAGCACATTTTCGGCCTGCGCTTAGTTAAACGCCCGGTTGCGATGACAATATAACATTTGGTAATCCTAAGGCCCTCTTTAAAATGTACATAATTATGTTACTTTGTTACCTGACATGATAAAAATGAACTAAACATCGAGGACCTCTGACTCCTGATGTGATGTCTCAGTCAATATCGATCCGTGTTCTTTATATTTACTTAATTAGCCTTTAGGGATCTTATTACGGTGGTAACTGAGGAAAATATTCATAATCCAGCCGCAATATCTAAATAATATGAAGCACGTTTAGCTAAAAGAAACTAAAACCTCGGGAAAACTCCCTTACGACAGTTGAACTATGGGTATGCAAAAAGTAGCAAAACTGAGGCAAAGCGCCGGATTTCTTGCTGTTATACATTTGTTTCAGTAAAGGGAACTGAATTTAAAATTGGTCGATTTACGTCACTAACCCTTTTTTACAGTATTTATTATAAAGAAAGGATTATTATTTTATACTTGTCGACTTGAATTGACTTAAATTTCTCAACCCAACACGTAAGGGTAGTTTTCGAATAAGTAATTTAAAAACACTCCAGGTTAGACGAAAATTAACTAAACGTTTTCTTTTGCCTGATTTCCTTAGTTTATACCCTCGTCTTAGCTTGATGGTTTTCAGGACTACATATTCACATATACCTCCATTTTTAAAAAAAAGCAACGTCAAACCTCGCGAACTACCCTGGTATGGATGACGGAGACGTTTCATGTGCGTTTTCGGAGTTTAAACTGACCAGACCGAAAAGCGATCCGGTCTCGCGTCAAAGCCTTTTCTCGCGGCTCTGGCACGGCGGCCGATGATATTACCACCTTATAGGGCAACACCGAAACATCCCGTCGCTCGAGAGGAAAACTCCTCCGGGACTCATAGCTCGGTTCTACCCTTAAGAAAAAAAAATTGGGACCCTTCAAAACTCATTTACCTTCAAAGTCCTTTTTTTAATTTGATATTAAAATATGACTACGTTATATATTACAGATCGATCAGAGTCAGCGCAATTGGATTAAGCACTGCAATCAGTATAAATGAATTATTATCGAACTTTGTAACTGTATTACTTTACGTACTTTATAGTCTCTCTTATTCGTCAGATTATCTTACCAGAAGTGATTCCACCGATTGCAAACGAATTCAACGCGAGGAAAATACATACTCTAATAGACTGCATTATCACTGAAGAAGCTGGTTTTGCACTTTTTCAGCATCTGAAGAATCCCAGATCACAAAGCGTCCATGCAAACCGCTATGTTTTTCAGTCTTTAATGATACCCTTCGCGCGCTAGTAGCTGGTGTATATTATTTAGTTATTATTGTTAAGGACTCAGTTCCACTTTCCTGTTTAAATTCATTAATAATTAAAATTAATGTCATGGGGAAGTTAGTTTACTTTGAAATGAATTTTTTAAGTTTTTAGGCCCTTGTTCCTCAATCAGACGAGTATGGGTTATATTTTCCTTGAAATTGGGCCGGAAAAAATACAAAAATTTGAAACGATTTTAACTCATGTCACTGTTCAGCCTTGTCCAACAATCTTTTTACCTAGTCTCCTCACGATGAATTTCTAATAAATACTTGCTTACACATTCACAATCAACATTCTCATTGTGCTGGCCGAAGATACCTGTTCAATGTTTGTTTTGCGACACTTTCTTCAAAATTAGACTCGAATACATTACGCCATCGCGGGAACATCTTGCAGCTGTAATTTTAGAAACACACGAAAAGGAGAATTAACACTTGAAACAACGCGTGTTGTTAGTGTTTTTAACGGCTCAAAAATTGTCCCCGGAGTTTTTCTCCAGGCCTATAGCTAGCCAAAAGATAACGCCTGAGCTCCCGAAAATTTAATTCAAGATGGCCGAGGAGCAAAAGAATTATGCAACTTAATGTACCTTTCCATTAGAAGTACCAGGGGCCCGTTTCTCGAAAGTCCCGATAATTAACGGGCCCGGTAAGCTGTCTCCGTTTACATTAAAGATCGAGGTATCAATACTTTTGCATCTAGCATGATAAAACTATCAGTTCGTGAAACAAAATGTAGTCTGCTAGCCAGGACCAGCGCTCTTATTCTTTATATTTCGATTGGAAAATTTGATTTCGAGTCCGAAAAGTTACCGGAACTTTCGAGAAACGGGCCCCAGGTCATTATTGTTCTCCACCCTATGAAAAAGATTTATTTCCTTATGATTTCCGTTACTTGATGGCAATATTCTAGATAAACAAAGTTTATTTAAGATATGAATTTAATACGCCTGAGTTCATTTTGTTCCTTTCTTTTTTCTTTTTTTCTCTTTTTTTTGATGAAATATTCATTCAGGCTCCTGGAAAACATTTTCCTCTTAATCAAAATTGCCTGCGGCGAAATGGCTAAGCAAACAACCCAGGTGATAAAACTGAATCTCATTATCATTTCCCCACATTTGGTCGTTTTCACATGACGTCATCACAGATCACGAGGCCATGCTGGTATCCCAAACTATTCCTTTTGCTCCACAATAGTGACTTTTTCATTACTGCTCACCCTGTGAATGAAAAATGTACAGAAGATTTTACACGGTGGAGAGAAGATATGTATTTTGTGATCTAGGAGCAATTAACAGTATCTCACAAGTGACGCATGCAGAGAAAGTGTGAAAGATATTTAATTGTTCTTATCACGAGAACATAAATTTCATATCTTCAGCTGGCTATCCGATTATCATTATTTCATTTTATTATACGGACCGAAAAAATACACATGTTAGAAATTGAAAGGCTGAGTTTAATATAGATACGTCAGTCTGTGCAGGGGCACCCAAAGACGGTTTCCTCCTGAATGCATTGAAAAGTCTTTTTAGGCTACTAAGAATACTTTTAGATCTCTAGAAATGCATTCCAAGCAGTACTATAAAATTTGTATCTGTTCGGTCATCCTAGGGTAACTTGAGGCCTTTCGAAATTACAGGGGCTTCAGTGACTTCAGTGTTATTTTCCCAAAAATTTTAAATGGAATTGAACGTTTTACGAAAGTAAGAATTTTTCTTATTCCTCTCTCTACGGCATTAATTTTTTGAATCCGAAAGTTTTAGGTTTCCTTTTTTAACGAAAATTACCCTAACATAAGGAGCCAAATATGAAAAATTAAACTTCAGAAAATCGTAAGGAATTTTTTCAGATAAGCTAACGCTCATCTAGACATTTTAAGCCGTATTCAAGTAATAGAAAATTCTAGGCAATATTTGCTTCTCCGAACAGATATTTTACAGAAAACAGTCGTTGGGTGCCCCTGAGGAGTGAAGGGGAGACTTTATTTAGAGGGGGTAACACTCGGCAGTTCAGTTAATGGGAGGTACTGATAAACTTATGGGCCTCGCAGTACCTCAGCTTGTAATTCGGCAGGGGAATTCCTTGTCGTAAAGGGCATAGATTTAAGTTATTTCCACAGATAAAGCTAACGATACTTTGAAGAAAAGCTCTGACAAATAAGGGCTTATGAATTCTTTCTCGCAGCAAACAGGAATTTTTTCATTGCTCTACGGGAGTACACGTAATACTCAGTTAGCTACCTCTCTTTTCTGATTGCAACTTACGAAATAATTCCCCGAAAGTCTTCAGATCATACGGCACTTCTTTAAGCTTTCTGATGTCCCTGTTCTTTTGTTTATCAGATAACATCTTCGTTGCTCTACGGGAGAAATACCCAGTTAGCTACTTCTCTTTTATGATGGCAACTTACGGAAAAATTCCCTGAAAGTCTTTAGATATAATACGGCACTTCCTTAAAGTTTCTGGTATCCCTGTTCTCTTTTTTATCACTTACCACTGATAACGAATCTTTCGACGGCCATAATTTTTCCGAACAGTAACCATTCAAACAAAGTTCATACAACAAAGTTACAAAACGCCGAGGAATCGTGTCGTTCAGATGGGAGCCGATAATCCGTCAGCACTCTTCCTTTATTTGTGTGTCAACTTCCACAAATGTGTTAGCGTGGCATTTTAAGGTTAAATTTGACCAGCATTTTGTGCAGCGAGTTCTACGGTCACGATTGACTACAAACTTGCTAATAGTATCTGCTGTAGTTATTTTTATCTCAGGTAATTTTTGTTTTTTTCTTTGCCTTTAGGTATGGTAATGTGTGCTAATGAAGTTGAAACAACTAAAACCTGAGACAAAAAATTAAACTCTGAGGCTTATTTGCTGAAGTTAGAACCGTCTGCCGTTAAGGGGTGCGAATTTATTTACAGTTTTTATAAAAATGCGGTGTTAAATATATGCCAATATCTCAAACGTTTTTATGCCTATAGAAAATAAATAACATTTTCTTAAAAATCCACTATATTTTCTATTGTATAGATATATAGTTTTGAGCAAAAGCTCACCTGGTATTTCAACTATGATCTTTTTCAAGAGAACATAAAAACCTTGTTCCAAGGAAGACTAAGGGTTCGGGGTTAATGTCGTAAATTGCGGTAATCGCGGGGAAGAGTTTCAGAAAGATTTGAGAGTCTTATAATAGGGAGCTTAAGGGCCTGTTTACATAGAGGTGGGGAACCCCAGGTAAGTGAGGTAACCCGCTTTGGCGTGGTAACCCGTCTGTCCATAAAATCTCTCACTTTAATTTGATCACATTTACATGTTAGGTGCGGTGACCCGCCGCATGTTACTTCATCTATCTGGGGTCTCCCACCTCCATGTAAATAGGCCCTAAGCAATGACGATCGACGGCAACGACTACGAAAACGTCACTTAAAAAGTGCATTCGCGCTGCTTCAAACTTTATCGCGCTTATTCCATCCCGTTTATTTCGTCAAATTTTGCCATTTTTTCAGGAGTTCAGTTTTTAAAGACCGTATCGAAATTCAGGAATAGGGAAAGAAAGTCGTTGTCTTCTGTTCACGTCATCCACAAAACGTGAAATTAGGTTCACGGCGTAGTCGTTCAGCGACGGTAAGGGAATGCACAAACAAAGCGTGTTGCACGTGCAGTGCACGTGAAGAGTCGTTGTTTTGCCAATCAAAGCTTATCTATTGTTTTTTGCCGTTCTCGTTGACGTCGCCGTCGTCGTTGGTTAAGCTCCCTTCAAGATGAATTTAAGACGTGAGAATTTTTCCTCTTTCATTTTATTTATTCAGTACATCAGTGTATGCAAGAAATTTGTTACAGCAATTTGAAGTGCACAATTTCGTTTTTCTTGTCCGTAAAAGTCAACTGAGCTCCTCTAAGCTTCTGTAAACAGCAGTCTATAAAACAAAAAGCAACAACATCAACAAATGATTTTGAAACTCAAATAAATAACAATTACTAATGGTGGATAGATAAAGCTTTACCTGTAAAAACTTCCAAACTAAATTTTGTTGTAGGCGTTTATTCGAGGCTGGGCGCTTATTAAATGTTCACCATTTCCAGCGGCCTAGTATGTATATTTTGCAACAAAACATTAAATTGTAATAACAAAACGCGAAGATGTGACACAGAAAGTTTCTGTAAAACACTCTGAAGAAAACTCCGTCTTCGGGGAAGTTTCTTATAAGTACTTGTTCAATTTTGTTTTTTTTGGAGGGGGGGGGGGAGAGGGCGGTGGGCGCCTATTTGAGTTTGAGTGGGAATGGGAGGGAGGTGTGGTGGGGTGGGTGCTTATTCGAGACTGGGTGCTTATTAATTGTTTCTGCCTTATTATAAGATGGGCGCTAATTCGAGGTTGGGCTGCGCTTATTAAAATAAATGCGTTAACTATGCTAAAACAAATTACATTTTGCTATTTCAGTAAAAAATACCAGCAGGAGTAATCAGCTCCTGATACCAGCCATACTGTGTCCTGATTAGTGTCGAATGGGCTTAATTATTTGGAGTTGAACAAACGGATCTCTTTTATAAACTTACCTGTTTTTACACACAGCCACAGCTAAATCTGCACTTGCTTCTCATATAGCGACCATTTTTGTCTCCGTGACCACAATATTTGCGCATTCTTTTACAAAACTTAAAGGAAAATTCATTCTTGCAACCAGCTAGAGAGAAGGAATGAAAGGAAGGAACGAACGAATGAATAAGAAAGAAATAAATGATCAAGGAAGAAGATAAGGAAGAAATCGAAGGAGAAAAGAAAGAAAGAAAGAAAGAAAGGCTAAAGGAGCAAAATAAAGTATCCAATATCTATAAAGAGGAGGAGTGTGACGTCACGTTACTATGGTAGCAAAATGTCTGGACCACAACAATAAGCAGTGTAAGCAACAACAAAGACGAGGGTAACACGAAAGTGAAAACCAATAGGTGTTAATTTGCAAAACAACAAGATTGCACGTGTATCGCTCTTTTTTGCACATTTCTTAGCCGTCGTTGCACGACTGCGACATGAAACTTCCTAATTTCACGCGCCTGCTTTATGGAGTAGGTGAACACGAGACAAGAATTTTCTCTTTCTTTTTCTAAATTTAGGTAAGATCCCTTCGAATTCAACCCCAGAAATGTCGCCAACATTTGATGGATTAAATGGAATTGAATAAGATCGATGAAGTTTTAATCAGACTGCGAACTCTCTTTTAAGTGAATTTTCGGTTTGTTGTCATCCAAAAGTTTTGCTACATGGCAATGTGACGTAACGACTTCTTCTCTCTATTGGTGTGACACAATTGCTAAAGATCGAGTTCAGTTTATCAGTTCAATGGTCGCGTCATAGTATTTTGTCTACAAAAGTTAAAAAAAGTCAGGGACACACTAAACTGATGGCACAATGTCAAATAACTGCTGAGGAGGTATTGTGCATTGGAATGTTCAGACCATAGGATTTCGTCCAGAGACTTAAAAATTTGGAATTACATGCTGTGAAAAGGGGAGGTAGAGTCATGTTGTGATAAATTTGCTTGAAAGGTTTTATGTGAAAGGTTACAGAAATGGGTTTCGCCTACAGCAAAGAATAAAACTAATTTATACCATGGCATAGTGTTTATATAATCAAAGAAAACTGGCACAAGCACAGTCTACTCAGTTTATCTCGAAAACATGTGATTAAGTCTAATTTAGCTTAAAAAGTGTCAAAGTTGCATTTATCACGGTCGAGACCAGTCTCCTTACCATACGTTTCATAAAAAGTAATTTATCACTTACGAATTCCGTAAAAATCTTCTTGTTGCAAATCAGCGTCTGAAATAAAACATTAGCAAACCATCAGAAATTTATTTTATGAAATTTACAGTAAAATCCCGATTCTCGAAACCACGGTACGTTGTTCTAACCTCCGACTATTTAATTGACTTTACCAGACTGTTTGAAATTGGTAATTTCCCATATAAAATTGTAGAATTTAAAAAATTCAGCATGAAGCTGGTTTGTAAGAAGAAGAAAAAAGCAATTCTCGTGTTGACATTAAACCAAAATTTACCCCAGATTTTACGAGCCTCTCGCGTATTTCTGGAGTGCAAGCAGTCTAGGCTCTTTTTCTACAGAATGGACTAAGAGAAACGAGATCCTGCCCGTAGTCTAGGATATGTTTCGAACCAATAATTTACTTCCCACCTTCGTAGAAATCGGAGTTTTTTTCTGTCTTGGAAGTGCCTCTAAAATATATCTCAATTATTGCGCATGTAATAAAACTGCTTACGTTACTTCAAAAGTGATGACATGATATTACCGCATTAAAAACCCTTAGGTTTCGCTGTACGTCCTTTTTACGATTGGACAAGGTTGTCGCAAAAACTGACCGTTTAGCTTGATTATATCGTGAGTGTAATCCTGTATTTTAATAAAATTTGGTACATGTAACTTCTAAACAAAAGAGGGGGGCTTACCTGCGAAGGAAGACTTCAACAGCTCATTAAGGAGAGAAGTGGAATCTGACGCTGAATCTCGCTTTAGAGAGTGAACGATTAAAACAAAAACGAAAAAGAGTACAAGCAAGGTTCTTGTGACTGCCATCACGGATGGTTTTCTGTGCTGGAGTTCTCTTTTGACAGAATTGAAGAGATTACCTGCGGTAAATTCTCTCTCCGGAACCCCTTGAGTGGAAAAAATGATTTTCCAGCGCCTCTTATACCCCAGGAAATCCTACTTAGAAAATAAATGTGTGTGCAGCTTGTTTTAACCAACTAATTTTCTTGCGAATCAATAATTTATAGCGTATGGTTATATTTCGACCACCGGGAAGCGTACAACACACAGGGCTTCGTGGGATGTACACACAGAACGTATATCAAAGATTTATTGGATTGAAGGTCTGATTTTACTTTCTGGGCACTAAACAAAAAAGATGTCCAGTTCATTTCATGAATCTGTAAAATCTTTCAGAACGAACGGGTCTATTGTTTTAACTAATTATTTACGATTTGATTTAATACTGAGCTCAGCCAAATTTCCTTTTAAGGTTATTTATGAATCATTAAAAATATTTATAATGTATCCTCTGTTCTGATAGGCTTTATTCTTTATATATTCCATCGAATGGATTTTAGATAACCTTAGGAGGCAAAGATCAAATGACCAAAAAAATAACGTGAATTAAAATCTGTTATCGTGGTTTTTTAGTAATTGTTGAGTAATTACGTCGATGCACATTTTAAGTTGTTTAACTGTGATAATCTCCTTGGGTCGTTAATTTATTAATTGCAGTGGTCAGGTTGAATCTTTTGATAGTCAGTTACCACCAACACAACAAACTATAAGTGATAAGCAACACCTAGAAAAATGAAGGCGAATGCCCAACCATTAATTTATAAATCCTTCATTACCACCAAAATATATATAACTGTACTGGGTCCACCAGTAGTGTTGTCTTCCCAAAAAAAGTTTAAGTAATTTATCCTACTTTCCTGAAGGATATTGATTAAGGCGACATGGAATAAGGTCTTCTTTTTGTTCCATGAATACAAAAACGATTGCAGCGCAATTTTTTTTGTCTCGACTGGTACTGATGATTATTAAAATCGCCTTCGTTTAATCGTTCTCCCTTTTGTTTTCAAAAATCATTATCATACATAACCACATCCTCGGAGACCCAGGGGCAGTTAGTCGGGTCGATAAAATGTTCGTGGTGAAAGTTTACTGTAAGATCGAGACGAGCCCCTGGGCACTTACTCTTATCGAACCAGTTCCAGAAGCGTTTGAATTGCCTGCTTCTGATTGGCCAGAAAAATTTTTTTCTGGCCAATCAGCGAAGAGAAGCTGTCGGGTGACTCTCGTGTTTTCTTACACGACGTAATTTTCCTCATCGATCGCCATAGTTGCGTAGCGCGTTCAACGGGGAGAGTTTCTCGACGAAAGTTTCAGAACAAAGTGTTAACAAACCGCAAAATTACAACCTTTAGCACGGCTACAAGAAACAAACACTCTCCGATGAATTTTTAGTGCGGATCTTTCCAAGGTATCGTAAATTTTTATTGCTGATACGATACGCGATGCATGACTTTCACTTCTCACACCTTAATTTGCTCACATTGTCTGGTATACAACGCCAAGCTTACATTTTAGATGTCCATGTTCGTTGCACGACTTCTGAAACTTTCTACAGCGTGAAAATTTCCGTTACACGGGCCACGCAATTACGTCGATTGATCGTGGGAAATACCGGCTAGCTACAGTGCCTTCTTCTTGCTTTCGCTCCAAACTCCTTTCGAAACTTTTAAGCTTAAAAGCTTATAGCAGTTGACCGTACGAATTCTGCCGAAGTTGATAGTAGTGTTAACTTAAGATTCGAGGGAGGCCTCCAGCGAGCGCTTGAAGAATTAGAAGGCTTGTCTTTGTTTCCTGTGGTACACTTCAAAGCGAAGCAAAGATTTATTATTGAGAAGACTGTGGAAAGAAGAGATGTTTTTGGGTAACTGATAGAATAGTCTAACCTTCCAAATGTTGCCTATAAGCTAGGGGGTTTAAAAATCGTTAGATGTTAAAGGTTATGAATTCCCTAGTAATCCACTGGTCATAGTGATTTCACCTCTCATGTCAATTGTTGAGGACCAGGTAAAGTACTCGAGGTCACTAGGAATTCAGGCCGCTTTCTTAGGGGAAAGCAAAACAAATGAGCGAGAAATATTGAATGGATAGGGAGCATTTTCTTTGTTGTACGGAAGCCCGGAATCATTAACTGGGGGACAAGAAATTCAGGGCAATGTTCTTTACGGAGTTTTACCAGAAGAATCCCGTTGCAGGTACATACAGCTGTTCATTGGTAAGTATGCTGATTTGTTTACTAGGAAGGGTGCTACACTGAATTCATTGTTGGGAGTTCTGAAAGGGTAAAATGGGATGTTGTTGCTCTGGGAAAATGGGATTTAAGTCACTGGCAGGGGGATTCTATCACTGAGAATGGGAAAAAATTTTAAAAATGGGAATTGAGGGTTAAACAGTTTTAATTGGATTGATATCCCCCCTTCAGGAACCTCATTATACTTAACAGTAGATGTGGCTTTTATACAAGGATGCTCAGTAATCTTATGTCTAAAAGCTGACAGACACTTCACAAGAGTTATCATGTTTTTTTGTCACCATTTATTGACAATTGAAAGCTGATGAAGTAAGCCTTGTGTCTGCTTAAGATAATAGTGCAATTGAACATTTACATATTATAAATGGAAAAACACTCCATAATACAGAACTTCAGATGCCGTTACATGAATTTTTGTTTTTAAGCTGTTGAGATTTTTTTTTTACTTTTTTATTGGAGTTCACATGTCTACTTATAATACCGCTTGAGTTATGTATATACTAGGGAGCTGTAATATTTTATTTTATTTTAATTTGTTAATAAACATTTATGCTGGGGTGTTTGTTGGTGATTCTTTCTGTCCCAAAGGGTTTGTTTTACTAGATGGCCAACAAGTATGCTTGACTATATTATTTGAAAGCTGTCTAGAAAAATGGGGTGTGCATTATATTTGGGTGCACATTATACACAAGGAAATATGGTATACCTACACATAACATACAAAAACTGTTTTTCAACACTCTCTGGAAAAAAGGGAACTGTGCTGATATTGTATCTTACTGTTTTCGATAATTCTAAAAGTCTTTCTTCTTTTAGATTTTATTAAGTGTACAACCTGCAGAAGAGAAAAAACTCCTTCCTTTTTTGATGACAGTAATGAAAACAGCAGAATCATTCCAAGCCACTTATGTTGTGACATCAGTGCCAAAGACTGTTAGTCTGCTTAAAGAAAATCAAGATGATCTGTGACACGAATTTCAAGAATCAAATCTTCACTGCTTGTATTCTAGAATTTGTATTCTCTGATTGTCTTCTACAGGAAACAATAATTGATAATTGTAATAAATTATGTTCAGAGGAAAGTAGTTTAGAGACACTGTGTGGAATGGTGTCCATGTAATGAAGATTTTTACCTTTCTGAAGAGGGTGTTTAAAGATTTAAAAATAATTATCAATGAATAATATTATTGTCAAATGATGAGAATTATGATAGGGAAGTTATGAAATATCAAACAAATGCACCAAAGGAAAATTGTTAATATTGCAGCATTATTTTTTCAAAATAAGTCCAATCTTGTACCATCAATTCCAAGGGAGTTAAAACAATGGCACTGTGGATGTGTTCGAGGGGGTCAGTAAGGGGAAACATCAAGTCAATCATAGATAAATAGTTTGGCAAAAAATCACATATTATGTGAAATTACTTTTATACATGTATTTGTTAAAAGATCTCTTATAATAAAAATTCATTTCTACTATATTAGTCATAACTCTTATCACAGTGAAGATTAACCCAGGTTCTCTTATGCAGTTCAGTAAGCCAGAGACCCAGGTCCTTGAAATCAAGAGCTGAAGTTGGATCTTTGGAAAGTGTCCCTGTTCCTTGGTCTCTTCTCCCTGGAATTTCCTTAAGAGCGTTCACTTCTTGTAAAGTTTTAGTGACTACCAAAATATCTATATAGACATCCCACCCCTCCACGATTTAAGGGAGTTTGGTGCGAAAGCAAGAAGGCGCGTGCACTGCAACAAGCCAGCAATTCCCACGATCAATCGACGTAGTTGTGTGGCCCGTGCAACGGAAATTTTCACGCTGTAGAAAGTTTCAGAAGTCGTGCAACGAACATGGACATCTAAAATGTAAGCTTGGCGTTGTATACCAGACAATGTGAGCAAATTAAGGTGTGGAAAGTGAAAGTCATGCATCGCGTATCGTATCAGCAATAAAAATTTACGATACCTTGGAAAGATCCGCACTAAAAATTCATCGGAGAGTGTTTGTTTCTTGTAGCCGTGCTAAAGGTTGTAATTTTGCGGTTTGTTAACTTTTTGTTCTGAAACTTTCGTCGAGAAACTCTCCCCGTTATACGCGCTACGCAACTATGGCGATCGATGAGGAAAATTACGTCGTGTAAGAAAACACGAGAGTCACCCGACAGCTTCTCTTCGCTGATTGGCCAGAAAAAAAATTTTCTGGCCAATCAGAAGCAGACAATTCAAACGCTTCTGGAACTGGTTCGGTAAGAGTAAGTGCCCAGGGGCTCGTCTCGATCTTACAGTAAACTTTCACCACGAACATTTTATCGACCCGACTAACTGCCGCTGGGTCTCCGAGGATGACATAACCATACCAAAAAACAAAAACCTTAATAACAAAAATGAAACCAAGGATAAAATTGAGCCACAACATATACATGATCGAAACGTCGAATAACGTTACAGTTACTTTTTCTTGCTAAATACCTTTAGGCAACTGACCTGACATGCGACCTCATTATATTCGTCTATTATTTATAAACTTTTTGAAATAGGTTACGAGAAACATCAAAATGAAGTGACCTTCTGAAGCTGAAATAATAGTCATACTTATAATTGTTAAGCCGACGATGAAGTTTTTTTGTGTACAAAATTTCAATTCAATTCTATGGTTCTTTGCAAAGTCATAGCCAACCGAAACACTCTTAGTTGCGCGTGCTAACAGATGTAAATTCATTGACCCTGAGTTTCCTTCCGTCCCTCCTCGCGCGCCCCGGCCCGCACGTTTCTCTCGCGCCTAAAACTCCCTTTCCCTTCCCTTTCAAACGCCTGCACGCAGGCTAGAGGCCTTCATGAATTACGTAGTTAGTGAACTGTGTTAAAAACCTTAAAGAGAATCATCGACGATGTAATTTGAATCAGTCTGGAAAAAAAAAGGATTTCATCAGAAATAAAATTTCGCCTGTCTTATGTAAGGAATCCAAAACAGTCTTAAATTCTGCATTCAACGACGTAGAGTCCGGATTTCAGGTACTGGATTCCGGCTCCTTTGTCTGTGGAACTTGTATTCCGGATTCCGCACGAGCAAAAATTAGCTGGATTCCCTTATAAGGTGCGAAAATTTGTTTAATCTTGCTGACGTAATTCCACGTTAGCGGTTCGAATCAGCTTTATGCCAACTAAAGGTTGCGAGGTTGTTTTGAATTGTTACAACATTGCTCGAACATTGCAAGGCTGTGTTGCGCAAAAAATCGTCGTTGCGAATCGTCCCGTATACGCATCACCTTAGGGACCGGTCATTATTTATCACCTGGGGGGGGTCGGAGGATTTTGGGGGGGATCACTTGATTTTTAGGAGAACAGAGGGGGGGATCAGTCGTAACTGAGAGCCCAAAAGGGAGGGATCACTGAAAATTTTTGAAGGATTCAGAGGGGGGACCACTCAAATCTGCTTGAACAATGCCAGTTTGAAAGCATACAACATAAATGTGCCCATTCTGCTGGGAGATGATAGCATTTGCAATCTCAATTTGTTCTAACACAAATTTATTTAAAAAACGGAAGTCTGTCACACTGGCGAATGTGTGCATTTCAATTTATATCGAGAAAGCTTTGTTTTAACGCTTTTATATTTTTCCTTTTATAACGTGCTCATGACTTAGCTAATATTCATCTTTAAACATGACAGGTGAATTCTAATTTGTGAACTATATAAACTTCTGATAACTGAAACATTGTAAAAAGCGTGTTTGTTTGTTTTTTTTTGAGTTAAATACGTACCGAAATGCTTCAGAAAACAGTAAGGCCGAAATACCCGGTGCAGCATATCTTAGTAAAATAGAGAGTTTTATTGAGGACCACTACGTCCGAGGAGAGCTCTTTTTTGAATTTTGTCGGGATGCCTGCAATAAGCAAAGCGATGCAAACTCCACACTCTGTTCCTGGTGTACCAACAACAGATGGGTGGGACCAGTAACAGAAAGAATCCCTCAGCCTGTGCCAGACAAGCAAAATCCCGGGCACTTTATGGATGTGTACGAAACGCCGACAACAGGTCGTGCTCCAGACGATTATCAACCGAGGAAATGTCTGAAGGACTTGTACGAACAAAACGCCATCTCTGCGGGCAATCCAAATACCATCGCTGCTTTCTGTGCAACCTATAGTGTCGAGGAAAAGCATGTCATTGAATACCTAGGCCATCTAAATGATATCAACATCAGGAAGGATATTGGAACAAGAGAGGCTAAGGAGAAAAAAAGGTTAGAAGAGGAACTGACATACAAGGACTACCAGTGGGGCATACTTATTGAGAATGGCAAAGTTGAAAAGCTGAAGGTGAGACAGCTCGACCCGGTACCTTAAGGAACATGGCCTGACCACTGTTGGTATAAAGCTGGACAAGATAAAGGCAATTCGCTACCATTACTATCGACAGAGAAGTCCAGGCAACGGGAATGGGTTGTCCAGCAGTGAGGAAGAGAGTGAAGAATCAGATACGGAGTTAGATGATGACGAGGATAGCGAAGATGATCTTGTCATTGCTGATCTTGATGAACAGTCAACTGTTCGTAAGCCAGTTTTAACTTTTGTACCAGATGACCAAATAGCTGAAGTTACTGTACAAGCAAACACTGGATGAAAAAAAAAAAAGGAAAACAAAAAGAAAACAAAGAAAAAAACGAACAAAAAAAAATTATAAAAATGTGAGCAAAGCTACAAAGGCTGATCTATTACACTATAGATGAAAATAAAAAAGGAGACAGGAACAGTGGCCGATCCTAGCCCTTCCAGATGGCCGAATTGTCGCTAAATATGACCTGCTGATAGGGACTTGGCGGACTGCTATTTGGCACTCTAAAAAAAGTAACTTTGCAGTTTCAAGCACTGATTGCAGTTTCAAGCACTTTGCAGTTTTAAGCAAGATTGCTTGTATGTCAACTGAATTCAGATGTCTGGATCCAGACTAGAAAAAGACACGGATCAAGAAACACTTTTAAAAAAAGACTGCGCGATAACGGCTTTATTATTCTGTAAGTACATCATAGTTAGAAATACTACCTGTATATGAACGTTTAAAACACTAAATATACACGTCGAAAGGTGAATATGGGTACAAAGACATGGGGGGGGGGGATCACGAAAGTTATATATAGTTATGAGGGGGGATCACTTCAATAAAATAACATTTAAAGGGGGGATCGGCTAAATTTCATCGTGTTTAGCCCAAAATCCTCCGACCCCCCCCAGGCGATGAATAATGACCGGTCCCTTAAGGGGTCGTTTGTTTGTTTAAATAACCGATCGCAAGAAGATTAGATTATTAAATAGAAAATCACGCTATAGGTTTTAGGAAAATAAAAGTGCATGTATGGAACATTTTAGTAAATAAGAATTACAGTATAGCTTGAATCGAGCTGCCCGGCTTCGCGAAACGCACGAATAAGCATTAGACGAGCCGTTGTGTTCGAGGAGCTTATTTTAAGGAGGTGAATTTCAGAAGTCACGTTTTTAAAGTAATTTTAAATATACCAATAACCTTTACTTCGAGATATTTTCACGGCTTCCATCTACGTCTGTAGCATTTTTACTTTGTTTATTTTTTTTTTCTGAAATTACCCGGTGATTTAAAATTTATCTGTGGGTCCTGGAAAAAAAGTTCCCGCAGGACCCTTGACGAAAAAAAATCGCGTTACTTCCGATTCCCGCAAAATTTGGCCCACCGGCAAGTTAATAGATTTAGCCAATCATTTACCTAGTTCCAGTCCCCGGGGAGTTTTGAGCTTCACGCAACGATTTTTTATGACGGTCCCGCCTGGAATCGCCCCATGTAAGGGAATCCGGATTCCGGAATCCAGGAATTTTTTGCTTGTGGAATCCGGAATCCTGGGCTTTGGAATCCGGAATCCAGCACTAGGAATCCGGAATCCCACTAAAGATTGGAATCCAGAATCCAACTTTCTAAAGATCCACTCCAGATTGGATTGAGCTAATATTCGCTCGAAAGAAAATCCATCCATGGAAAACCTCCCCAAGGTATATGCCTCAACGTGATGACTTACAGTGTAATATCGGCATATCTGGTGTCAAAACCATAGTTCACGAGCTCCATATGAAAGGTCACGGTCAGCGAGGGAACCCTTGCTTATGAGCGGCTGGCAGGATCACAAAATTCGGGAGTTTACGAGGGAATACAGCGCAGCCTTTTTAAGGTATAAATTGGATTGTTTTGAATAGCTTCAACCTCTGGCTATGTTTGATTCTCTGTTGTTCACTCGCTTCGCTGAACTTAAAAAATGAAAAGCGATTTGACCTGGCATAGGACCGGAAAAGGTGCACCTGGGGTGAACCTTTTTTTGAACCTTCCCGGTCCTCCTGGTTCACAATTGAAAATAAACGTCCACTTTCAACATTTTACCAAAAAAGAAATTCACAGTCTCCTAGTCCCTAATTTGGTCCTAGTAGTTTCGGTGAGAACAGTTTTGTGGTTTCGATAATCTCTATTTGAGGAATAAGCTAGGTACTGTCAGAACCGTACCAATCAGCTGTCACTAAGGTAATCACGTGCAAGGACGCGGTGGGTGCCTTTTTCATTCATTTCCGGCATTCGAGTAAAATCTCGCCACCTCATCGATGAGACGAACCTTTTGAAGTTTGTTGTCTGTTGGATTTTTCTTTTCTACTTTACTAAAAAAAAAAGTTATGGGAAAGCACAAGCAAAAACAAAAGGCTGAGAGAGAAAGGTACGTGTAATACTGTGTTGTGAAATTTTATACCAATTTTTAGCTGACTGGTAGATCTAAACGTGCCAAAGGCAAAGCTGCATGATTTTTCGTTTGTGTCGATCTGTGGAATGTAACGTGGCGGTAAGCAAGTCACAAACATGAACGAAATATTGATTTTCTTCTCAGTCATAACTGAATGTGATATGAAGTTTACGTCGTCCGTGGAGAAAATAGCGTATAAATGAGCGCTATATGGTTGTAAAACGCTTAAAACGAGCCAACGCGTCAGAAACGCTCAAGTCTCCCTTGATCTCTCAGTCATCTCAGACTCGGTCGAGGAACAGACGGATTTTTCATGTTTTCTTTCTACAGTTGTGCTCCTGAATAGGCCTCGTTCACATTGAGGTCGCTTTTGGAAATTAGACCGATCTGAAATCAGTTTAGCCCGTAACTTTTTTGATTTCTTTTTGTTTGAAATGGATCCTAGAGACCCCAGACCATCTCAGAGACCCAGATCTCTTATTGACGAAGCCGAAGGCGAGATCTGGTCAAATCCGATCATTATTGCCTGTCAGGAATGTGACAGGCGATGAAAGAGCGCAGACTTGAAATAAATCCTCAATTTCGACGTGTTAAACAACGAATTTGAAGTTTTTTTCTTACAAAACGTGGTTATACGCACTCAATTCAACGCGACAGTTAGTTTGAATTTCATTATCATTGCGCACGCTAAAACCTCAAAGCAGTACGCATCAACTTCTACGCGAGAATTTTTTACCCTCTTCAAAAGTCTTTATTGACACGGAGAGAGAGTTTTAAAAAGTCTTAAAAGATAAGATAAAAATGGTTTTCCAAGTTTTATTGAGACGGAAAACTACTCTTTAGTGAACAGAACCAAAGACTTTGCAAAGAATGAATTGCACACGCCACAGCGTATGTTTAATTGGCCAGTTACTAATAAAACGAGAAACCAGGCAAAAATTAAGAGCCAAAACGACCTAAACGATCCACAACGATCGAAACTAATCGAAAAAAGATCTACAACGACCCAAAACAAGGCAAAACAAGTTCCACCCTCCTTGGAACGTCGATTAAAATTGATTAAATAATAAATATTTCACTGCTTTTTCATACCCGGAGCGAAGGATGATCTGGATGGTCTTTTTATACAAAAAGACTTCAAAACAAAAGGATAACAGGCGAAATCTGGGGGTTGCATGCATTTTTCTATCTGCATGGCTGAAAATAGGGTTCACAAAAGTAGATTAAGTGAAGAATAGAGTCCTGAGGTCAGCAGTCTCACTCTCTACTAATCACTAACCAGCACCGAGATCCTCCATCCCCAATTACTTGGAGATTTGGATTAGATTATTCGTAGGACAAAACTTTAAATTGTGATGTCGGTGTTTCGCTACGTTTTTTTGCGGTGATGCGGTGTTTGTTATTTTTTCCTGCGGTGTTGCGGTGCAGAGAGTCCCCCAATGTCCCCCTCATTATTATACCATAAACCCTTACGGAACTGTAATACATTTCTTCCCGTAATTTTGTAGCCTCCCACGCAGACGTTCACGAACCCCTAAGAACGTCTGCGTGGGAGGCTAGTAATTTTGTAAATCGAAAAAGAAAACAAACTTGTTATAACAACGTCTTTCAACATAGCAAGATTCGAACACGAAAACGAAGTGCGAAGAAAAGCATTAAAACCGGAAAAAATATGGAATCCAGCTCTTTTTGGAATCCGGAATCCACTGTGCTGGAATCCGGAATCCAGTACTCGGAATCCGGAATCCACAGCATGGAATCCAGAATCCAAGACTGTCCTGGAATCCCTTACATGAGGCGACTGGAAGGATTTTGTTGCGGGTTTTGCGAAGAATGAAAGCTTGTATAGACGAATTTTCCACCAAATACAAGTCAAGCAAATTATTTTAAAAGATTCTGGAGGATAACAAGCAAAATAAACGCGAAAATAGAGGTAAGAAAACAGTAAGGATCTTTGATTCAAATCCGCCGAGTAGGCCATACTCTGGCACACATTCTGTTGAAACGCAGTGAAATCCGTCCCGCCGGGCTTTGTGTCTTCAAAGCCTTGCTTATTTTGATGACTTGTATCAGTGAATTCATGTTTGCTTGTTTCAACTCGATATTTCGCCGAGAAACTAAGAAATGAAGCGTCTTTCGAACGTAAAGTGACGCTACAGTATCTAGTTTCGCTATGCTAATTAGCTCTGACCTTATTTGCATAATCCGATAGGATAAACTATGTAGAAAACTGTTAGTCGCTCTATATTTTCGACCGATATTCGGGCCGTTTTACTAAGATATTGAAGAAAAAAATATTTGTACTGTATTACACAAACTATACAACTTTTCTGGCAAAATTTGACCCAATTCCCGAGAAAGTGTATGTTAAGGAAAGTCTGAAAAAGGGTGGTATACTCCCTCACTGGCTATAACACTCTCCTAAATCAGATAATTCCTCATATCAAGCTCATTGTTAATCAAATTGTCCCTATTTATTAGCCTAGCATTTAGCCCAGCTGTTAAGTATATATCAAGCATGAGACGCCCATGAAACACCGAGAAGAGAGTTGAAAATACGACGCGCAGCGGAGTGTATTTTTTACGAACCTCGAGTTGGCTAAAATGAGCGCGCCTTTTTTGCTTGTAAAAAAACTTTCAGTATTTGTCATTTTTTTATTTGACACTTTCACGGCAAGGTGAGCAAATTTTCAGAATGCTATCTCATTTTATGGATTCTGTTTTCGAGAAGCGTGGAAATTATTCTTGTGTAGTTGATTGTTTTTTGGAGATTTCCAGATTTGTTTCCCCAATGAACACTTCTCGTCTTGATTTAATTTGGTCTTTTTCGCCCTAAACTGTTAACAGGTCTTATTAAAACTTTAACAAGGAGGACTCGAGGTCACGTGGTAGAACAATAACTTGGCTA
Source organism: Porites lutea (assembly GCF_958299795.1). Lineage (NCBI taxonomy): Eukaryota > Metazoa > Cnidaria > Anthozoa > Scleractinia > Poritidae > Porites > Porites lutea. Next base: position 11,344,934 of record NC_133202.1, on the reverse strand, counting down.
ACAGTAAAATGCATAGTTCCCATCTTGCCCCCCTCCCCCATGGCGGGAAGGACCCGTAGCCTCTCAGATACCCGAGAAACAAAAATTGATGAAGTAAAAGGGAAGAATGACCGGATGATCGCAGGTTAGGTCAGGTTAGAGCAAACAACGTGGTAGACGTGATTTAAAGAATTGGGGGGTCGGTGCAGATCTTACTCCGCTAACTTTGAAGTAAGACCCTTCTTTTTCGTTAGGGAGAATAAGTCAAAAGTGTTTTTTTAATTCAACTTAATTTTTTTTGGAAAGGTGCTTGTCGGTTATACATTCTAATCTTACTAGATGACCATTTAAATACAACTGTTTGGAGAGGCAGATCTTCCTTTATTGACTATATCCGTGTTGTGAACGTTTACACTTAAATCGTGCATACTGATTGAGGGTAGCTGAGTGTTCGTTTCCTTTTTCTTGTTACTTTGTCAGTGTTGTTTTTCTCCTGAAATAAAGAAGACTTACTTTAGTCTTTTCCGGGACTAGTTAGTCCTGGCACATAGGACCTCTTTGTAAGATTGCCCGACAGTATGTAACTGTGGACATACGTCAATGTGGGAATTATGTCAAGTCTTAAGTAGTGAAGCACATTCAAACGTCTGTTGATTAAGCGGAGTAACAAATTCTGAACACACGAAGGATTAAAGACATTGTGTAAGCGCACACACTCGACTCTCGTAAAGCAACTCGTAGGCTAAAAACACTAGGTTTGAAAGTAGGAGGCCGTTTGAGCTTGCAACTCCAGCCGATGCCATGTGTTTACATAGGATTTTTATGCATTACGTGACTCAATTAGTCGTCAGCAAAGTGTTGTCAAACAGGTTAGAGTTACGTTACGGAAAACACACGAGACGTCTGTTCAGGCAGAATTGATTCAGGCAGAATTCAAATGGAATTGACGTTCGGTGTTTGCCTTGACGTGGCTCGATAGAGTAATGGTAATGGCGTCATTTCGTTGTTATGACAACCCCGATAACCCTGATCGTGACTAATTTTCACCTTTAACTAATACAGCTGTGGTGGCAATACAATTCCAAATCTTTGTTAACAGCGACTTTGGTAGTGCTCAAACAAGGAAGGTATTGGCCCAAAAGAAAACCATCGAGTCACCTTAAATGGGATTCTAAATCGCTCGTTACTATGAATAATACAGAGCAAATACCTGGCTGCCTCATATTTACACCGGAAACCAGGATCTTGCTTAACCTGTTTTAATTCGTGGTACACAGGTTTTCTTAAGACATCCAATAGTATTATTCCCAGGATATTTAAATAGCTAATTGCGGCTATCTAGTAGCAATGGCAAGAAAGCGAAAGGTATACAGTTGTACATTAGCACGAGCAAACTCTCTCGACTTGAAACCACTCTCCTGCTGCGTGGACTTGGAGTCACGTGAGCTCACGAGGCAATACTTCTATGTAGGATGATTTTATTCCCAAAAGTAGATGCAGTAAATAGCTGAATAAATTCCCAGGGAGAGAGATAAATGTCCTTAAGGGAATATATTAATGTTTTGATTCTAAAGCACTGGACAGCTGATACGAAATTAGGCTCGCGTTCGCGTTCAGCGTCGAACGCAATTAGTTTATTGGCCAGTTTAAGGTTTTAAGGTTTTCACCTTATACACAGCCGCACTCCCAGGCGCATCTTTCTTTCATGTAGTTTCTATTCCTTTCATCAGAATTCCCACAATAACTCTTAAATCTCTTGCAGAACCTGTCCGAGTTTTTATTCACGCAAAAGCCTGAAAAAAAAGTACAGTACGTATTCATCATACATCGAGGTATGTCTAAAGGGCAATGTCAAGCTAGTCATCATAGACTTTTGTTTCTTTGCTTACAAATTAGAAGTTCACCAATTATAACTCCTAACCATTTACGTTTCATAAATGAATTCTGTCAAATACGTTACTGTGAAGAAATCTCAAAAGGCAAATAAAAACAAATGAATAACTGCGTTCACCCTTCAATGTATAAGGTTCCTGATCTAAAGTGGCGGATCCAGGGGAAAGGTCCGGGGGGTCCGGGCCCCCCCTTATGTTAAGACCAAACTGAGGCCGTAGGGCCGAAAAATTTTTTTCGAGTTCCCCCCCCCCCCCCGTTATCCCAGGGTCTTGATGACCGCCTTTCCTCCCCCCCCCCCCCCCCCCCCCCCCCCTTATGTTTGTAAGTGGGCTTTCCGTTGATAGCGAATGCTTGGTTTTATTTCTTTAATTTATTCTTTTGAACAACACTGATTATAAACGTCTTTGTTAAGGCAGACAATTTTCACTTTAAACAAGCGTTTATTTGATGAGTAATCACTAATGTTAGCCGTTTCCATGCGGTTTATTTAACAGCTGAATTTATTGAGAAAAATAAATGGCTGCGAGTTGCATTCAACTGAATTGCCTTACCCAAGGTATGTCTGATACAGTGTGTATCTGTTATTTGTTGGGGAGATCACGTTTGCCCCCTCCTGTTAAAGGTTGCTAAATTCATTTTACCTAGTTCAGTTGCTTACGTCAAAGTTGTAATTCAAAACATGGACTGCCGATTACTAAAAAGTGAAACATTTAATAGACGTTTGTAAAAAATGCATACCGTAAATCCTGTATTACGCCCCCTGGGGGGGGGCTTATTTATTTCATACTCTTTTGAGGGGAAGGGGGGTATTTGAGCAAGGGGCTTATTTGATTTAGCGAAGCGGGGCGCTGTAAAACTTTTTAAAACAACCAGAAGATAGTATCGTTCTTTTACTAGTAGATTGAGTAGCAAACGAATATTTACCTGGAATTCCTGAATGTTGTACTTGATCGCTAGTACTTGCATCATACGAGTGCATAGCGCCTGTAAACATAAAAAAGGTACCTCAAAAATAGTTTGTTTTTTGTTCTGTTTTAATCATGATGGCAACAGGGATCGAGGAACAAATGGGACTGTTTAAACCGCAAAGATGTTTAACAGTTTAAGTTATTTAAAGTGGATTACAACAGTTCTTTTCTTGAACAGGAATACGACCTATGAATAAATTGCAGTAGAAGCAATTTTACCTAGAGAAATATTTTCACCACTTTTTGTCTAAAGGGCCACTTAAACGCTTTTAATAGAATAAAACAACAAGCTGAGGTTTTTCAAACGTTGGATAGCGCTATCCATTGGATAAATCACTATCTAGTGGATAAGTATTGAGAAACCTAATTGTACTACACTACCCTGGGTACCAGAGGTTTTTCTCGCGTGCGGCGGCAATTTTCGGTGTTGGCCGAAGGCCGATACATCTTCGGCCGTAGGCCGAAGCCGCGAGTAAAACGCGGGTCACGATAAAGACTTGACAGAAACCTGAAACCGCGCTAGAAAAGTCTCTGGCACCCAGGGTAGTACTCCGCTGGATAGCGATTTATCCAGTGGATAGCGCTATCCACCACAACTGAGGCCAGAAGGTCAAAGTCGCTCAATTTATAAACTTGTATGCCATCACTAAAAGTCTTCGACATTTACTGATGGGAAGTGTTATAAAAAGCCTAATAAGAAGGGATGGTGCCAATACCGTGACTGCGGTTAAAATACGGTAGAACCTCGATAACTCGAACTCCCCGTTAACTCGAACGAAGTCCAATTTCCCCTGGATTTCACCCCACTTTCAGTCATTTTTACTTGGTTAGCTCGAACTCGGATAACTCGAATTCCTCGAGAACTCGAACTATATTTCCTATATTTCCTTTGAAAACGACGTCCACGAGAACGGCAAAGAAAAGCAATAGGTTTAGGCCTAGGCCAAAAGTCGAACTTTTCATGAGACGTCTAGCTCAGTTAAGTTGGTCTAAATGAGTTTCGATCGTCCAACACGCTTTTTGGCTTGCATGATTCATTTGATTGGTTCGACGTGTCCTAAGTTCGACATCTGACCCAACAGACAATCTTAACTTAATTTAGGTCGACCCAATTTAGAGTTTGGTTCATCTCATGAAAAGTTTGACGTTTGGCCTAGGCCTTTGGCCCCGTCCACGCGTATCCGGATATTTCTGAATCCGCGATTTTTCCTTTGCGGATTCAAAAACTTCCACGTCCACACGTACAGCGTATTCAAATCGAATAGACCATTTTACAGTTGTGGGCTTAGTATCCTAGCCTTTGATTAAACGTGAGGCTGATGTTGACTTTGTTTTAGCACAAACCTGCCCCCTTTTCTTTTGGCAATTACACTTAAAAGGTACTAGTTAGCATAAGAACAACATGATTTGCGAGATAAAGCACGGAGGGTTGTATCAAAACAAGGTCAACTCCAGCCTCCTTTCCACCTGTAACTGTAACATGGGCCATTTACCAGTCCACACGTATCCGGATTCACTCTCAGTTCGTCAGCTAATTTGAAAAGTGATCTCCGCCTCATGCGAAAATTTCTCTTCATGCTTTTTCAATAACTGTTTTGCTGACAAAACTGCCCCACTAATCACTAGTTCGCTCGTTTAACTTGTTTCCGTCGTCCAATTCGTCAGTTGGACATGGAACGAAGCCTTGGAATCTCGAGCCGCCGTTTGGCATAATCGGACGTTTACAGCAATCAAAGCTACAATCCCGGACAAAACTACTTGAGAAAGTTTTCCCCATCATGTCCACTTTCCTACGTAACGAAACTATTTCCAAAACGACGCCTTTGCGGAAAGAAAACCCCTTCCCCCAATTCAATGTTGCTTCCCACAAACGCCCAGGGATTAGGCTTTCTTTTGAATACACAACAACATTGCTTTCAGGGGAAGGGGGAGAGAGAAGAACCGGTACAGCTACGATGTTTAGAAAAATGCTGTCCAAGTATACAATTTGCTCAACAGTTTTGTCCAAGATTGTCCAAGGTTGAACTGCACTCACGTAAAAAGACTTGAAATTGAAGTCAACCATCTTGAATATCACGGTAAAGAGCTGGGCTCAGTCTTGTTACGTCACTGGATTAAAAAAATCTCCTGATTTTATTAGCGTCCTCACGATTCGGGATTCATAGCCGTTTATTCAAAAATTTCCACTCTGGAGAGCGGATTCAAAAAGTTGGGAGGATTCTTATGCCCGGATTCACCGGATACCTGTGGACGGAAAGAAAAAGTTGCGGATTCAAAAACATCCGGACAAATGTGGACGGAGCAGCTGCATCACGCTTTTTTGTACATTTCTTTTGCCGTCGCTGCACGACTACTACATGGAGCCTAAGTTCAAGTCTTATGGAGCACGAGGACACGAGACAACGACTTTCCGTTTCATCTGTTCCTGAACTTTGATACAATCCTTTAGAATTCAACTGCAGAAAAATTTGCCAACATTTGACGAATTTATTAAGATGGAATATGCGCGGAATAAAGAATCGCGTATTAACTTTTCAAGTGACGCTTTCGTAGCTGTCGCCGTCGTTGTTGCTAATAGGGACCTTACGAAACTACGACGGCGACGACAACGGGAACGTCAAAAAAGCAATAGGTTTAATAAGTAAAACAACAACATCACGCTTTTTTGTAAATTTCTTTGCAGTCCCTGTATAACTACGACGAGAAATGACCAAATTTTAAGTTTACTTGGGAACGGGAACGGCAAGGCGATAAATTCTACCATCTCTGTCAAAACTCGGGCGCGGTCCCTTCTCTTTAGTTACAAACCAAATTCCCTTCTTTTAAGTAACTGGGCCCCTTAGCTCGCGAAAAAAAGTGAAAGGACGCGAAGTTTATTTTTCAGCGACGTTTTCATGGACGTCGCCGTTGTCGGACCGTAAGGTCCTTAATGTATTACTGTTATCAAAACTTTAAGAACACTTAACTTAAGTAACTTTAAAAGGTCACAAACCATATCATGTTATGGATCTGATATCGTCAGCCAGGGAAAGGGAAAAAAAAAAGAAAAGTTGGACTATCGTTAATTAGACACTAATCAGGGAGCTTAAGCAACGACGACGGCGACGGCAACGAGAACGGCAAAAAAGGAATAGGTTTACTTGGTAATTAAACAACAACTTTGTACGTGCATAACGCTTTTTTGTACAGTTCTTATCCGTCGTTGCACGACTACAACGTGAAAGTACCTAATGTCACGATTTGTCTAGGATACGGGAATACAAGACAACAACTTTTTTAAATTATTTAAATTTTATTTTAATTTTTTTTTTTTAATTAAAATTCGAAAGAAAATTTAAAGAAAATTGATCCGCGTAATGGAAAGTTAATAGCCTCGACTTTCACGTGTTTCTCAATATGAGTCTTTGTCCAGGTGGTGGTCGCTTCCTTGTTTGTGAGCAAAAATGGAGTACCGTATTTCAAGCGTCATAACACCTCTGGGTTTTGTACCTTAGCTTATAGATTGCAGATACACCTTTTTTTTTTTGAACACCCCAAATGTATGTTTAGAACAAGACAACTCTGGCCCGCAAAATATTTTCAATCCACCTTACCTTACCACTGAAATTTCCACCTTTTAGAAAAGTACTGAAAGTATAGGTTGCAAACTCAGAAACGAGTTTGATGAGCGTAAAGAGGGGGCAACAAATGGTTAGACTTAATTTTAGTAAATGTTACTTTTCGAGGAGAGGTTTAGAAAAACACTTAGCTAAGGAAGATGTTATATTTTCGATAACCCTAAAGGTCTTACTCTTAAAAATCAGACAAAAAAGTATTTCACATGGCACAACGTTTCAACATCATGTTTAAACCTCTCTTTCGCACACTCAGGGCAGAGTGAAACTCCTGGAAACACGTGAACTTAGCTTTGAGATATATTTATGTTTGCCACATCTACTTACCCATCTTTTCCAAAAATGAACTAGGTTCGTCCATTTCAGCGGCGGATCCAGCTCTCAGTTCTGCCAGCAAAATGGTTGCCAGAAGTGCAAAAAACAGCTTTTTCGAGAAAGGCATGTTTGGGAACTAATCAGAGGATTGTGAGTGCTGAGTGAACAAACTATTTACTCGGTGGTACTAATAAACTTAGTTATCGAGTCTGAAACTTCGTATTTATACTTGCTGCTCTTTGCAACAGCCTGTTTTCAGTCGCTTTCTGATTGGTTAAGTTAGGGTGTGTCGCATTTATCTCCAGGGGGCGGGGGTTGAAACAAATTTACTAAAAAGCATTTAAAAACTCGATAAAACAACTTTCTACCCACGTGCCCTGCATGCAGCCCATGAAAAATTAATGTTGCGTGAAGAAGAACTAAAGCCAGTCACGAAAATATTAGAGCTTCACAAGCTGTTCTTTTAATCGGAGTGCGTATTCCAAGATGGCTTCAATTCATGTTCAATTATATTTGTCCTTTTTTTTTTCAAGATTTCGAATGGTTTCCAGATCTCTTCACTGTTTGCAATATACAAACAGGGCTTGGGTGTATTTTACCTGATAAACTCATTAAAAGCACGAGAAATGGTTCATTTATTATTGACACAAGCTCTAATTAGCGAGAGGAGTGAGTGAAGTCAAACGCCCTCTGAGATAACATTCATTAACCTTGCTTGGAATTTTTTTCTGTGACACAAAAAATAGAAAACCATAACAAGGTAATAAAGGTTAGCCACATTGAATGAGGAATAAAAACTATGACTGATCGATGTTTTGGTTATAATTTTTTTTATTATAATTTTTAGAATTTATTAATTGCTGTTCTCCTGTTTGGCGTTGACCTGTCAGCCAAGTTTACTGCTGCCAGCAGATGAGGGACGTTAATAACAAAAAATTAGAAATGGGTAACGAGGAAGAAAAACGGGAAAATGAAAAATGGGAACAAAACCTAACTTGAACCCTAACCCTATCAGTAAGCTGATTTCTAATTCTTTGTTTTGTTGCCATTTTCCATTTTTTTCGTTCCCGGCCCGTTTTAGTAATATTCGCAGATGAGCGTATGTGAGCGGCCTAAGGACCAAACTGGTTCCTAAGGCACTTTTCCTAATTAACCGGAATTTAAGAAGGAAAAAGACTTGAAAAAAGAAGTAACCTAAAAGACGGACACAACAAGGATGCCCAGCGTTTTGAAATTTTGCCTTACATTTGAGACTAACTTGTAATAAATGTTTAACATAATTAAATATATAAAAACCTTAATTAATCCACGTTTTTAAAGTGGACCCAATCTTGTAAGTAGCCCGGAAGGGGTGTTGCAAACTTTTCCTTTAATTCCTGAAAAGAGACCGCCAATTTAATTAGAGATCACACAAGGTGATGCTGCATGGTCACCTGCTCCTTTGACCACTTTTAATCAACTAAAGCAGCATCTCTAGTTCACTGACATAAATCTACATAAAAGTACGACTATAACACGGTTGACTAATACACGGTTGAGGCGTCTTTTTCGCCCACTTAATTTAGAAAAATATTGAAAAAGAATAAAAATTTAAAAGTCGACTTTTATTGATTATTTACATTTGGATGATTCGGTCATTGATAATTCACCTGGCTGAAGGTGATGTCCGCCGTGTAATGGCTAAACTGTTGTTGTACTTTGTTTTTTCATCATCATCATCGTCACCTTCTTCTTCTTCTTCTTCTTCTTTGGCTTTTTCCAGAATTCACCAATTTTCACAAGTAATTTGAATAATTTAACAAGTGTTAAAAGCTACATTCACGGAGAAAAACGCTAGAAAAACATATATTACATGTAGGTAAGGGCAAACTAATACATTAGAGAAAATAAAGTGTACGACACAGTGTGACAACAAACTGAGAAAGCACAAATGTCAGCGAAAAAAACCTTTTTGAAAGTAAGAAACAAAAGGGCAACTATTATTACGTGAACGGAAAATAATATCCTTGGACATGATGTCGTCTCCTCAGGCTTTCTGTCACCTTTAGGAAACATTTTGCGCTTGAATAATAATGAAAGTAAAAAATCTATAATGTCGATAAAAATTCATATCCATAAACGTTGGCGTCAAGTTACAGGTAACACTTAACCATATTTTTAACAACGCGACGTGAGTTTATTCGAAGCTAATTTGCAGTAAATGATCTCCGCCGCAAAACAATGAGTCGGCAGTCTCTTTAAACAACTCATATGTGCAGGTACATTAATATCACACGGCTCCGCTAAACTTAAGAGCCTTAGTTCAAACTTTTAAAAGATAAATTAAATGGAATTTTTCCCGAAAAAATTTTAATAATTTGTTGCAATAATGCTTTTTCAGCCGTATCATGTATTGCAAGTGAATCTTTGCTTTCTTCTCGAACCCGCACGTTTGATTACGTCTCTAGACTGGACTGCTGAACAGATGCATGGTACAAGAACGGCTTTTAGACTGAACTGATGGTACAAGAAAGAAATAGAGTTTCATGCAGTAAATATTAAGTTTGTACAAGGAAAGGTTAATTACTTGAACATTAACTTTAAATTACTTAAAACGGAGGGCACCCAAGCTTTCTTGAATGTACTAAAAATGAAATTAGGCCGTGTTTGAAGCGACACTGTGTACGCCCAGACACTCAACACCCCCCTTTTACGACTCACAGAAAAATCCAATCCTCTCTTCGCGAAGGGGCGAGAAAAAGGTCATCTACAAAAAAATTATTTTGGCGACACTGTTTTGTGTGTCTTAGGTGAGGTTACAATAATAAGAAGTTGCGAACTTGCGATGAAACTAAAACTGATCGTGGGGCCTTTTTGTTGACAAACTTCAATTTGGTTAACGTAGCTCTTACAATTAAAAGGCAGACATTAGGTTAAAAGAAAAATCATTTAATGCCGGAAAACAGGACGAAACATTAGTCTTGAAGTCTCTGGTTCAGCATTTTGAGCCATTTAAATCTGTTTGGTGTCATATTAAGAAATAAACGAACAATGTATAAGTCATTACCGTTGTAAAAAATTATGCACCGACCGAGAAACGTAACTTTAAACTGAAAGTTACGAGCCGATAAGCTGGCTGATAAGCTGACCGATCTTTTGTAACCTTTTAGAGACCGAGTTTACGTTAGAAGCATGCAGTTATACGCGTTATATTTCGATTATTGCCGGTTTAAAAAAGCCTTCTGAAAATTCCGGTATAAAGACAAAATGTCCCCTAGAATCTTCAATGAAAAAGTACGGCTACTCCATATCCTGGAACTTTTGAACGGACTCGTTAGGGTAGCTAATAGTTTCTCTCAGATGAGACGAAAAAGTCACCTAAAACTTTTGAGATGACCAAAGTTCCTCTAAGACATTCGAACAAATAAAAATTTTGGGGACAGCTGAACTAAACAGGTTTCTAAAGCACAGACAAAAAACCTGTTGAAACACCTCCAACTTGAATGAAGTGCTAAGAACGGCTTGGAAACTAAAATTTGATAGCATTTTGTTTTGAATGAGGGTATTGGCATGATTTTCAGTTGAACATGCCTAGCGAGCGTAAAAATTGCATTCAGTCTGAGGATTAATGAGAGAGGGAAAATTTTATATATTTAGGCATGACAAAATTCAAGGGAACATTGGTACTTAGAAATTACATGTCATAGGCATGGAAAAAATGGGTTCATGCCCTCGCAGCCCAAAATTGACTTAGCTAAACTTAGGTCCCAGATCTCTCGCCGGGTTGATAATTCATTCCCAGTTTTTGCTCGTCTGGTTTGGCATGCCGGGCATGCAGATCCTGCAGCCAGTTGGGTTTGCCATGCTCGGCATGCCGGGTATGAAATTGGCATGCCCAGCGTGACTGATTTTGATGTTCGCTCCAGCATCATATCCTGAGAATCACATAATCGCCAAATATATCTTAGGGAGCTTGAAGTTACAGGTTTCATGCCTGGCAATAAATGCAGATTATAACAAAAAAAGTTATGTTTGTCACAATGTATGTCACGGGATCGACTGGCAAAAATGAAGACAGAAGCCTGGATTTATAAATAAAAAGCACAACAAAACAACATTATTCATGCATAAAATAGAATACTTCACTTGCAATTACAGATCAATTAATCCTTTTATTTCAAAGCGATACTGACATTTCTGGGTCCAGATTTAAATTTGATCGCGGAAAAGCGTTTTAAACAATAAGATAACAAATCTTCTCCGTCAGTATGAACTTTATATCCATGCTTAAGTTCTATCGCGTCGGAATGTTTCTCGGTCAACAGCATTAAAAGACTGGTGAAAATTAAGCTTACCAGGCGTTCAAGTCAGTACGAGAGTACGACGTTAATACTGCAAAGACGTTCTGATTTGGTGAGTTTGGACTGCCTCTCAGAGAGATTTTGCTTAGGTTTTCAGTGCGCTTCTTGTCGGCTATGCGAATTTTGCAAACTGTTTTACTCCTTGCTGACGATAGTACTTTCAGCAACGTCATCTGCTCCATCCGAAGATACCCCGAGCTCGCACGAAATCGGCCGAATTTCCGCAGAAGTGTTTTCGGATGACGATGAATTTAGTTTGTTGTAGCGTGGCAGTTGTGGCGTCACGATGTCGTCATGTCTCTTCGCACTTGTTTGTCATTTTATTTTTCCTGCGGTGCATGGTTGAGATGTTGGTGAATGCTGGACAAGAAATGGATTCTGCGAGAGACTGTAGGTCCAAATTTAGTATTAATTTGGTAAAGAAAAAGCCTAAATATCGAACAAATCCCGTGAATTATCCTTTTGGCATTCAGTTTATCTTGCTGTTCAGCATGCCTAAGAACTCTCAGGCATAAGTGGTTTTCAGCTCGTTCACTTCGGATTGTTTCTGTTTCTACGTCTTGTAATCTTCTTCTGCTGTTAAGAAGACTAGAGAAAACTTCAAAAATATAGAAACCAATCACTTTTGGAGACAAAATAAAATATCCGTAAATCAAATGCCAAAATCAGATTTGGATTTCGCTTTAAAAAAATGAACATGCTGCAGGTGTCAATGCAAAGTTGTAAACAACTCAATAAGCAGTCTGTGAATGTGCGTTTAGGTCCACAAAACTAATTTTTCTTTTGGATGTCTTATCCAAGCAACCACTTATGCCTTACATTACTTGTCTACGAGTGTACTACAAAATGCTTTACTACAGTAAGCCTTTGAGAGGCGATTCTGGTAAATTTATAGGACGCTAAAATGCAAAAAAAATTCTAAGCTTAAATAACCTGGCTGGGTCCGATTTCTGAATTACAAAATGTTCACGTTTGCCGGCTCTTCTTTAAATAAACATAGTTTTTGAAATGACTTTGTACTATTTTAACCCGAAAGTTATGATTGGGTTATAAAGCTTTTAAAACGGACGAAAACTAAGCTAATAAACATGTTCAACGTAAAAAACTAAGATTTAGTCGCTTTTTCAACTTGGCTACCTTTACGCAAAAACAAAAGCAAGCAATGAGGCTTTTATTCGACATATCTTCTGAGAATTTTATCTGATCAATTTAATGTCTCTAGCATTATTTTCGTATAGGAATTTTCCTAATTATTTGAGCTTTTAATTTAATAATTTTGATACTTTATAAACTTCTCATTTAATAGCTTCACTTTTTTCATACACCGAGTGAGAAACAAATTCGCTCTCGTTAAATCCTATTTTATGACCTATTTATTAGAACTCTATAGGTAACATGCAAAATGATGTAACAGGACAGGCTTTAACCTTTGGTCCTAATGTATTTTTTCTTCACAACCCCCAGTAATCAGTTGACGGGCCGTGAGAGAATATCGCCACAAAGATGCGAAAAAGTTTTCGATGAGTTTCCTTTACATATTCCTGCTTTATATGGGTATAACCTTACGTGCTTAAAAATGAAACTGTTGTTCGAGTGTCAGTCAAACTCGGGATAATCTTGACTTGCAAACCCAAATGCAAAGGTTTATTTCGCAGTAGAAGAGCGTGTAAACATCATCGAACAACGCAATGTAAATTGGCTAATGTGAAACCACGTTTCTTTCATTTTATTTACCATGCATTTGTCTCAATTGCACACCTTGTGAAATTAGCCTCAGACAATTAGTTGCGACCTTTAACAGACTCAACAAGCCAGTATGAAAATATCTTAAGAGAAGCTGAGCTCTACACGTTCTATTTCATTTTTTCATATTGCCCTTGCATGTGTTAACATTCCATTTCTTTTTTGTTACAGGTAACTTCCAGACATGACGAGGAGATAATTACTTTTCTAGAGAGCAATTCTTTGATACTGTCAGTTATTACTGACTTATTTTGAGTTAAAAACAAAGAACACAGACTCTGGTAATGACACATAAACAATAATCCCTGGCAAGCCTACACAACAAGAAAGAGGAACTCAGACTCCTTATCAAAATATGAAACAAGACAAAAACAGCTTTTCAAACGTAGGGAAAATTGCGTTAAAGAGATTTGTAATTGCAACGTTATATTCAAGCACATTGCATTGTCGAACATCATAATTTACTGAATAATGGACAGTGATTTTGGAGCTTAGCTCAGTTTGTAATGAAATGAACGTTGAAAGATATTCTATAACCTTGTATTTTTAAAAGCTTTCATGGAACATAGATGCATTTTAGTATGCAATGAAAATAGTCTCTGTCTCTACTTTTAATGATTTCAGTCAATTCCATTTTATTCGCAATGTGAAATGGGAATCCTATTAAAGACTCATTAAAAGGGGTGAGGCCGTTTTTACAATCCCCCAACAGGTCATCTCCACGATGACGCTGTTTTATTGCTACGGCAGAATCCCTCAGGGTTTTACTTTCTTGTGAAAATTAGAGCTTTTGTTATTTAAACTTCGCTGGGACAACCAAATCTATAAAAATGAGAGGAATAGCAATGACGTCATCGTGTAAATGACCTATAAACGGTACATCAAACGATAAGCACTGTGATCTGTTTAGTTTTTTTTTTAGCCAGGCTTAAAATATCTGTAGATTCAAGGAATTATGACCTGTGCGTTGAGAGCATGCCAGAGACCGATTTTGGCATGCCCGGCATGACCCAGATTATGGCATGCCGGGCATGCCAGGAAATTTGGCATGCCCGGCATGCCGGAGATTTTGCTGGGTATGAATTACTTATTAGTAGAACCTAGGCTTCTCGCGGCCTGGGTGAGAAGGTCACGGAACCTCAAATTATGCTTACAGGGCATGCGAAATTCTGTTGCATGCCAATTTCAATGCAAAACCACTCTGGGGCCACCCCCTCTATTACCAGTGAGCAAATCATTGACGATAGACATGGGAAAAATCTTTGCATGTAACCAACATTGAAAACGTAGCAGAAATGTCCTCAATTGCTGAGTCATGCCCTAGGGGAGGCTTTAAAATACAGAATTTCCTGACATAAATGAGGGAATTTTCCGTAAACAGCATGTGATCATGCCGGCTAGGACGTATTGCCTCCGTATTGCCCCTTTTTACAGCTAGCTAGGCTCATTTTTGGGTTCCATGGCCTGAAATGACGAAAAATTCATGCCCTAAATGTAAAAAGTCCAAAAACGTCCTCGAAATTTTAGTTTCCAAGCCGTTTAAGTGATAAAGATGATTTCTTTATTAGTAATAAAGATAATGTCGAGAGTCCGAGACCCTTTATACAAACTAGCTTAAAGAAAAGATTGTACTTTACTTAACACCGTGTTTTTAAGGCCTTAAACATTTGACAGCTAAAACATTTGATCGCGATTTTCAGGTCTACACCAAGTTACCATGGTGATGACTCATAAAGACTGTACACAATCGTAAGTAGCAGCATACCAAACCAGGCTTGGGTTAGGGTAATCTCGCCTCAATATGTTTTTTCTGTGTCGACTCGATTTAACTTGCATGTTGATTTGATTATCCCAGTCCACTGATGAAAAAGGAGAAGTCCCGAAACATTTGGTCATCTCTTTCAATTTTAAGTGCTGCAAAATTAAAGATTTTCCAAAAACCTGTCGCCGTAGACGTTCGACGCCGAGGGCGGAGACAAGGAGCACTATGGGAAATTAAGAGAATTGCATCCAAGCAGCCCGGTCTCTCGACTCTCTTACTTCAAGTTAGGTTTTTTTTTTTCTTTATATGTAAATTCCGATACGAAAAAAAAACTATTAATTATACCTTATTCACTAAAAAGAATGGTGACTGATTCTATCCAATCACTCACTAATAACAGAATTATTTAATTCTAAAATGTTTCGTGGTATATCAAGTGTAGACTGAGCAAACTGACCCGTATGAAAGACAAAGTAGTGATAAGTGTTTAAAGGATATATAAATAAACACTACCCTATAATTTGTGCGGGTACCACATTGAACATACAACCGTTAAACAATTTTGTCCCAAATAGCCTACATTCATACTGCAATTCTCAAAGGTAATTACAAATAGGAACTGACTGTTACATAAGCTTGACAAAGTGTCAATTTCTCCCGGGAACATTGAAATGATACGTTAGAAGGCGATGCACTTTGTTATTGCTCGGGAACTGAGTACCTCTACTTGTCGTTATTCTCAGTTTTGTCACCAGTCGCCGAGAATGTCAACAACGAGTAACTCCATTGATTTGCAACTTGAAAGACGCAGGTCTCAACACTTCATTCATTACATGGAGGTTGCTCTTCCATCGCTTTCCATACGTTGAGAAATTGTGATCAAATCATTCCAATGGATTATGGGAAAATGATTTAGGGTAAGTTCTTTTATTCTATTGTCACTTGAAAACAATATTTCTGAAAGAAATTAAATTAAATATCTCTCTAATGCGCTATTCGTTTAATATTAAGCCGCTGGCGTCTAAGGAACTTGTCCTTTCCCTTTGCTTAAAAACAAGACAACCTATCTTGGGAAAATGAAATTCCAGACGGTTCTAAACAGCCCCCTTGTTTTTTATTTCAGTTAACCAGTTATCTACTAGAAAAGTAAGAATGAACTTAACTAACGGCATTTTAAGTTTTGTAAATAAAACTTATGTATATGTCAAGTTTCATTTTAAATGAATGGTTTTCTTTGCTTTAACCTTATCCAAATTCCATGTCATAAAAACAAAGATTATTCTGTCTAAATTCCAAAAGCTAATCAACTTCAACTTTATGTTCTATCGCAAATTTATCACGTGCCGCTTTATATATATCAAAATGCGGAACGACTGGGAACGAATGTGTTGCTAGCTGCTTAATAGGGGTAGTATTACATTGAGTTTAATTCATGAATTGAAATATATGTGCGAACAATATCAGCATAGTGAAGCCTGTTGTAAGCAGACTCAATAATGAGCTAACTCCCTGTATTGAGAGGGCGAATTGCTCAAGTTGTGTCCACTTTTTCTTCCGATATGTATATATATATATATATTTTTTTTTTTTTTAACACGGCTGCACACGCGTTTTTAAATGACTACCTACATTGTTGGAATTTTATAGTCTTTTTTCTCTTCTTTTCTCTCCTTCTGTTTGATATGGTTTCATGTCATTCGCAAGAATGCAAGTGGCGATGATCAGTGTGGCAATCCTTCTACCTGCTGTTGTTCTTTTGTTGGCCATTGAACAAACTGCAGGCAAGTCTTCTTAACCCTTTTAAAGCCCTTGGGTGATCATTTTCTATGAAGAAAGTGGTCACGAGAATCACGGACAACGAGAGGGAAACTGGGACGAGTTAGCTTTCGCAAAGACTTCTGGGGTCGTTATTGGGGACGCGCTGGTCAGCTATTGGCCAATTTGTTTTCCCTGCCCCTAGTAACAGCCTCAAAAGTCTGCGAAAGTCCTTCTCGTTTCTAAAGTGGCGATAGTTAGTAGATCACACAAAATGAATTTCCTTAATTTTTAAGCAAATTATTCTCATCACTACTCCTATAGGAAACGTATAGGGACAACAAATGAGAAATCAAAGTTTGATAATAAGAAAAATTGAATAATGAATTATCTGGAAGTCTCGAATGTTTACATAAACCTGGATGAAATGTAAGAGAGATCCTGAAGTCTTTAATTTTTCCTATCCTAATGCATGAACTTAGGTCTAATTCCTGTAAGTGCAATGTTTCAATGAAAGTAAAAAGATAAATTATAATTTTTCCTTTTTTTTAAAACCTCAGACAGTAAACCGATTGTGTCTCCATTCTTCCATCCTCCTCCTGGTCAAGAATATGAAAAAATCAACGCCATAAAAGGTGAGGTTATTTTTGTACTTGTCGAAGGTTATAGTCAAAGCAATGCAGACGTGTGCAACGTACTTGTCTTCCTCAGTTCCAAGGAAGTTTTAGTATCAATATTATTATTATCATTGGCAGTAGTAGAAGTAAAAGTAGTAGTAGAAGTAAAAGTAGTAGTAGAAGTGGTAGTAGTAGTAGCAGTAGTAGCAGTAGTAGTATGTTGTTGGCACTGTTGTTAGCACTGTATTACTCAAAAGCACGTAAGGTAACCATAACGTACCATGGGCTCACTACATATTCATGTTAGTGTAACGGTGCGTCAGGCCCTATCATATGATATAAACATTAACAAATATTTTCCCCATTTTGGGCTTGGAAATAGAAAATTTCCATTTACGGCACAATTATGCCTCAACTTGAACCCTCGGCGAAAATTATGTAAAGAATTTTCCACAGAGTTTTGGGTTAATTTTTGTACAGCCCCAAACACTCGTAATGTTTTTCTGCCTTCCAGGGTTATTTTCTTTTCTAACTTTGTTTCGTTTGTTTAGATCCCACTTATGAGGAATTCTATGGACAAGGAAAAAAGAATCATATAAGCCACAAAAAACTGAAATTACTGTCTCCAAAAAGTATCAAACTGACACGAGAAGGTGAGTGCGACGGGATAAACGACCTTCATCTACTTTGTGCCTTTGTAATTCAGTAAAATAATTAAGTTACCAACAGTTGGGCCTCAAACAGGCTCGGGTGTACATCAAGAAATAGCGACCTTCTCTCCAAACTGGAAGATAGCAGGAACACTGTTATGTCTCCTAGTAAATATATATAATTACGGTTTGGATACTCCACAGTATAATGGAAATCTACTCAAAATGGCCTTTGTCTTGTATTTAAACAAAGCATAGAAGGATATATGGACGAAGTGGACAAGATGGCGGAAAAGTCCGGCGGAAGCTTCTAAGTTTGAACTTGTAATTAGGGGAAATTATTGCTGATTTTTTACTGATAACACATTGATTACTTATCGATTACGTTTGTGTCATAACGCGTTCAGAACATTTCCGATTTAATCCAAGCCTCTTTTTTAGTCTGAGTGATCTGGAGTTTTTTATAGCTTTGCGAAAGGAAAAAATTCGAAATGAGGATTTGTGGTCACACCTGGGAATCCTGCAAAACTCGGGACCCCTCGTACAGAATTAACGGTAGCGCACTTATCAAAAGTGCCAATACTTACTCCTCCTTCTTTCCTCTTTCCTCCTTCCTCCATTGCTTTAGCTTTTAATGTCTACTTTGAGTTTAAACAGCCAGTACAAAAGATCATAGCTCAATTGTTTTTACTTAACTCAATTGATAGCTTTGTTAAAGGCAACCTCTGCCCAGACCACTGCACTTGTAGCTGCTGCCGAGGCCGCACGGTCTTCCCTGGAAATCTCAAGACTAGCTCAGAAGGCCCAGGACATCTCAGTTAAGAGAGCAATGTGGGCTTTACAGACAATCAAAGTTGCTGCAAAGGCGGAGGAGGTGGCGGTCAATGCCATACAAACAATGTATATGTAACTAAGCAGGTTTAAATAACAAAGACACTTTCTGGTGCTTGTGAAAACGGAAAGTGAATGGTATACTCAATTATAGTAGACTAGAGGTATAATCCCTGTTAGTTATTCTTAGTAATAAAACGGCGAGGAAACTTAAGTCCAGATTCGTTGCATCTACTCTTTGTAACACGGTGAAACTCA
The DNA here is from genome assembly GCF_958299795.1 of Porites lutea. Taxonomy (NCBI): domain Eukaryota; kingdom Metazoa; phylum Cnidaria; class Anthozoa; order Scleractinia; family Poritidae; genus Porites; species Porites lutea. Next base: position 11,326,209 of record NC_133202.1, on the reverse strand, counting down.
TAATTTTCTCAAATTTAACGATTTTTAATTTTCAAATCTTGACATGTTTTTTCAGCTAATGACGTCACAGTTTTGGCACCAAATTTTGCGCTACTGAAGAACCTATTCTTAGAACAAAAACACAAAAATAAAAACAAGAAAATAGAACTGTAAATATCTTCTCGAAGAATTTTGAAATCTGAAATTTCCGCAATTTTGTAACTTGATTGTGATAGCCAAATACAAACCTAATAGACCTAAAACTTTGGGAACAATAAAGGTTTCTGGGAAACTGCCCACCCACCCCTCCCCTAAGCCATCATTTTACCCTAGGTGAGAAGTAAGTGTTCATGTTAGCTTAGGGGAGGGATAGGTTGGCAGTTCTAAACTGATCCAAACTTTGCTCTCAGTTCCGACTCACTTAACCTTATCATCTCTTGGCGATGATAAGATTAAACTACATGGGTACCTTAATTAAGCACTTTTTAGTTAGCTTTCGTGACAGTTGATTTTTTGATTAATTTGAAACCTATGTGTCGGTCACACTCTAAGAAGGTAGTTAAGTATAGTTTATGGTTAGGAGGTAAGTTGTAAAATTCACATATCCCTTCCAACGCCCTGAGATTCAGTCTCTGTTCCATTATTCCCTCCTGATGAAACCTAGTTTGATATAATGAAGTGCCAAGATCCTGCGTTGACTATAACCAAGAGAGGATAAAGGGGACAGAGAAGGCATCCTCCATATACACCCTATTCCATAGGTAATTCGCCTCGAGTTATTTTTAAGACCACAGATCCCTAGGGGGATTAGACAACCGCCAATCACATAGCGCGAATGTGTTCAGCGTGGATGACCCACGCTCAGAGCCACGCGTCCTTCACGAATTGAGGCAGAAAAAAATGGCGGAAGACACGGAGAGCAATATTGCTATTCGTTTTGTCCACGAAAACGACTAAAGAAGCTGTGTCAGCGAAACGGAAATATTAAAAAAGAATCGCCCTTTCTCTCTTGTATAGAGCTAACAGTACAGCAGGAAAATCCTTAACACAGTGAATATTCTTTCAGGATCATTTATAATTTACAGTTTGAAGAGAGCAATTTCTGGTTTGATATTAATTGTTTTATTAGTCTTTTATTATTGGTGATGGTGTCCTATAATAATAATAATAATGATGATAATTTAATAACTTCTAGAGCGCTATTTACATTCACTGATCAACAGCGCTTAACAACTTAAAAAAACTACAATAAAATTCAAATTTGTAAAACTAATTACATGTACATGAATATTACTTGCCACTTGCTTTATTGTACAAACGACCGGTTTCAATAGACCGGCGAAATTTCTCATTTTATTAAAGCACTGAGGTTACGATAACTTCCAGTTAAACTGATTTCACGGGTTGTCAAAGAGTCCAGCGATTCCCTTTTACCAGGTGAGCGCCGACTCATTTCGCTTCAATATTCAGAAATGCTCTCGATCTCTTTACGCTTTCATTGCCTTTCGCCCGACATGTTTTGTATGGCGCCATGCGAAACCTCCACGAAACATCCACGCAGCGCGCGAGGTAACTTTATCCCGATTCTAAAAATAACTCGAGACGAATTACCTATGGAATACGGTGTGTATGGAGGATGCCTTCTCTGTCCCCTTTATCCTCTCTTGCTATAACAAAGTCTCGTGATGTCAAGATTCTTTCGATAGATATTAATATTAGTGGGGCGAAGAATTCCATTTGTTATCCCGAGGACTTCGATTCTTTTTGTAACAAGTCATGGGCGCACGTCTTTCAGTTTTGAAACAAGTGCTGCGCATTTTTAGTTTCCGCCTTTTGCAAAGAAGGCCGAAGAAGCACCGCCCGCCCAACTATAGGCTCACCCACCTGTAAACAAAAAAAGACACAGCTGATTATCGGTTCTCCTGGGGTAAGCTCCTATCTAGCTCTAAACATACCCCCCCCCCCCCCCCCCCCTCTCCGAAATCGATTTTTTTATGACGTTTTGAAGCTATATATTAAAAACCAGTAAATGCAAAACGTATTTTGATCGGCTCTAGTAAAACTTGTTTCGAGGCGCTTTCTCTACTCCGGTTATAAGCCCCTCCGTTAATAAGCTCTACTAAGACCCCTTACGAAGGTGTATAAGCCCAGGGCTTTTAAGCGGCAATTTACGGTAGTCCTCAAACTTCAGTAGTTTCAATTAGTAGTTTAACAAAATAAAACTCAATATTATTATTATAGGGTTCTCACATTTTGACGCACCATGATTTGGATAACGTTTTTAACGTTATGTAGTTCATAATTACCTGGGATAAAAAATTAACTACAACATACACATACGTGGCGCGCTGCATTCCCTATAGGACCTATGCAAAGAGTTGACAATGTTGGTTGCCCTTGTTCCAAGGGATGCTCTGTTATATAAGGGGCCTTTAACTTGTGAATTCTAATAAAAACTACGGTATAACAAATTAATTTGTTTAGAACTTGTGCAGAAAAAATTTTCACAACTGGCCCGACTATGAAGGTTTGCTTGTGTGGCGCGCAGCATTCCCATTGCAAAGAGTTGTAGTTTGTTAATCTTCACCAAGAGATACTCTGTTATACAGGAGGGTACGTTCGACTTTTGAATTCTAATTAATAAATTTACGGTAAAACAAATTGGTTTTGAACTTGTGCTGAAATTTAGAAAACTAGCCCGTCTATGAAGGTATACACTTGTGTGCAGGGCGTGTAGCATTCCCATTGGAAAGAGTTGCTGTTGTTTAACTGTACTGCACCAAGAGATACTCTGTTATAGAAGATGGTGTTTTACTTTTAAATTCTAATGAAAACTACGGTATAAAGAATGGTTTTGAACTTTGTGCTAAAACTACCATAACCAGCGCGACTCTGAGGAGGGTATACATGTGCAGCACCCATGCAGAATTTCCATTGCAAAAAGATGCCGTTAATTGTTAACACTGGCTTGCCCTTCACCAAGAGATACTCTCTTAGACAAGATTTTTTTTTTCTTACTTTTGAATTTTAATGAAAACTAATTTTGCTAAAGTTTTCACAGCTAGACACCACGACCTATGCAAACTGAGTTACCAAGAGATCCTTGGATTCATTATAGCTAAAAAAAGTGGAATATTCTATTGGTACTCAAAGCTCTTCCGAATACAAAAAGGCAATTGAAGTTAATAATGTAAACACAACAATTTATACATTATGACGTTTAATGTATTTAGCAAAGAAGAAAGACGTCTCAAGTACTCAAGACCGTGTTGATTTTCAGACAACTTGAGCAATTGGCAAACTAGTGACCCTTGAAGTACCGCTTTCTGGATAATAAAGAGGTCTCTTATCTGCCAATTCAAACCACCTGTTAATCTGTCAGAAGCCAGATCAGAAAGTCATACTAATAACGTATGCATAGCAGATTGATAAAAAATATATCTAAATCGTTAACGCACTACAGCTTGGAGATTTTCTAATTTTCGACCTCTAAGGTATGGAGTCTACACTTTTTTTGCATTGATTTCTGTCGTCTTTCGTGTTTGTAGAAAGTAGAGGGCTCTTCAATTTTCGATTACTTTGAAATATCTGACTTAAGCTTATTTCGCGCTGGGCTTTAGGTCGACGGGACGCGCCTCAACATGCGGTGACACAGACCTCTGATAAATAAGACTATCCAAAGTAAGTATTTCGATACTTCGATCATTTTATAGCGTTCACTTCCCTGCTTTAGCTGAGGAATCGTTCTTACATCGTTTGTAACGTGTAGTTAAAAGGGCAGCATTGCCTTCATTTCGTTTCTATTTCGCTCCCTCTTTATAGTTGTTGTTTGTCTCCACACTTTAATCAAGAATAGGCGATTGAGTTGAATCAAGAGAGGATAACAGTCTCTTGGTTGAATTGTATCTTAGAAGTTCTGATTTAGTTTATTAGCACTTTAAGAAGGTTAAGGAGTTGTATATTAAAAATTTTTGCCCACCGTTAGATGATACAAAGTCGTCAATGAATGAATGGTTCAAATTGGAACTATTTGCATAGCTAATAACAGGACTATGAGATCTTCAAGTTTTTTGGAGGAGTGGGGTGTAGAGTGTGTATAAAACCTTTATTTCAAGGTCCGCCAAAAGTGGAACGCCTTTGGCAAAAGTTAGTTGACAGGACTCTAGGTTAGCTGGCCATGTTGTTTACTTGCGGGTTAATTTTTACCATTTTCGACAATTTGGCCACCAGTTTTTAGCCAGGTGGGATTTTAGCGAATTAAACGCGCACGAAGCACGCGCAGCGGAGCATCGAGGGTAACTAAATTTGGTTATCTATGATCCAATAAAACTTGATTGTGACCGCATCTCTGTGATTAGCTTGATACCGTACATCCATGTTACAACGGTCTCTTAGTGGTCGATTGACAACTGTCAACACAGGGTATCCGCTGACCGGTATCACCTGACTGAGAGCTCAAGTGTACAAAAAAGGGGAACTGTATTTCAAGTTGAACGCTGACCGCCGCTGAAGTGCTGTATTCTTGCGTATTTCAGTTAAAAGATAGGTAAAGTTGTCGATGATGCAAAGTTGTCTATTGACGTTGGCTCTGCTTATCGCTGTGCTACCCCGAGCAGTAGGTGAGAATACCACAATTATTACACGATTATTCATGTTATCGTTTCTAAATGTATGCCCATAAATGGCTTTAAAAGCAGGAACCACGTCTCTGAACGTGTTTGCTAGCTATAAACTATCAGTTAATTGCAAGGCTGGTGGCAATACGAAAAAAAGGAACTCTTGGAATCATGTTGCAATCATTATAACTACACTGGAGTTTTCTTAAGGACCTGAGTGAGTAAAAAAAGGTTTGTTGCACTGATTAGAAAGGCCTTTTACCGTAGTCGGCTATAATTGCAATATTAAAAATGTTAACAAATGCCCCTTTTGAAATACTTCAATACATGTATATACTGTAGGACTTTTCAAACTACACTTTTGTATTCTTGAATAATATTTTGCTTTTACTCATTTAAGATGCTGAATCTTACGCGAGGAACAGAAAATACGTAGAAAATCCAGAAAAAGGTACTTGCTAATCATATTTTTAAATATGATATATATCTTAGAGCCCAAAAAACTAATGGTGAAATCTCGTTGTTTTGTGGGCACGGTTTAATTTTTCTTGACAACACTCAAGGCGAATAAGAACGTGTAAAAAACATAATTTACTGCTATTCTAAGAACCGCAGCAAACCACAATTTGCTTATGTGTTTTTTCCAGAGCCCTGTGCAAATAATCGGTACAGATGTGATGGTGGAAACAAGTGCATCCCTCTGAAATGGATCTGCGACGGAGTTCATGACTGCGATGATAAACTTGACGAGAGAAACTGCTTCATTGGTAACACCACAACTATTCCCTCTTACAGTAAGTTAAACACACCCTAACTGTTTGTTTCCTTTAGCTCCCTCCAAATTAGGCCTATGAGTCGCCCTCTGCAAGTATCATACACTTTTTCATAGTTGAAAGTTGAAAGTTGGAGTTGAAAATACGACAAAGGTAATGGTGGCGAAGGCGTCACTCTTTCTAAAAAGTGGCGTCACGTTCTTCGAAAGTCCAGCGCAATTATCCTACTCCCTCGCTCACTTTGCCAAAAGCAGGCAAAATTAAAGTTTAGAGTCTAACAAGAGAAATTTGTCGTCATTTGTTCACGTTCTCGTTAAAAAGTGAGATTAGATAATTCACATCGTCGGCAAAGAACTGGCTAAATGTACCAAAACTGTGCGGATTTAAAATTGTTGCTATGACGTCCTCATTGCCGTCGCCTTAGTAAAATCTTAAACTCTCTTTTGGCAAAATAAAAGGGTATAGAAAGGGCTCGAAAAACGTGGGTCTCAGAAAATTTTGGCTTGATCTCGAAATCTCCGAAGCGCGGTTTGTGATGGGTCTCGAAGTGTCGTTTTTGGGTGATTCTTGCGTCTCGAAGTTTCGATTTTTTTTTTTTCGCTCACGGGGTTTCTGGAGTCTCGAATATAACGTTTTTTCTTTCCGTTTGGTCTTCAGGAGTCGAATTTTTCAGAGTTCGTAGAAACAGCTTATCGAACTGAGCTATTAGATTACGACAGTAGAGCAAGAAGAAAGCAGTATATTGGTGGGCTTTCATTGGCGTTTTCGGTCATTTTAGCTTTGGAATTGATAAGTCTCGATCTCGGAGTTTTGAAACCAGGGTCTCGCAGTCTCGCAAAGTCTCGAATTTATAATTCTATACCCCGAATATGGTACCACAGGGTAATTAATGGAAGTTTTTTGTTCATGTTGTTGCAGTCGCCTCAAAGAAAACAGAAACTTCACTAGATGGTTCGGAGGACACCAGCCGATCATCACTGAGTGGTAAGAGGTTAGGTTAACTGCCCACCTACCCCTCCCCTAAGCCAACATTTGGCCCTAAGTGAGAAGTAAGTGTTAATGTTGGCTTAGGGGAGGGGTAGGGGGGCAGTTTCCCAGAAATGTGCAATGATCCGAGGTTATAACGTTATGGATCCACCTTAATTCGGACAGCAAAGTTGACAAAAAGAGCTAACAGACTCATTTTATGACAGAGAAGAGAAAATTTAAAAAACTTCCCGGTTAGGTTTAGTTATGTATTCGTATTAATAAGAGGGTGCGGTTAACAGCACTTAAAAGGAATACACTGTTCTAAAATAGGTATTTGGAAGAGGTACCATTTGTCAATAGATGGTAGACGAAAGGGTACCTTTTCCGTCACAAAATGGTCTATAAATAGGCCAGGAGTTGGACCTTGAGGTGGAACCTACCCGTATAAAACTTTGATAAGTGCCCCACCAAGGTAACAGGCCACTTTTCAACTGCTCCACTCCTCTGTTAAAAAGATGAGGTTACGCGAAGTCGATGCGGATAAAAAAAATCAATTTTTATTCTAATACATATGAAACTCATTTTTCATAAGAAAGATTTTGCATTTGGCCTCCTATTGAAAGAGCGGGTTTTTATAACTAGAGACGCTGTCAACTTACAACTAATACTGACCGATTTCCTAAACAAGTGCCGAAGGCGCATGCTTCTAGTGAGGTCCGGGGAGTGGGGTGGGCTCCCTCAGGAAATTTTTTGGATTTTTACTCCTTAAGTCCCCTTTCCTGGGTTTCCGAGTTATTCAGACAGGATATTGGCCAGATTTCAACTTGGAAAGTGTTTTAACCATCAAAAATATATTTATTATGAAAAATGTGACCAATTTCCGTAAAAAGGGGGAAACCGGTGTGGATCTGCGCCTGATCTGATAATACCTTTTCAATAATTTGACGACTATTTCAGGATGTCCCAGAAGTACTTATTCTTGTGACAAAGGGGACAAATGTCTTCTTATGAGTTCCTTGTGCGACAGTATCAACGACTGCCAAGATGGTGCGGACGAGAAAAATTGTCCCTTAAATCCTGGTAAGCGCATCTCATGCCTCGCCATCAATGTCAAGTCGTTGTCTTTTTTAATTGCTGTACGTAACTGGTGAAATAGTGTAAAGGGTGAACTTTGGTTGTAGTGAAGGCATTAAATAAAGCAGTTAGATGTTCTGCCGGAGCATATTAAAGTGCCTTCACTTCTGTTTACTTGCCATAGAATGCCAGACTGATTTTTATAACTTTATATTAAAAGATCTGCCCTGCTTTTAATAAAGCAAACCTCTTACACCCCCTCGAAACGCTCAGCCTCATAGAAATCGTTCAATATTTGATCATTTCGATATAGTGTCAAAGTTTCTGCCTCAGTGTTCAGAACAGGGAGTCAATTACAAAATGGTATATATGTGTCGTCTAGACATTAGGTTACTGTTAATCAGTCTTAAGCAATTTGATTTGTATGGCAAGAGATAAAATGTGGTACATCGAAAAAGAAAAATTCGGTTGAGTTAACCTCTTTTTCCTATTTCTTTCTATAGTTTGCCAGAGCAATAAATTTACATGTGACGAAGGAGACAAATGTTTACCGCTGACCTGGGTGTGCGACAGCATCAATGACTGCAACGACAACAAGGATGAGCATAATTGTCCACAGCGGAGGACTGGTAAGGAGAAGTTATGTTGACTGGGAGTTGACACTTGAGTGATTGATTTAATGAAAGTCATCGTTTAGCTTCGTTTAGATTCTTAATGCAAAGGGGCACTAGGTGATCAGTCCCAAACACCTTAACATGAACAACGGAAATCGCAGGTCAAAACGCTCTTGCTCCGACTCTGCTGCTTTGCGTTTCATGTGATAGAAGGCGTGATCAGGTTTCGAGTGAAAGAAGGTCCAAATGCGTGTGATCAGATTGCGTTTTGTCCATTTCTTTCGTTCTTAGTGCGCGGGAGCCCAAACGAATAATGGCTAAATACGTGCCGCGCATGCCTTATAGCAACCTGGAGAATAGGATTGCGAGCTCCTCTGGTCGCCTGTAAAATAAAAGTGTAAGTCTTCAGTATCGGCTGGCTGGCTTGAGATTTCAGCGTTTCGTTTGTCTATTCAGCCCTCTGCATTTGATATCTTACAGCTAAATCCATGGCCCGTGCTGCAGAAGAGGCAGCGATATCCGCTGCCCAGGAAGCCAAACGAGCTGCAGCCTTAGCTCAAGAACTCATGGCAAAAGCCAAGGAAGCCACTGACAAGGCTGAGCGAGCTATGAAAATTGTGGAAGTAAACAAGAAATTGTAACAATGTAAACTAAAAAAAAATAGTCAGTTAATATTTTTTATTGGCAAGATATAAATGGCATGTAAAATAAAGATAATGTTACTGTCTTATTCAGAGGGACAATGTGAAGTGAATAAACACAGCAGTCTTGAACCTGGCTGCAAAGTAAGAGTACACTTTGGTTGTTTGAACATTAACTATTTCAAAGATTATGGCGGTGAGTGGGAAATTTTCATTGGTCCCCTGATTGCCTGTAAACTTGCGAGGGGTTTTCGTTTGGCAAGGTCCTGGCGGGTACACCCGCCCGTCTGCCAATTCTCAAACTATTTACTCTCAGTTTTAGAACGAGTTTCTGCCTCATTCCTCGATACGTTTTCCTTTATGGAGTCCCAAGATCACCTTTCCGTATTGTCGTCGTAAGATACATACCATACAGATATTTTGAGCGCATCCACTCATTCACAGCAACCCATTGCGGCAAGAAGACGGGGGTCCCTCGCCCTTGCTCGTTGAATTACCAATAGCTATTTGCACAGTAGCGTAATTTACGACTACTTAAGCAATCAACTTAAAACTGTAATTTTTCCGTTCATATTTAAATTCAGTAATTTCAGCGAGGTTTAAAAAAACAAAAGTTCTTATTTGCACAAGAAGGCAAAATGGTGAATGTACTCCCTCCTGAGACTGTATTAATGATCGATAGATGGCAAATAAATCGTTTTCTGCAAGTATTTAGACAGCAAATTCCGTGAACGTTCATCCTGATAATATTAACGCTAGCGCTGTATCAGTATATGTATGTAGAACTAAAGCAATGACTGTAGAATCAGATCAAACATTGTACACTGTATATTACATTTTCGCAATCAGCTCAATATTTTAGCGAGGCCTAGCCTGCGGAGCGGTCGTTTTGGTTTTTTGTTGTTGTTGTTGTTATTGTTGTTTTTTTGTTATTTTTGTTTTTTAACAAAAGCTCATTACGTCAACTTTAGAATACGAATGGCATTTTTGACTCGTCCCAACTCTCTGACAGTTTCAACGTCCAAGATGGCGGGAGTTGCCCAAGAATGACAAGAATACCATTACGTATACGTTGTTTGCTGTATGTGTTTAGTTCCCCATTTTCATAAACTACCTTTCACGAAAGAGGAACATTGATGTTAAGAAACTGACCCGTTTAATTCGAAATTATTGTCTGTACTTACGTTCGGGAGTGCAGGCAAGAATGATTTAAGGACTTCTTATTTGACTGGGGCAATTGTCACTTTTTTGTTGTTTGATTTTTTTTTTGTTTGTTTGTTTGTTTTTTTCATTTCGCAGAATTACAAGTACACATTCAAGTATTTCTTTTGTAGTAAAACAAACAGACGAAGTTTGCGTTGAGTTTAATACAATTTGCTTGTATGAAAGTTGTACGTTCTCTTTATGATATTCGTTAAACCACCTTAAAGGTTTGGAAAAGAATTCCTTTGACTCTTGACAATACAAGAAGGTGTGTTCAATTCAATCTGGATTAAGGCAGAATGGACATTTATCATCCGAGGCTAATTTATATTTCAGTAGTTCTTTCTTCAGTGTCGTGATTATTCTGTGCACAACCTTAAAAGTGAATTGTCTAAGCTTATTCTTTTTGGAGGACTCAGCGTATATATTCACAAAACAATCGCCCCAATCGGGAAGTTCTGAGAAGCTTTTTTACTTCGGAGGGTCCTGAAACAAGTTTCTTGATGAACAGACTGTAATAATTTTCACAGCGGAATTTGGTTAAGACTATTGTTCCGTCTCCTATTTGACAGTACTCTGAAGTTGCTCCGAGCAGATTCATTTTGGTATCAAATTAAACATACTGTAACTGGTGGCACTGCAGGCACCTGCTGTTAATGTGACATGACACCTCTTAGCCAGCAATTAACGCAGAGAAGATTTTCAATCTCAATAGGTGCCAGTGTTTGCTCTGAGAACTAAAGAACGAAAAATACTACATGTTTTCTAACCCACGAGTGGAACTGTCAACATTCGTCTACAGATGCTTCAAGTCTTCGCTGTTGGTTTGTTGTTCTCATTTGCTCAGATATCTGCAGGTGAAGTACAAATATTTTTTCACTTACCTCAAAATTACTGTTATATCTGAATTGGTTTTTTTGTGTGGATCATGCTATATTAATGGGTCTATACGAGCTTCTATAGCCTGTAAGCTTAGTTTAGAAACGTTAGACACCATTCGAAATGAGAAAAATGCATACCGTTACCAGATCTATGGGTTGGCGATCTTTCAAGATCAACCGACCTACCTGCTTCTGACATATCATCAATCGCAATGCTGCTTGACCTCGAGGTTGAAAATGAATGTTTACCCGTACAAGTGAATTAGTCAAATGCACTATTAATCATGTTGAATCACTATGTTTTTTCTCTTCAGGAAAGCAGTGGAATTTTACAGAAGCCTATGCTATTATTAACTCAATCGAACAAAGATTAGGTGCCAGACCTTCTCATAAGGACTTCATTCCTCTACTGCACGATATAAAGCGCCAGCTATTCAACTTTGAAACGACTTTTGTGAGCAGAAAGGATAATGTACTTAAACCGCATTCAATAACGGAGACAAAGGCTAGCAACAGAGAATTCATCGAAGGAGAGAAAACAACGTACAATGAGGAAGGAGTGGACACGTTTAAGGGACAAAAAGTTATTCCCGTTGACGACGATGTCGAAGGTAAGCCGGACCGCCTATCAGTGGCTTAATTCCATTTTTTAAATGTCAACATTGATGTTGCGGCTTCCTGAATTCTTTGATTCAATGTTAATACAACAGAAATTAAAAACTTATTTACGCAAAAATCTAGGCTTTGTTACCATAACAACTCATTTGCTTCATGGGTGCGTAATCAATTTTAACAAGAGGCTTCGAACAACCCATCCCTAGGAAAGAAGCTAGAAGAATAATACATTAAAGCATTAGAAACGGCTCTATCATAAAATGCTAATTTACACGGTGTAACTTTCCCAACAGGCAGACTAGGAAAGTGGCTTGTTCTTGAGGCGATGAAAAAGTAGGTACATGTATTTTGCTGCGTTCGGATTGATGTATTCAGGAATAAAAAAAAAAAAAACAGAAAAACACTGATCCATTCCATTGGCATTTTAGAGTTAAATAAAAGTAACCTTCCCCAGTTATTGTTTAATATAAAGCCTCTTTGATTTGTTAAGGAGATAACGCTTTAAAAGTACATAGTTAGCACAAAAACAATATGATTTACACAAGAAAGCAGCAAGAGTTTTATCAAAACAAGGTCAACTCCAGCCTCGATCCATCTGTAACTGTAATCATGGACTGTCCCACAATATGTTGTTATCATAAGTCTGTTCGATTCTTGATCTTGCCCTCCCCAACTAATCTGCTGTATTTATTCTCTGATCTAACCACTCTCGGAACTCTCTGATCTTACCCAACCTTTTCCTACGTCCGGACCAACCATCTGTCTCTGTAGACAGGCCAGGAATAGAGCGTTTTCACATGACGTCATGGAGTCATATTGGTGTTCCAAAAAAATTAAACAGCGTCCATGTTGGTGTCATAAGCAAGTAAAATGTCTACTTATTATTTAGGAAGAAGGATTAGCGCAGTTGGTTAGTGCGCGGCCTTCTGTGCGGGAGGTCCCGAGTTCGATTCTCATGTGTGACCACAAATCCTTCTTTCGATTTTTTTCCTTTCAGTGTAGCTTTAAGTAGCTTCAAATACCCGTAAAAACGATCACTGATAGAGAGATGGCCATGTGACTGAATATGCTATATAGGCCTTAGCCAAATTCGAAAGGCTAGAATTTATAGGGCCCCGGGCCGAGGGGGAATAGAACAGATTCAGTTTCTGATTTGGACGAATAATTCTGTGAGAATTCATTCGAAACAGGCCTATTCACTACTACCCTAAACGAGCAATATCTTCCCTAGGGAGCAATGGATGGGGTGTTATTAATCGCAAAGGGTAACCTAAACAATTTCTATGGAGAGCTAGGGAAGAGTGTTTTTTAAAGATTGTATTCAATAATTACTTTTGAATCCATTTATCAAGAAAATTAAACTTAAAAACGTTAATCGGCGTTTCGATGTTTCAAACATCATTCTCAAGCATGAGAAATGTAAAAAAAACAACTTAGTAAAATTAACATTTCTCACTCTCGAGAATGACGTTTGAAAGAAACGTCGAGTAACGTTTAGAGTTTAAATTTTCTTGTTAAATACTTCAACAAGCAACTGACAATCGAATCCACTTTTATATCAGGCTATTGGATTTTATACCGTCTAATATGACTGACGCAGAAAGAATATGTCGACCTGGCCCTCTTCACGACACTCAGGATGAGTCCGGATCCACAACCGTAGAACAAGAAAAGAAATGTCTTATCTTGGGAGACTCAATAAGCATTGGGTATGTTCGCTCTATGACCTTATTACCTATAACTATCTCTAGTCACTTGCATTAATGCATTGACTGGCATGGGATCCAATTTGCTCAGTTTTTGTAGCAGCTCCTACTCTTTGCGTTCTTGCTCGAATAAGTTACTTCAAGTCCCGAGATCTACGCTGAAGTCTCATGGTGATCGAAGATTTTCTATTGCAGGACCTAAATTATGGAACTGTAAACCGGCATCTTTAAGCTAAGAAATGCCGATTCCTTGAATTCTTTCAAAAAACTCTTAAAGACTAACATACCGTACAATTCCGAAAATAAGCCCTGGGACTTATATTTTTCAAAGGCCCTTTTTGAGGGGCTTATTTTTGGAGACTCTTATATTCGGAGGGGCTTATCTATCGAGGGAAATTTGCGTTTCAAAATTGATTGGGCTGGCCTTATAGTTGGAAGGAAATTTACTGTTTTTACTTTGTTTTACTTTGTATTTGAGGGAATTTCCAAGTACAAGCCCCCGGGGGGCTTATATTTGGAGGGGCGATTTATCGGAGGGTTTTTTGCGTTACGAGTTTGGGGGGCTTATACTTGGAGGGGGTTATACATGGAGGAGCTTATTTTCGGAATTTTACGGTATTGATTTCACCAAGCTTTTTCTTAATTTATAAATAGATTTTTACTTATTTTTCATACTTATATATGCAGTTGTTAGATTTTTTTAGAGTTTTATTACATTTTTCGCAAAGCGCGTAGAACAGTTAATGATATAGACGCTATATAAATAAAATTTATCATTATTATTATTATGGGATGCGGGAGAAAAAAAATACATTTTGCGTATACAGGGGCACCCAACGACGATTTCGTCCTAAATACATTGAAAACACTTTTTAGGCTATACAGAAATGCATTCTAAGCGGCGCTGTAAAATTTGTATCTGTTCGGTCATCCTAGGAGAACTTAAGTCTTTTCGAAATTACAAGGGCTTGAGTATTATTATTTTAGATGAAATTTGACGTATTACGAAAGTGAGAGATTTTCAAATTTCTCTCTCCATCACATTTTAGGGACCTTTTATAGCGAAATTCGTTGTATCACGCTGCGCGTTTTGCATATTTTTGGGTATTTCTGTTCCGTCAATGATCTTAGCGAACCTCTTAGGAAATACATGTTTACTTGCACGAGTTCAAAAGGTCATGGTTTTTGATTCGTGATTGGTGGATCTCGATCCGTTTTGTTTGTTTTGTATTTCAAGGTTCGTTGCTTTGTGATCGTCTTGTTTCGTGCAATAATGCTTCGCAGATTTATTATGATCTTTCTCATTCTTGTCACTTGCAAGAATAAAGCAACGTCTGCCTCCTTCCTTCGACAAAAAATCCACTCACCATCGCGATTTTCTTTGCTATTGTGAGCAGTGTAGAGTCATTCTCAGCCAAGCTGGGCGAGCACGTTACATTGGGATTTGCATTAACCCCGCCTTCACTAATTAAGTGATTGACGGAACAAACAAACCCAAAATCCTTTCTAAGTTTGCAAAACGCGCAGTACGATACAACGAATTTCGTTGTAACGGACCTAAATGACGATTTTATTACCCTTCCATATACTTTAATGAGGGAAATCCCTTTCCTTTTCGTATAGCTGAAGCCTGAAATTGGTACCCTATAATCTACAGTTGTATATTTTCTTTCTCGGTAGATATTCTTCGTATGTAGCTGATTTGCTTGAAGATGATTGTACTGTTCATCATGCTCCCTGGTCGGGTGACGGGGGAAGCCTGGACACGAGTTATCTCCTTAAGTGCCTGCCGATGTTTTTATCGTCAAGTGTCTATGAGCCCGTCAATTACGATGCAATTATTTTCAATTCTGGACTTCACGATATTAACTGCTGTGGATTCCCGAGAGAGGTAAAACAAAAAACCAAAATCCTTTCTGAACCAATTATGTCAATTATAACAATTATTGATCGTGACGTTTTGACCGCTGGTTTCGATTTACTGAGCGGAACAATTAGTAACACCGTGGTTGCTAGTGATTGGCGCTTGTTAGAGTTATAAACATATGAACTTCATAAACTGCATGATGTTCTATAAAGTAATCTTGTACCATATGTTTTTGTTTTCTTTGACAGTACGTTCCCTTGAAGAAATACGCAAAAAATCTGAGGAAAATAAAGGAAAAGTTGCTAAAAACGGGAGCTATGATTGCTTTCGCAACTTCCACACCAGTTCCCTACAACGAAACAGCAAACGAAATACTTCAGGAATACAACAAGGCCGCCACTAAGTAAGACTTAAAGGTAGACTTTTCATCTTATAGTTGACTAGTTGCGTGATTAGATGGCCTGGCCTAAATCTGGCATCAGGGACCTGAGTTGACGCAGAAGGAATGGCTCAGTAAGTAGAGCGCTTGATTGCAGAACGGGAGGTCTTGGGTTCGATTTCCGGAACCGGACCAATACCCAGAGTCTTAAAATAACTGAGAAATGAAAGTACTTCCTTTGCACTGCAAGCGGCTAGACCTTCGCGAGGCTCGCGAAAACCAAACGAGATCAATTCATGACATTGAGACTTGTAACAAGTCACTCAAGTGTATTTTTAAGCCACATATATTATAATGATGTACTGTGTAGAATTGTTTGTTATTGTAAATACATAGAATTCTTATATTAGCCTTATTGTGATTAGTTAGGAAGTTTTTTATTGCTATGCATACGACTACATCAGCTTTGCTGAATTTTTACCTTGTTTAAATAAATGCTATTATTATTATTATTATTATTATTATTATTATTATTATTATTATCATTATTAGTAGTAGTAGTAGTAGTAGTAGTAGTAGTAGTAGTAGTAGTAGTAGTAGTAGTAGTAGTAGTAGTAGTAGTAGTAGTATCTCTATTAATTAATATTATCACAATCTTTGCTGGTGTTCTTTTTGTGCATCAGCCGGGCGCAAATCATGCACCTAGAGCGTCAGTCACTCAAGTCAATCATTCTGTTCATACACTGAGCACCTTTCTAAGGATTCGTGCAGATCTTTTGAATCTCTGTCATAGTAGCTCTCTCTGATACTTTCTTGATGTTTTCTACCATACCCTTCTTCACTGTACCAAGCGCACCAACAACCACAGGGATCACTACGGTTTTCATATGCCACATTCTCTGTATTTCTAGTTCTAGGTCTTTGTACTTGCATTTTTTTTCAGTTTCCTTCAGTGCGATGTTTCTATCTGATGGAACAGTCATATCAATAAGTTTGCAGGTGGAATTCACTGAATCTTTAACGATGATATCTGGTCTGTTCGCTGTTATATATAGTTCTATCAGTATTGACTGGCATGTCCCACATGATGGTGATGTTGTTATCTTTATTGTGTGTCACGGTCTCTGGTTCGTGTTCGTACCATTTGTCTGTAATCTCTATATCATGATCTTTACATATGCTCCAATGGAGATATGCTGCAGCATTATTGTGCCTTGAGATGTACTCTGTTTTGGCTAATACCTCACATCCAGATACAATATGGTCCACTGTCTCTTCATGTTGCGAACACAATCTATTATTATTATTATTATTATTATTATTATTATTATTATTATTATTATTATTATTATTATTATTATTATTATTATTATTATTTTAAGAACTCTCGCTAATAAGCTTTCGACTAAGAACGATGAACCCTACGCCAGCGTTATTTCTTGGCTTCGAATACAGTTATCATTTGCTATATTAAGAACTGTACACAGATGCGTCCGAAGTTCTAGATATCCATTCAAATCACGTGAGGTCTCAGAAGACTTCACTTTCGCTGTAGCTGGTCTACATCTGCACTCATAATTTTAGGCCTAGATTTTTGATAGTTTTTTTCTTAGTAATGCTTGATTTTCCTTTTCCCACTCTTAAATTATTCACAATTGTAAATAGTTTTCTATCATTGTCTATCGTGGACATATATTTAGTTTTTAATTAGTATCTTAGAATTCTGAATTGTGAAGGGGTTTTGCCGGAAATTTGTATTTATATAATAATGAATGTGGACGTTTTATGTTTATGAATATTTTACAAAAGTTTTGTGTGTAGTTTTTATAGGATTTTTATAAGATTTTAATAAAGAATTCTTTATTTATTATTATTATTATTATTATTATTATTATTATCATTATTATTATTATCATACGTAAAATGGCGGGCCCGTCTCCAGATGGAGACGTAAGAAAAGTGTCCCCAATTGACAGTTTCGTGCTAAACACATTACAGACAAAAGTGTTTTTTCCTTCTTTTTTGCGAAAAATCTTACCGTCACACTGTTTAACGTCTCGGCTAAAGTTATGTTTATGCAGCGGAACTCTGAACTGTCCCCGAGCTAATTATTGTGTTCTGACGCCGATGCTCTACTGCAGAGTAGATACATCTCCGAAGATGCGCTCATAACAGACGGATTAAAAAGCGAACCGATCTCCCTTCTGCCAATAAAGCCATTCACTGGATAAACCACCATCGATTGGGCAAACAATTGTTTTACCTAATACCCGGAGGAAAGGGATTCATCCTGGGACTGGAATTAAAGCGCTATCAGCACCTTTCGAGCGACTAAAAATGGCCTTACGAATTTCAAATGCTTAAATTTTCTTGCTGTCTTTGCGCCCTGTTCGTTGTTGTTGCTCTTCTTGTGATGCGCATTCCTGACTCCGGAATGCATATGTACTCCGTTGCTTGTGGAATCTGGAATCCAGCAAATTTTTGCTTTGGAACAAGAAATCCTGGGCTTTGGAATTCGGACTACAGCTCAAGGAATCCGGAATCCTACTAAGGATTGGAATCCCGAATCCGAGTTCCACTGACAAAGATTCCGGACTCCATTAGAATCCAAGACTGGCTTAGATTCTCTTAAGGCGATATATAATCTTGACAAGCCCGTTAGTCATGTTAGTAACAGAGTGATCGCTTTTAATGGCCTACGAGTGTATTTGCTGAAGGGGGATTAAGACCAAAATGTTGCTCTATTTCTTTTTAACTTGTATCTTTTGATACATTTGATCTAGAGAAATGGAAAGAGATGACCCAATTGACATAGTTGATCTTTACAAAGCCGTCATTGAAGCATGCGATGGTGAAGCACTGAACAAATGTGATCTGTACCTAGAGCAACCAGAATTGGTAAGTCCTAAGCCGCGTGAAAATTATATCAGTATTTAGTAAAATCCAATTAGAGGTCTATTGTCAATGCTGAGTACTGATTGGTTGAGCTAGTACTAGGCTATGTGTTATAGCCCGCTAGTAGCGAGAAGCGCCGGCTTTGAAAACAAAAATATTGGTGACTGAATCGTATTTTGCTAGCTAATGTTGTTCTGTTTCGTTATTTTTGACCAACTAGTTGGATTTTACTAAAACAGTCATTCCTCTCGCCCTCATGGCCTCTGAGTCAATAGACCATTCGGCCTTCGGCCTCATGGGCTATTGACTCATAGCCCATTCGAACTCGCGGAATAATTGTTAAGTAAAATATCGGATGAGGTTTTTGTGATATTTGGAATAATCGAGGTCGAGACTGAGGGCCGGGGAGATAACACTTTGCGATTGTCTCCCTCACCACACAAATGTTTGTATTACTCGATAATTTTATGTTGTAGTTGTCACTGTTGTTGTGGTATTGTCAATATGGCGCACCCACGTTTGGGGATTGTGACTACTTTTTTTCATCAAAAGATGTGTCATAAATCCTTCAAGAACCCATAATTGATGCACGAGCCAAGAGAACGAGCGCCAATTCGCTTTAGAAAACCACCATTGGCTCATGATTTCATAACGCGCCTTTTGTTATTACTTCCATGATCTATCATCTAAATAAGAATGAGCGAGAGGATTTGCAACGGCTTTTATAATGGCGAGCCAAAGGTGAGCCATTGTAAATTAACCCGTACCGATAGGAAGCGAATATAGCCTGCACAACAGGCGTTATTTGGGACGCTCTGGTGGGTTTTGGCAATCAAGAACGGAGAGACACAGCCTAATAGAAGCCTGCCCAAAGGCGTTTTTGTTTTTCTCTTCAAAAAGACCCCTCTCGCCTGTCTAGCACCTCTCATTTCGTGCTCTCGCGCCAAAACCTGTCCTCACCAGTAAGTTACGCCCCTAAAGCAAATATTTTAATGTTCCTGTGAAACGAAACAATCAGTAGGAACCAAGAGACTATAAAGGGGACAGAGAGGGCATCCCCCATATACACCCTATTCCATAGGTAATTCGTCTCGAGTTATTTTTAACACCACAGATCTCAAGGGGGATTAGACAACAGCCAATCACATAGCGTGAATGTGTTCCGCGTGGATGACCCACGCTGAGAGCCACGCGTCCTTCACGAAATGACGCAGAACAAAATGGGGGAAGACGCGGAGAGCGATTTTGCTATTCCTTTTGTCGACGAAGACGACTACAGCGAGATTTCTGCGAAAGCTGTGTCAGCGAAACCGAAATTAAAAAAGAATCGCCCTTCCTCTCTTGTATAGAGCTAACAGTAGAGCAGGGAAATCCTTAGCACACTGAATATTCTCTCAGGATCATTTATAATTTACAGTTTGAAGAGAGCAATTTCTGGTTTGATGTTTTTTTTTTTTTTTTTTTTTTTTTTTTCAGTCTTTATAGCGATTATTCCTACCCACTTACGTTGTCAACTGTAGGCGAAACCTCCTAAAGCTGAATTTCAAGGGACCATATTCAAGCTCAGAAAGAGAAATAAAATTTCGTCGTTGCTTATTTACGTCCTCCATAAAACGCGAAATTAGGCATTTTCATGTAGTAGTCGTGCAAGAACGGGAAAGAAATGAACAAAAAAGTGTGTTGCACGTGCGAAGTTGTTGTTTTGCTAATTAAACCTATTGTTTTTTTGACGTTCTAGTTGTCGTCCGCGTCGTTGGATCTTAAACTCCCTAAATTGTACAAACGACCGGTTTCAATAGACCGGCGAAATTTCTCATTTTATTAAAGCACTGAGGTTACGACAACTTCGAGTTAAACTGATTTCACGGGTTGTCAAAGAGTCTAGCGATTCCTTTTTCCCAGGTGAGCGCCGACTCATTTCGCTTCGATATTCAGGAATGCTCTCGATCTTTTTACGCTTTCATTGCCTCTCGCCCGACATGTTTTGTACGGCATTTGATCATGCGAAACCTCCACGAAACATCCACGCCTCGCGCGAGGTAACTTTATCCCGATTCTAAAAATAACTCGAGACGAATTACCTATGGAATAGGGTGTATATGGGGGATGCCCTCTCTGTCCCCTTTATAGTCTCTTGGTAGGAACTGTATTTAAAAAAAATTCCACTTTTTACAGGAGTGCATTTGTTTCTCCCTATTATATTCTTAATAGTCATCATTTTAATGAATAATTAATAAATTTACAAGGCTTTTGTTTCTTCACGATCGGACGCTAAACGGTTCGGTAATTTTTAAAAGGTCTCAAAACTTGGTTTGTGGTCATGACCTGATTAATTCTCTCTTTACGTCCACAGCATCTAAACGGAGATGGCTATATGAGTTTGGCTAAGAAAGTCTCTAAAGGATTTAAAAGTTTATTGAAAAAAGATACGGATGAAAGAAAAAGGAGATTGAAAGGTAATAAAGAAAAAGAAATACAAACGATTCAGAAAAATGTTATAAAAATTAAAAGCTTACGTGGCAGTACCAAGATTTTATAAAAAAATTTTATAGATTAATCATTTGTATATGTGGGAAAATTTACTCAACGGGCGTCGTTTCCAATTCATTTAAATTAAATGGGTTATGATATTTTAGACTTCACTTCTAAGTACAACTTTGTTTAGCGGTTATTGCTCAAGCAAATTTTCGTTCATTTACAATTATTATTTTTACTGATTTATATTTATCAATTAAATTTATTTGTGTATTAATTTTTTGAACTCTTGTCTAAGCAGCCTCTAAGGAAAGGAATGATAATATGGACTCAAGAAAGTATTGCGTACAGCATACAGAAGAATCGATGCAAGACGTACGACAGTTGACCGGCTGCCCCGCTAACACGACCTGTTGTATTAATGAGTATTCCAATTCCTTTATTGGCTGTTGTATGTTAGAGGACGCAATGGATTGTGGGGACAGCTGGCACTGTTGCCCCAAGGGAACTGTCTGCGACCCCACGTGCTCCAAGACGCACTGTTCATGTCGCGAAGCACCTTGGGAATCAAAAGCCACACGGACTACATTTTCTACTTTGATGAAATCTCTTGACACGTTTTGGAAGAAACTGGCAAAACAATATTCGTAGCCTCCTTAAGATAGTACTACAGGATACCAAAGCCGGGAAAAAGCAAAAAAAGTGAATATTTCGGCTTCGTTAAACTAGAATGCCAGCAATTACCTATCCCACCCAAGCCACTGATTTTCGCCGACGTGCTGAGTGTCGCAATGCCAACAGAAGAGGTGGTCCGCCAGCGGTTCTGACGTTAAGCACCTAACACATAGAGGAGGGTCCCCAGTAGGTTTTTCGGGATCCGGAATTTCCCTCACTTGAATGTCGGGACTCGTGATTCCCCCCAATTGAATATCGGGATTCGCGATTTCCCTTCTCGGGATCTTGGATTTCCCTCATTTGAATCTCAGGATTCGGGATTTCCCTCATTTGAATCTCGGGATCCGGGATTTCCCTCATTTGAATCTCAGGATTCGGGATTTTGAAGTAAATTGAGGCGAGATCGGGATACAAAAACAACGAGCTTTATTTGCATGACCGTACAAGTACATACAGAATCACGGCAAAGCCATTTTGAGAAGAAGAATCAAAATTGCATCACAGGGTAATTAAAAAGTATACACTCTAGGTGGGATGTCAAAAATAGCCATGGGGATTCCGAGAATGGGCGAAAATTTGGGTCTGGATGACGGCAACCCTGTTGTAGACCCTCAAAAGAGGCTTTTTGCATGGTTGTGCATTTTAACAATAATTGCTTTAAGGGAAGGGCCTTAGACTTTGTCAGGAGCCGATTTTGTCAACACGCCACGTAGCTATAGTTGGGCTTGCCGTCAGTCTTAACCGTCCAACCACTTTTTAATAATAAACTAATTTATTGTTTTTGTTGGGGTTCAATTTTATCGTTAATTAGATTATATAAATTTTATTTTCCTTAGTTTTAGGGGCTGGTAGTGTATGATAATTAGTTTAAAACAAAGGGAAATAAAATTTAAACAAAGGATAAAATTGAACCACAACAGTTTATAGTTTATATTAGAGCATGAATTCATTTAGATTTTTGAATTCCAACTTATTCTAGTAAGATCACTTAATAGGCTTATATTCAAGCTAACAATGATGTTTTCACTGAATGTGTATCAAGGAACTACAAATGTAAAGCGTACACTACCACGACGAGGACGCTGATAAGAGAGTGGTGTGAAATAAAATGGTGAGATTGAAAATTAAGGGAATAATTTCACGCATGTTTTGTCCAAATTCTAATAATTTCCCTCGCCTCTTTACCTATTATACTACTACATGAGAAATTTCTTCAATCTGATTGGCTTAGAGCAGTGGTATTTCAGCTTAATTTGAAATACCTACATATGAAAATTACAAACCTTTTGCGGGAAGAAGTATAAACAAATAATGGCATGATTTGTACATGATATTTGGCATAAATACCACTCGTGATATTTCAAAATTGTCTCAAATTTCACTCGCCTGACGGCTCGTGAAATTTGGCGTAACGATTTTGAAATATCACTCGTGGTATTTATGCCAAAAATCACTAAAAATGATGCTATTACCTATACTAATATGTGATCGTTAGCGTAATTAAGGTGTCGGAGGTGAATAAATGAAAAAAGAAACAACAACAACGACAACGACAATGTCTAATGGATAGGCTACGACGTTTCGCCCCCAGTTATCTTGCGTCGGACCGTACAACTAACTTTTAAAGTTCAGTCCAGCTAGTCAAACTCTCTATCAACCAGTTTTCTGGAAAAAATCTTCCTTAGCATAAAACAACCAAACTCCGGCCTATAAAATACTAAATAAGGTGGGAAAACGGCAAAATACGAATAAAGCACTTTTGAATAACACTACGTCAGCCGTTACTTCTCAGTGACGTCAGATTTGATGCAAATAGCCCCAAAGCCAATATTTTAATTCTTAAAAGATATCTCTTCGGCTTGTCCGTAAGAAAATTTCTATTTTAAAAAAGTGAAACAAACGTCATTAAATACTATGTTGGTGTATGATCCACTCTTTTAGGGTGAAGTGGCTTAGACAACGGTCTCCTTTAATTCTTATTCTAAGACGAGCATCTCCGTTCTTTTAAAATAATAGCCACCCTCCGACACCCTCCCCCCTCCCCTCCCGTCCTTGGGATTTGGCACTGCCCTAAAGTTATCGTGTTTACAGGGTTTCATTGCACTTTATACCTGTTATTCTTCGAGCATTTCAACTTCAGTAAAAATTAAACACAAACCGCGGTCACAAACGTAATGAAACAACGCATGTTGCAAAAAACTAAGATTTTAAAGACTCAATTTGAATCTGCAGGAAATTACAATTTATTATATAAACACCAATGAAATATCTTCGGGCGAAAACTTGATATCTTCACGTGTGAAAATATGCTGCCATGGCTTCATAATAAATCGCACCCTTTCACACCAAAAAACTATTAAAGTGAAATGGTTTGGTAGTTCATTGGTATTTATATAATAACTAGAACATTACATGGCCGCTTGTAGATACGAAAGTTCTCTTCTCGTGTTGAAAAATTTTTCAACACTCGAAGAGAAATTTCGTATCTCCACGCGGCCATGTAATATCCTCTATATATGACGCTAGTAGAGAAAAAGCATCACATATTATAATTCCATGCAGACTTTAAATTGAGTCTGTCATCATCATTTGTTGTTATTAGTTATTGTTTTTACCTGTTTATTAGCTGCCAGTTTTTTTTTTCTAGATGTTTAAATTTTACTGTGTAATCTGTTTTAATAACCGTCACTTCTGAAGATGTTTGTTGTTACATACGAAACGTCGACTCTTTAAAATCGCTGACTTTATTTCGTAACAGATTAAGGATTTATATCAATATTGATACGATTGTAAATAGTTTTTATTATGATATGCAAATGATGTTTTTTATTCTAGCTTTTTAGGTTTTAGATTTTTCTCTCTGTATTTAATGTTTTAGATTCTAGAATTTAGCTGTTCATCTCTTATTTTGGGGAATCTTTTATATGGGGTTAACCTCTAGACATTTTGTAACCGTAACTTTAGTTTTTATCTCTTGAATAAAGTATTGTATTGTATTGTTGATTGCATTAGTTTTTTTTTGCAACGTGCGTTGTTTCATCACGTTTGTTACCGCAGTTTGTGTTTTATTTTTATTGAGTATTGTTTCTGCGGGAGAAAGAGAAGAGAGAAGTGAACAGGGAAGGAAGGACTTATACTCAGGCTACATTGTACTTCCTTGTTATTTTTAGCTATTTTATAGTTTGACTTAATACAGGGATCCCTGTGGCATCCTTTACAAATATCATATCAGTCTCTTCAAATCAACATGTAAAAGGCAAAACCGAGCTGCAAGCGGCGTATATATGATGCCAGCGAGAAGGAGAAACTGACGGAAATTTTTTAATCAACACTGAAATACTTCAGATACTTATAATTACTCACTTTGCAAAATGGACTACCCGCTTTACTTGATACTGGCCTCTCATTCAAGTTGGCCGTGCCATGACGTCGAATTAACACAGCACTGATTCTCAGTTGTGCATCAGTTATTTCTTAATATATACACATAAATATAGCACAGCTTTTTTAATGTAATGATGTTTTATTTAATCTTAGTTATTGTTTACATCGTACCACGTGCCGATATTAATCAATATTGCGTGAACAAGTCACCAATTCATGCATGCAGTTTGTCGTGAATCACTGAACTACCCGAACGAGATAGAGGTCATTTAGCCAAAATCATGTACTACGTACGAAACTGCACTAAGTTCGATAAGACTGATGTAGTTACTAAATGGCTTTCGAAGGGTAAACGTTCGATGAGTATGTTTTTAAGAGTTCTGTCTAGTGGGCGTATTGCCGGAAACGGAAATCGAAATGACGTCACATTAGCAGTGGGCTATGATGTGACCATTAAAAAACACTTGATATGCATTGATCACACTGCCGATGTTACCGTCACCTAGCAGTTCCTCTCAAGGTTTATAAGACGACGGAACTGCGTGGCCCACAGCAAAACCAAGCACTGGTCTGTCTCAACGGAAAGGTTAGTAACGTATTTAGAAATGCATTGTGTAAAATTGCTGTGTAAGTTCAAATATTGACTCATTTACAACAAACAGTAGGTTAATTAGTCACGTATTCAACTTATGCAGCTTATGTAAAGGACTGATGTTGCTCTAAAGGGTGACCCAGTGGTAGAAGTCTTGCAGTTTCATTTTAATTAGGCGGCCAAGCTTTCGTCGTTTTTAACAAATCAGGAAAATGAAGGCAAAACATTCTCTGAATACGTGTGTACTCTATTTTCAACAAGGTGGCATTAAGTTGAATGTGGTAGAACAAGAGCTATCAGTTGACTTGTAACATGATTCTCCTTCAGGTTATAAAATAACGTTTATAACGTCTCATAACTTGATTCTTGGAATAGCGGAAGGGCTGCTTGCAGCGTCAATGCTGTTTTTCCTGACAGTTTTTATCAATCAAAAAAGCCCAATATTTACATTTGCATTACCAGATGCGAACGCAAGCCGGCGGATGCAAATTCGTGCAAATGTCATTTTATGTTTCAACGCCCAAGGGGATTAAGCCGTTGTCGTGAAAATGAAAGGCACACAAAAGCACCCACGAAATTGTCGACTGGCCCTTTTGAACTAACAAAAAGAACAAAGGCATTTCGGAAGGGTATAAAAGCAAATATTTCATCTGCATGATAACTTTGCATCAAAATTAATTTGGATTTCAGAAACCGAGCGTAGACTATTTCTCCCATTTCTACCTCTGTAGCAACTTTGGTCTCGCAAGGTTCGCCGCGCGGCGGAAGCTCCGGCGACAAATCGACGTCTAGGGGCCGATACACGACGGGTTTTGCTCCCGGAGCATGTCCAGGCTCATTTTGCACGTGTCAGTACACACACGAGGGAGCGTTTTCAATTTCGCTCAGTTTGCCCAGGGCGCTTGCTGCCAAATATTTAACCGGTTGGATATCGTGGAGCATTTTGCGGGGTGGAAATTCTGCTCTTGAGGATGAAGTATAACCATGAACTCGTTAATACACGCGGAGGAGCTTTGCTCCCGGAGCGTGCCCCTGAAGCATGCTCCAGGAGCAAAATCACTCGTGTGTATCGGCCTTAATCGTCAGGGAAACTCCGCGAGCTGGTTACAGAAAACTGAAATGATAATTTTGTCGTATGTTTCTCATCATTTTTAATCGATAAGAAGAATTGTCTCGGCTGATGAAACTTTCATGTTGTTATCCCCGACCTCGATATGCTCCGATATGGGAGCCCCCAGACATTTTCCACCAACCCCTTCCCTAAGCCAAAATTAAATTTTGCCTTAAGTGAGAAGTAAGTGTTACGGTTGGCTTAGGGGAGGGGTAGGTGGGCAGTTTCCCGGAAACTTATAATGATCCGACATGCCCAACTGAAGGGGAAGTAGGTGGGGCTTCCCCTGAAGGAAATCTCGCGGCTAGCTGCGTGAACTCGTCCTATACCTTTCGATCCAACCTGTCTCCTCGTGTTTCTCCTCGTTACGGCATGTGACTTTTTTTAAATGGTACCATAATCATTAAACGCCGGTTTATTCCTCCCCTTCTTTCCTCTCTTCTTGGTATAGCAAAAAAAATGAAACTGGACCAATGACAAATTTTGCCTTTCATTATAGAGACAAACTTACGCGAGCTTTATTTAAAGAGACGCTGCTAAATCTGAAATAAATCATATTCCTCACTTCGGGCATGTATGATATGATATGGGGCTACCCGAGGTAACCGTATTTCTTAAATTAAAGGGAGTTAAGTCTTTAATAAAGTCTACACTAGAACTGAGTTTACAAACTGAAATCGTGCTTCGAATAAACTAGAAATTGCTACGTATTTCCCCATAAAGACATTGCAAAACATCGCCGGAAAACTGCTTCAGCAATGATTTTAGCACTTAGATCATTTTTATGATGTTAAAGGGAATCAACAGATTTCAAAGCCAAGTTTTAATCAGCTCTCATTTCTGCATATGACAGTTTGTATCTCGCTACTGCCGTTTGCGGTTATTCGTAATTGTAGATCTAATTCTAATTCTAAATCTCTCTAAATTCTCTCGATTTGTTCGCAAGCATCTAAGCCTGCAAGTAAGTAGTGGAACTCGGTAAGTCTAAAGTCCTCTTGCGTTTAAATCCGGCTACCAGCCACACGGGAAAAGTCTAGAATTACATAATCAGTCTACACAAACACTTCCGGTTCCGCTTGAAGTCTACCCTTTACAGCGGCATATATCTATATAGCAAAAATATTGCAATGCTCTACGAGGCCGGGACTTTATCGGGTGTTTCGAAGGAGGAAAGGATAAGTAAGGCTAGAATCCTCGAGAACAAAACTGCAATGATTGTAGCACTTAGATCATTTTTATGTTGTTAAAAAGAATCAACAGATTTCAAAACCAAGTTTTTTAATCTGCTCTCATTTCCGCATATGACAGATTGTATCACGCTCTTGCCGTTTGCAGTTATTCTTAATTCTAATCTCTTTAAATTCACTCGACTTGTTCGAAAGTATCGAAGACTGCAAGTAAGTAGTGGACCTCGGGTAAGTCTAAATGGCTTGTACAAGGGTTCTCTTGTGTTTAAATCAGGCTACCAGCCACTCGGAAAAAGTTTAGAATTACTTAATTCTACACATACACTTCCAGTTCCGCTTGAAGTCTACCCTAACAGCGGTATTTACCTATATAGCACAAATATTGCAGTGCTCTACGAGGGGACTTTCCCGGGTGTTTCGAAAGAGGAAGGGGTAAGAATATAGAAAGAATAAGAATAAGGGGTAAGAATATAGAATCCTCCAGAAAAAAAACTTTTTGTTTCAGAAACGCTTTCATCATTTAAGGCCATAGTATAATGTGTCCGGTGGAAATGCTAGTGTATCTCACAAAACCTGACTTCCGTCCAAAACGAGAAAATTCTCGCGTGCCCTTCTCAACGACCCAAAATTCGAAATCTTGGGTTGAAACTCTAGCTTAACCCTTTAAGTCCCGATATCCACATACAAATTCTCCAGACAGACCTTCATACATTTCCTTAAAGAATTCCTTGAGAGAATTTGATATAAAATCAAAGTTTTTCCCCTGTGATGATCATTTTATCAGTTCTCATAACTTTTTCTATTGATTATGTATTGTTATTTTGGGAGAAAATTGATGTTGGTCACTCTCAGGACTTAACGGATGACCTAGCTTTTTTCCGAACAGATTCTTCAGGGTAACTATTGAATTCCTTGGGTTCCTCTATTAAGACTCTAATCCCTAATTTCCTCCAGTTATGAATACAAAATTAGAGTAAGGGTCACCATTATTTTAATTACGAAGTAGCGCTTTAATGGCGTTCTTTGTCTTCCTCGGCGTAGCATGATATTTCCGGTTTTGATAATGTATAACATTCGCAATCTTAACACAATAAGATAGACAATATACCGGAGCCTTATTTGGTTTGATGTTTCCACCAGATGAATTTCAGTTCTGGGTCTTTTCCTTAGTAGGCGTGTCGCGTAAGGATTTAAAAGGCTAAAAAGGCTAGTTTTAATTCATTCAATGTTGCTTATTACACACAGAATCTCTCTGCTTAATTCAGGTTAGTTTTTACGTTTATTCGTGTTGTTCGTGCTGTTTCCTTATTATATCTTTCAACTACAGTTGAACCTCTGTACAACGGCCACCTCTTGGGGACAAAAGAAAGCGGCTGCTGTTAAGAGGTTTAAACAAGAGTCAATAGGGATTTTAAGCTTTAAGATCCAACGACGAGGACGGCAACAAGAACGTCAAAAAACAGTAGGTTTTATTAGCAAAACAACAACTTGCACGTGTACCACGCTTTTTTGTACATTTCTCTGCCCGTTTTTGCACGACTACGACGTGAACATGCCTAATTTCGCGTTTTATTGAGGGCGTAAATAAGCAACGACGAAATTTTATTTCTCTTTCTGTACTTGGATATGGTGCCTAGGAATTCAACTCCAGGAGGGTTCGCCTACATTTCACAAAATAATTGGGTAAGAATAATTGCGATAAAGACTGAAAGAACGCAAATTCACTTTTTAAGCGACGTTCTCACTCCCGTCGCGTCGTTGGATCTTAAAGTCTCTAATGTATGGACTACACGGCAAAAAGTGACCGTTATAGAGAGGTCGCCGTAAGTAGCTAGAGGTTCGACTTTAACCCTTTAAGCCCTTAGAGTGATCAGCATGAAATTTCTCCTTGTTAAATCAATGCTTTAGAAAACAGAGTGGTCATCAGAATTGAGTGCATGATCAGGGAAGATGAGTGTAATTGATATTTCAACAAATTCTCCCACTACTTCTATTGAAAAAGTATAGGGAGAGTTAGTGAGAATCTCAATTTTCATATCAGGGTTTAAAGGGTTAATGCACTTACGAAACTAAAGCTATGTTTTTATTTTTATGCTGATGAGATAGCAACACAGCGATAGCTTTTCTATAATTAATATTCCCTGTGCCTTTTACAAACTTGTACGATAGAGAGGTGAAGTGGGACGTCACGTTACCATAGAAACAAAATATCTCTGGAACTCAACAATCTTTCTTGACGGTCATTAGCATTGTTGTACGATGGAAAAAAGTATGGGCTGCGGTTTTGTTCCTGAGTGCAATCGTGTACAGGAAATTCATACAAGTCATGTCAGTTTTGTTCGTTGCTTTTGCCATATTTGCAGGACCACGGTTTGTTGAAAAATTTTGCTATCATGGCAACGCGGTGTCGTAACGACTTCTCTGTTCAATTTTAATAGTGAATTTGAATATCCAAAAATATATCCAATGCAACGCAATAGTTTTTTTTTTCAATTTGTCTGTGCTCAATCATAGTGTCAAACACCAGCCAACCAAATTATTAATCTATAATAATTAAAAGGGCTTCATTTCATTTCACCTAACGATTCTTTTTTTTTTTCATCTCAGGATTTTTTTTATAACAAGACTGAAACATGGGAGGAACACCCTCAAAGAAGAAATTTAAAGTAAAACATGGCCTTACCAATAATTTAAAAACAAAGTCGATTGTTGGAAGCAGAGAAGAACTCTCATCTTGTAAGTGTCGAAATTCTTTGGCAATTTGAGGCAGTGTTGACATAAGCGTTCTTGTCACAATGTTAAATTACAAGAACAAGTTTTCTCTGTATCATGTTTATTTTATGAGAAAGGATTTTGCGACAGGAAATGATAGACTTAGAGTGATTTAAAAGATGGAATCCTCCAAGAGTATGATTTGGGGTAATTTTTCCATGTCGCATTGGCATGGAAAGATGAAAAAATACATTATTCTGTGGTCTTCTAACGGTCTTCAAGCGCCCGCAATACTTGCCCTTTTTTTATTTGTGGCCGTAGACAGTCACAAGTTCTGGTTAAATATTTGTTGATAAAACCGGAGTATGTATCGTTGTCATCATTCTCTATCGCTAATTTATTTTTACAGGGGAAAATCTCGGCTTTAAATACTTTCAAGAAAAAATGGGAGAAGAGTTATTTCAGCAAAAAATGAAAGAAGCGGACGAAGTAAGTACAGAGTAATATCCGATTATTTTTGTCCCGACCCCATGACCAATATTTTTATTAACACTGGCGGGTCATAATGTCATTGTTAACCCATTAGCTTGTATTGAGATTTTTAAAATGAGTACCGAAAAAAGGTCACTTTTTCAAGTTTTGTTATACGCTACAGTTAAGGAATCAGCATCATTTCTTTCTCTGACGTACACAATGGAAAAACTGGCAATCCCTAGATCGTTATAGAACAGAGAGAAAATGTAGGCTTTGCCAATGGTAGCTGATGGGTAATCACCAGTTATTGTACCAATCCAAAAGACACTTTTTTTCCCTTCACGTTAACATACCTGTTTTTTGTGTTTTTCACGGTCATTAAAATCCATTCTTTCTGCAGCCACCACCTAAACCTGGTAACTTCAGCGCTTCTCAAATGGCCCGTTACGTGGCTAAATTCAAAACTGCATTTGCTTTAAAAGCACTTGTAACCCGTCAGCGCGGAACTCACCCCAGAGGTGTAGGGGCCATTGGAACAGCAACAGTATGCGACAACCCTCTCCTCCCCGAACACGAATTTTTCGAGACCGGACGAGTGTTTCCATTGCGTCTCCGACATTCTAATCTTGCCAGACCCGATGACGCTCAGCTGGACGTGAGGGCGGTCTCTCTGAAGTTTGCTGACACTGACTTTGAGTCGCCGTTTGATCTAATGATGCATACTGGCGAAGAGGCGGCTTTCTGGAACATTTACAGTTTTGACAAGATGATTACAGCACTGACCGGAGGCCCTAAGACGTTTAAAGCTTTCTGTCTTGAGGATCCTTGGCAGTAAGTGTTTATTTTTGTTTTTTTCTTTTCTCTTTTGTAATTTCTGCCAGCTCACTTAGCCTTCTCTAATTCAGATGGAGTAGTCTGGGAAAACAGTCGATCTCCTACCCAGATTCCTTAGACTTCTTGTTAAGCGGGAGGCAGCAGCTGTTTCCTCGAAGGAAGCTAAATAAAAATGAAGCTTCTGACATTCTTGTTAAGACCAGTAGTATATGGCAGCGGTTATCACGTTTTCCAGCCAAAATGACGCTGGGTTCACACGTGCGCACTGCTTAGTATTCAGTGGCGGAAATTCGTCCTCGTCTTAGAATCCAAACGTTTTTAATACCTTGGGGCTCTTTTAACTTCACACTGATAGTAATTCTCTCTAAAGTGTAGTCTCTACTGCTTTGTCTTATGGTCAAAGGATTTTGAAAGCCGCATCTGCTTATGTTTAATGACGTGATCAATCGTAAGTCTTTTAGCCATGTAATACCCGCTATTATTATATGGCTGCATCCGCGAGCGGGCAATATGAAGCGAATATTAATTTGAAAATTGTAAAATCGATGCTGTTCAAGAGTCTTAACCCTGAAGAAGGCAGCATTGCCGAAACGTCGGTCAAGACTCTTCATGAACAGCGTCGATTTTACAATTAAGTAGCTATGCTGCGCAAGGAATTTAATCTTTATTTTACAATATGAAGCGAATCCTGCTTTCTGATTGGCTACACGAGCGGGCACGATGGGCCCATCTTACCTGCTCTGGATTTCCCGCATTGGTCCCGAAAGAAAAAGTTATCTTTTTAGCCATATAAATCCCTTATTGGTCAAGCTTGCTCGGTCAAGATGGCTAAATATTAGCCTCGTTCTTTTTATGCATTTTACTGACCTCGACTTCGTTTCTGTCAATAAAAACGCAAAAAAGAACTTGGCCAAATTGACCTCACGCTTGGTCAATAACGCATTTATAAATCTTTAAAATTTCTCTCTGCAGCTTTTACCTGTCTATAGCTGTGTTCCGTCGCGCTCCGGACTCATTCACGGATCAGCGGTATTACTCGTGGATGGCTTATGAATACAAAGCAAAAGATGGCAAGCTGCGTTACGCCAAATTTCGCCTCGTTCCCCAAGATGGCAGAGCAGAGACTGGTCTATTAACAGAATTTGACCAAAGAAAACCATGGTAAGTAGTGTGCGCAACAAACTCAGCCAGTTCTTGTTTTATGAGGCGCCAGAAATTGACGGTGAAATAGGTCGGGATCACCGGAGCGCTTGCCGGTAAAAGCAGGAAGGGAGGGGACAGAAAAGTAAAGACCTTTCACGATCCCATGGCACTACCCTTTCCCTAGCCAATTAACAACGCCCAAAGAGAGAACCAAGGTAACTCAAAATCAATTATGTCGAATTTCCTCTATAGCTCTTCCTTCCTTTTAGAGTATATAAGTTTTTTCGGAGCGCAGGTGATCTGTGTTAACACATTATCTTTCTCTAACAGTCCTTTGAATGTATTCTGTCAGTCCAAACTTTTGTAGCGTTCGCGTGGATGGATGCGCCTTTTTTACTGGACGGAAATAAGAGAGAATCTTTATTTTCTCTTACTGGTGACAAGTCTCTGCGAACAACCACTCTGCACTTGCAGCTCGGGTGACATGTTTTTGCGTTTGGTGATGGGACATGTCGCTTTCGTGCGTGATAAGGAATTGTTGTCGTTTTAGAGTTTTGACGCCGCGAAAAGGCGCATAAAATGAAACGAGTTTGAATTATTTGCGCGGCTTGTGGCGGCGATTTTTACCACCATTCTCCATGTTAAGGGAAGTGTTTTTCTCCCGTGCGACGCGTTGCGCGAATCGTTACCTTATCTGTCTTCTTAAAGAATTTGTTGTTACATTCAATTATTATATTTACTTCAGGGAGCCTGCAAGATGGGAGGATGAAAAACGTCCTGAAAGTTACCTCATCCCTGAATTTAAAGAGCGCTTATCGGAAGCCCCCATTATATACAAACTCCAGATACAATTACATGAAGTAAGTCCTGATGATTCGCACCTAATTCTTCACCCTTCAAGAGTATGGGACCATGAGAACCATCCGTGGTTGGATTTAGCTCTCGTCACCATGACGTCACTTTTATCTGTTGCTGTAGTTGAGCGAACTCGTTGTTCACTTGACAACCACCCTTCCACAATTAGCATTCCTCCGGCACAGACTATCTACGACTACAATTCTATTGCATATCTGCGGTCTAAAGTCTATTCCTCTTCAAATAAAATGAGCTCAAACAAGCCAAGATCAGAGGTTTGCAAACAACATGCTTGTGAAGGAGCAAGGTACAGTGTACGAGTGCGGACTGGAAATCGAAAAGGGGCCGGGACAGATGCTAAAGTGTCGCTGACAATAACAGGTGAGATAACTTATAAGACATATTTTGAATCTATGATGTAAAAATTTTTTCACGTTTATGGCAAGAAATCAAACGTAAATGCCGCTTAATACGAAATGAAATACACGTTATTATCAAGATGGAAGGGGACATGGGGGTTTACGGTATTGCGGTATTGATTCTTTTTTTTAAGCAGTATTTCGGTACATGATTTTATTGTGCGATGTTGCGGTATCATCTAGGCTTGCGGTATGCGGGTTTTCATGTTTTTGGCTAACGGTATTCGGTAAAAGAAGATCCTTCTCGGCATTGTGGTACTGTTCATTTGCGCTCTCCTGTCTAATACAGGTCAATATTTTGAAGACTTAAAACTTGGTAAATGATTACAGTTAATTAATAGTTACAGTTAATTGACCGGGCTTTTCGATCGTACGCGTTGTACCGATGTACTTAAGGTCTTCTCACGTTTTCTCGCAATGGCTGCGGTTAATTACTAGTGCATACAATGGTGCATACATGCATGAGAAACAAACAGTCGAGATGGATACAAATTAAAGTAAGCGTCACCAATCGTAAATTCGGTATCGGTATTTCGTTGATTTTCGAAACGGTATTTCGGTTTTTCATAATTTTTCTTACAGAATTGCGGTATTGAGTACCCCAATGTCCCCCTCAAGATGCCTGGATATTGGCTAAAGTCCGAGATCAATTACCCTGGGTACCAGAGGCTTTTCTCGCGTACGGCGGGAGTTTTCGGTGTGGGCCGAAGGCCGACACATCTTCGGCCGTAGGCCGAAACCGCGAGCGGCGACGGGAATTTCGCGCGGGTCACTATAAAGACTTAACAGACACCGGTAACCGCGCTAGAAAAGTCTCTGGCACCCAGGTTAGAGATCAATAAAAACGCACAAAAAAACAAGGCCAACATTCAGCCATTTTAACCTCACGCTTGGTCAATAGAGGATTTATTACATGGCCAAGAGAACCATTTTTTCTTGCGGCTAAGATACACCAATCACAACACACGATTGGCTTCGATTCATTTACCCGCTCGCGGAAGCATTTATAGAATAAACTTTTTTTATTGCAATTCAATTTTCTTACAGGATATCGACTCTTTCAAGACAACAATCCCAGCCGGATTATATTCCGGCATCGCAAAATCTCGTCTATATAATCCCGTTCCGACTCAAAAACCCCTCTGGGAAACCCCTTCATAAGCGCCAGACATCCTGCAAAACGACAAAATGTCTTTATTAGTATAACAAAATAATTTTTTTTCTTCAAGGAACCAAGGGCAGAACAAAGCCTGCTGTATTGGATAAGTGGTTTCATAACGATTTCGAGAGGGGCCAAGAAGATACTTACGTCATCGAGGCGGACGATGTTGGGGAACCAGTCATGATAAAACTGGAGAACGATCAAGGTGGCATTTTCCATCGTTCTAGCGATTGGTTTGTGGATAAGGTGTTGATAACTACCAGCTCCACTATTCTAAAGGTTTACGAATTTCCGTGTTACGCATGGGTGAAGCGTGAGTCCGTTTTCTTTGAAGGAAAAGGTATGTACATAAGCTAGTCCGCTAGAGCAGGCGCCTTATAACGGTTTTGTTTCACACGCCGTGAGTAAAAAGTGGACAGAAAAGGCGTCTTTTCTCCTAGGATAGTGAAAGTTAGGCAAGTCCTAGAATGTTATAACAATGCTATGCTTTAAATTGACACAGTCTGGCAGTCTTGATCCTGACATTAATTTTAATGCAGTTGAGACACCCTGCGACTATTTTATTGAAAATCAATTTAACGAAATGCTCAGACTCGAAAATTATTCTGATGCAGATTTCTCTTTCCTACATCTTAATATTCGTAGTCTTCCTCATAATTTAGTAAAGCTGACTGATTATCTATCATGCTTAAACATAAAATTTTCTGTAATCGGAATTTCTGAGACCTGGCTAAACGATTCTGCTCATTCGGTCGATATTAATGGTTTCAAATTTCTGCACAAGTATAGGCAAAATAGAACTGGAGGTGGGGTAGGGCTTTATATTTCAAACGATCTAGAGTTCAAACTTCGAGAAGATTTGTCCCTCCATAATGTTGATACTGTAGAATCACTGTTCATTGAATTAATAAGACCTCGAGAAAAAAATATAATTGTTTGTATTGTTTACAGACCGCCAAATCATAGACTCGACGATTTCTTGTCTACAAACAATGAGTTGTTAGGTAATATCTCTAGAGAAAACAAAATATGCTTCCTAATGGGGGACTTTAATATTAATTTAATTAACTACCAAAATCACCACCTCACAGGCCAATTCTTAGATGGAATGTACTCTAATATGTTTTTTCCTTTGATTACGCGTCCCTCGAGAATTACTTCACATACTGCTACGTTAATAGATAATATTTTTTCGAACAACTTTTTTGAACGTTCGAGAAGCGGCTTATTATTTACTGACATTTCAGATCATCTACCCGTCTTCTCAATTCATTCAGGTAACGTTAACACGTCGGTAAATCGATGTCGACAAGACCCCTTCTTTATTAGAGATAAGAATCCGAATAATATTCCTACTTTTGTTGAAAAACTAGAAGTTGTTGATTGGTCTTCGATTAAAACTTGTGATGAGCCAGATATTGCGTACAAACGCTTTCATGAAATGTATACAAAGATTTATAACGATTACTTCCCTCTCAAGAAGGCGACTAGAAAGCAGAGGCGCTTTAAAAAACCGTGGTTAACGAAAGCTCTTCTTAAATCAATTAAAACAAAGAATAAACTTTACAAAAAATATCTTCAAGTTCCAACAGTCGACAATTGTTCACTCTACAAAAGATATAAGAACAAATTGAATCACACCTTGCGCTTGGCTAAGCGTCGGTATTATGAAAAGAAATTGGAAGATGCTAAATCAAATACACATGCGACCTGGAAAATTTTAAACGAAGTTTTAAACAGAAAAAAGCCAAGGCCTCAATTAAATACAATATTTAAGTCAGACGGTCAGGAGATTTCTGATCCAGTGGAAGTAGCAAATAGGTTTTGTAGCTACTTCTCCAGTATTGGTCCCAACCTCGCAAAGAAGATACAGCCTCCTCCTTGTTCACATAAAGATTTTCTATCTGGATCATTTCGAGAGTCAATCTTTTTTAGCCCAACAACAGAGGATGAAATTATTACCATTGCTCAATCTTTTGCTTCCGGGAAAGCGGCTGGATACGATAATATTCCAATGTCTATAATTAAGGAATCCATTCAAATCATTTCGGGACCTCTGGCTCACATTATGAATTTATCGATCGCTCATGGCGTTGTACCAGATCAAATGAAAATAGCTCGTGTGGTACCACTGTTTAAAGCTGATGACCAGTCACTATTCACCAACTATAGGCCTGTCTCGGTTCTACCAAGCTTTTCAAAATTTCTAGAGAGAATCATCTATAATCGCTTGTATGATTATTTAACTAATTTACATATTCTCTGTGATAACCAGTTCGGCTTCAGGAAAAACTACTCTACGACGCTTGCCTTGATTGATTTGCATGAAAAAATTTCATCTGCTATTGATCATGGTGAATTAGCGGTTGGTGTCTTTTTAGATCTCTCGAAAGCTTTCGATACAGTCAATCATTCCATCTTATTTGATAAACTTGAACACTATGGCATACGTGGCTTGGCTCTCAAATGGATTAAGAGCTATTTTTCCAACAGACTTCAATTTGTAGAATACAATGGTTATGTTTCGTATCGTGCTAATATCATGTGTGGCGTTCCCCAAGGTTCAATACTAGGGCCTTTGTTTTTTCTGCTCTACATCAACGATATAATCAACACGTCAACAATATTACAACTGATATTATTTGCTGATGATACAAACGTATTTGTGTCTCACAAGGATAAAGACTGCCTTACTAATATACTGAACGCTGAGCTAAATAAGTTGTCAATATGGTTTAGAGCTAACAGGCTTTCATTAAACTTGAAAAAAAACAAATTCATTGTATTTAAACCATCTCAAAAGCGTACAAATCAAACTATTCAACTTTTAATTAATAATCAAAAAATTGATCAAGTAAAAGAAACAGTTTTCTTGGGAGTAATCATGGATGAAAATTTAAATTGGAAATCTGAAATCTCACATGTCGCCAATAAAGTTTCTAAATGCACAGGAATTATTCGTAAATCCAGTTTCTATTTATCCACGAAAACCTTACGAACACTATATTTTTCTCTAGTCTATCCATACCTTTTTTATTGCAACTTAGTTTGGGCCTCTACTTACAGAACTAACCTTATTCGTCTTGAGATTTTACAGAAACGAGTGATCAGAACTATAGCTAAAACAACTTTCGATGCACATACTGATCCAATCTTTCAAAATCTTGGTATCTTAAAATTTCATGATATATACTTAATACAACTAGGCTTATTCATGTACTCCTATCAAAACCATACTCTACCTTTAAAATTTCATTGTAAATTTACCTTACAAAGTCAAATTCATTCGTATAATACAAGAAACTCGTGTAAATTTCGTCTGCCTTTCTGTCGTACTCGAACCAAACAATTTTCCGTTTTTTATCAAGGACCTAAATTTTACAACACCTTAAACACCAACATCATCAACGCTTCCTCACCTTTCTCCTTTAAAAGAGCGCTTAAGGCATTTATTTGTAATAATTATTAGTATACTCCAACAAAAATTTTGGGAAAAAGCCTTTTAATATTCAACATTTGTAAACTTCCGTAGTATTGATTAGTTTAATTTTTCACCTCATATTATGTTGTATCCGTCGCCGTAATTTTTATACTATCTTCGAAAAATTGTAATTGAGGAGGCCTAATTAACATAAGCTCTATAGGTTCTTTTAGGCCTCCTCGCCATCTCTTCCTACATTTTTTTCTTTTGGCATCTTTTTGTAATTATCGTAATCGTGTGGCAAATAAATAAAATACCTAAATACCGATAACCAATCCCACTATTCCAAATAACCAGGTTCATTGTTGCGCATTTCTTCGGTTATTCGTCCACTAAGTCTTTCCAGCTTCATAGCCAAGAACGCGGCGTTTATTTATTCATATTGGATCAATCCTATATTTTAAAATTTTCTGGGTTACCATGCGCCCAGACCTCCTAATAATGAGCCACTTTGGACCTTAATTGTCTTCTCGTGTTGTCACCTTCAAAGGCACCTGCTAAGCTCCGTACAGCACAATAAGAAGTGCCAGTTCTAACCTCATATTTCTTCTTACAGCCAA
The DNA here is from genome assembly GCF_958299795.1 of Porites lutea. Lineage (NCBI taxonomy): Eukaryota > Metazoa > Cnidaria > Anthozoa > Scleractinia > Poritidae > Porites > Porites lutea. The sequence continues at coordinate 11,286,933 of NC_133202.1, read as the reverse complement.
ACTGATCACAGACGAACAACTCGAAGCAGTAAAGAAGCAGCGACACTTGGAGATCCAACATCGGCAAGAGGTTTACAAATGGGGAGACGATCCTAATTTTATGGGTCTCCCCGGATACATCAAGGCTGAAAGCGTAAGGAAGCTTCCCAAAGACATTCGTTTTACTGAGGAAGCTATTGATGACTTATACAGCGCCAAAAAGAAGGCACTTGTTAACCTCGGTCTGGTTAAATTGCTGAATGCTTTTGAATCGTGGGAAAATTTTCATGATTATCGTAAGGTAAGCGGTGAGCAAAATGTACGAAAGTTGATAATTTTTTTTTTTAATTTTGGTAGACAATGGGAATTTAAGTTTGTGGCTTTTTATCAACTGATGTACAAAACACTTTAACTCTTTGGTCCTGTTTATTTGCCGGCCGTTTAAGACGTTATTTGTAAAATTTGACGAGCAAATCTTTTTATAATAAACCAACTACAGTTTTAAGGGAAAAGTTTAAAAATTCCTTTTCTAGGCATTCGTCTCCTTCGTCGGCGACGTTCCACCAGCTGCCGATCAATGGCAGGATGACACCTTCTACGGATCGCAATTTCTGAATGGCTGTAATCCAGATACTATCAAGCGATGCACCGAGTTGCCATCCAAGTTTCCAGTCACACAGGAGATGGTCGGCAATTTGCTGGACCAGGGAGATACCCTCAAGAAGGCAATGCAGGTAACTTTATATCATGCTTTCCCAAATTAAATGTTGCAATATTATTCTAGCTTGTACTATGCTCATACTTGTAGCTAACGCTAGCTACCTGCAGCATTCAACTCCGTGAGACGCCATCTTGAAGCGTTAAAGTAGCAGAAATCATGGATGAATAAAAAAGTTGATTGAGGGTAAAGTGTATCGGCATAACTTTAACACGAAACACCCACGCACACGCGTAAAATGAATTTTACGGTATATTTTGGTATAAATCACAGGAAGCCTGCACCACATACTAAACTTGTGCTTGAAGTCGTCTGCAAGGCTGTCAGAACCGAAATCCTTGTTCTGGGCCCCAGCTGTTTACCATGATTGGAGAACGTGCCATGTTTAGGAATTCCATCGTCGTTTTGCCAATCGGATTGAAGGGAAACTCGAAATACATTTCCGGTAATTCATTGAATACGTTAGGGACCCAGAACAAGGATATCGGCACTGCTTATGGACGGGCCATTAGAAAACTTATGGGTGGGTGGCGGGCGAAGTACAAAAAAATATTCCCGCAAGGGAAAATTAAATGAAAAAAATTCATGTACGCCAATTAACCCTAAAAAATATTCATGTCACGGCCTAAAAAAAATTCATACAAGGAATATGATAACGAAAACATATTCCTGCGGCTCAAAAATTCCTCAGCCCCCCCCCCACCCTCCCGTAACTTTTCTTTTTTTTCCCTAACTGGGGTTAGATTAAACGTCCGCGACGCAGGCTACACGTAACCCTTTAAACCCTAATATCAAAGTTGAGATTCTCATTTACTGTCCTATACTTTTTCAATAGAGGTAGTGGGGAGAATTTGTTGAAGTATCAATTAGACTCATCTTCCCTGATCATGTACTCAGTTCTCATGACCACCCTGTTTTACAAAGCATTGATATTACAAGGAGAAATTTGATGCACTTTTGGGGTTATAAGGGTTAAATAAGACTCCTCTCTAGGGGACTCATATGCGGACCTACATTGGTTTCCTTGCATTATTTACAGAATGGACGTGTCTACATGGTTGACTTCAAGATTCTCGAAGACATTCCCCATTACGGAGAAAACGATACTAAAGTAGAGAGGCGTTATACCTGCGCGGCTATGGGCCTGTTCTATGTCAAGAGCACTGAAGATATAGTTCCCATAGCAATACAGTTACACCAGGTGCCTAGCGAGACCAATCCAATATGGACCGCCAACGATTCGGAACTGGACTGGACTTACGCAAAAATGTGGCTCAAGAATGCAGACTCGCAGTGGCATCAGGTAATGACCTTCACGGGAACTAGTCACAAGGCGCTTTTGCATAGATCGTTAAGTCTTTTTGATAAGTTCTGTATCCATGACAAAAATCATGCTGAAAAGTATAATGTAGTTTTTACCAACTTGAAGTGGAACATTGGTTTTGTGCCTGGCAGAATTGAATTTAAGAACTGAACGCTGAGAGTATCTTCCTTCATGGCTTTCGGTTTTGTGAAACAATTTTTAGAAAATAGTTATTTGATCAATCAGCTCATTAAATTCCTCGAAAAGGTCTACAGTGTGCGTTTTCACTCACGTGGGCAGCATCTATACAAATGTATTGGAACAAAAGTAACCGCTAACATAAGAAAAGAGTTCAACCCCCCATAGAACAGGATTGACACTCCAACATGGCGTACGTGACGTCATGTGGATAGCTAGACTCTTTAGCAACTTCTCACTGTATTTGCAGATGATCACGCATCTTCTTCGAACACATCTCTTTATGGAGCCTGTTGCTGTTGCCTGCAGAAGACAGCTACCCTCTCTCCACCCTCTGTGGAAGTTACTAGCACCTCACGTGCGGGGAGTTATGGCCATTAATACGCTGGGAAGAGAAAGGCTGATTCCTGCCGGTGGTGTGGCGGACAACACGCTTAGTTTAGGAGGTGGAGGTAAATCAATGGGAGGGAGGTTTTTGTTACCCTTATAAAGTATCTACTTTACCATATAACGGCCTAAAAGTACAAAAAAATTCTGTGTAATTGTTCTTGCTTACATGAACTTGTTTTTATATAATGTCTCCTCGCCGCGATAATTTTGAGTTGATGGTGGGTAATGTAAGTTGTACTTATGAAAGGAAGTTTTCCTACAAAAGTAGGATGTTACATAGTTCACTAAAAATGAGTGGTAGCAAGAGAGGATAAAGGGGACAGAGAAGGCATCCACCATACACACCCTATTCCACAGGTAATTCGTCTCGAGTTAATTTTAAGACCACAGATCCCAAGGGGGATTAGACAACAGCCAATCGCATAGCGCGAATGTGTTCCGCATGGATGAGCCACGCTCAGAGCCACGCGTCCTTCACGAATTGACGCAGAACAAAATGGGGGAAGACGCGGAGAGCGATATTGCTATTCGCTTTGTCGACGAAAACGACTACGGAGAGATTTCTACTAAAGCTGTGTCAGCGAAACGGAAATTAAAAAAGAATCGCCCTTCCTCTCTTGTTTAGAGCTAACAGTACAGCAGGGAAATCCCTAACACACAGAATATTCTCTCAGGATCATTCATAATTTACAGTTTGAAGAGAGCAATTTCTGGTTTGATATTTATTCTTTTATTAGTCTTTTATTTTTCAACAAAAAGAACACTTGGCGTCCTACTTGCTTTATTGTACAAACGACCGGTTTCAATAGACCGGCGAAATTTCTTATTTTATTAAAGCACTGAGGTTACGACAACTTCGAGTTAAACTGATTTTACGGGTTGTCAGAGTCTAGCGATTCCCTTTTCCCAGGTGAGCGCCGACTCATTTCGCGTCAATATTCAGGAATGCTCTCGATCTCTTTACGCTTTCATTGCCTTTCGCCCGACATGTTTTCCACGGCGTTTAATCATGCGAAACCTCCACGAAACATCCACGCAGCGCGCGAGGTAACTTTATCCCGATTCTAAAAATAACTAGGGTGTGTATGGGGGATGCCTTCTCTGTCCCCTTTATCCTCTCTTGGTGGTAGCTAAAACCGGGCGTGATTATTTAAAGACCCTGGGTAAATGGCCTAGACCCCGGAAATCAAACATGCGGCCTAGCGCTAACGGGCCAGCTTTCTACCGCCTGAGCCAGCCCTAATCGTTGTCTTTCGGTTATCTCTAGACCAAATTTCTTACGCAAAAAATCTTAGGTGTTTAACCTTACTTTATCTTAATTTATTCTTGTGTTAGGCCACATTTTGCTGATGAAGAAATACTACAAGGACTTGAGTTGGTCAACCTATGATTTGCCCAAAGTATTTGAACAAAGAGGGGTTCATCATGCAAAAAAATTGCCTGGCTTCTACTACCGAGACGATGCGCTCAGGCTATGGCAGGCCATCAACGACTTTGTTACCCACATTTTAGCGATTTATTACCATTCTGACAAAGACATCCGGAATGTAAGTTATGTACCTTTCGGACATTTTAGTAGATCATACGCGCAGATAGTAACTATATATTTCGTATTTAGTTCTAACTTCCCGCATTCAAATGAAACTTGTTCAGCAATACTTTTACATGGTGCTATTTATGTAGTTTGTAGTTCTAACTTTTGAGTCTGTGAATGAAATCCTTCGAAGCCCCTTAGGCAGTACTTTCACATGGTACTATTTTATTAAGTATGCAGTTCTTACTTTACAGTCTATGATCAAAGCCTATGTTGTGACCATTCAAATGAGACTCTCCGCCAATATTGATTTTCAGTATTTACGAACAAGAGAATCAAGTAGTGTCTTTTATTATATACATACTGAGAAATACTCACCAAAAAGCTATGTCGTAAATTTTCGTACGCAAATTAGTTCTAGCCAATCAGAGGAGCGAACGATGGTTTTCACACGTGAAAAAAATGATACGTCCAATCAGAATCGCGAACGATGTTTTTTCACGTGTGAGAAAAATGATACGTCCAATCAGAGGCCACAGAGGTGTGTGAGTTTCGCGCCAAAATTCCCGCCTCTTATTGCAGTTTGCAGCGCCGCTTCGCACACATTTAACGAGAAAAATTTTACTCAAAGAGTTTTTCTCGCTCAAAAAGTGAAAAACATTTCGGAAATGGAGTGGAATAGTTTCGTTTGTTTCACTGTCGATAAAGAAAACGGTAGAGAGCCGGCGAAACAACAGCGGAAAGGGAAAAACAGAACGAGACGTAAGCTTTTGTTGTGCTTTTTTTTCGGAGCTACTTTGCCTTTCATTTAAGCTTAAGCTTATATTGAAACCGGCCATTTTACTTAAATTTACTCATTTTCAATTGTGCATTGACAACAAACAGTTAAGATTACTTATAGTTCTTGGATTACCTCATATCCTTACCGTCATTTATGTTTTTAACAAACGTTTGTACTAAAAAGCTGATACTTCGTTTTCTTTGTCATTTTGCGGCAAGTGTGTAGCGGCAAATAAGCATTTTTGAAAGATTTAAAATAAAAAGACCGCCAAAATGATGAATGTCTCGGTATGTATATAATAAACACAATACCACATGGAAAGTGCTTTGTACGATATTTACGCACTCGTTTTTGTATCAGAAATCTTACTCGTTCGCTGCGCTCACTCGTTCGATTTCTGATACGTCAACAACTCGTGCGTAAATACCGTACGTCAGCACTTTCCATGAAGTATTCTCTATTATTTGCACGTTTGGGAGTTAAAGTAACCTGTCTCCTTTGCTAATTCGGGTGAGATACAAGGTTGTCACTGCAAGCAGCCAGTGAAATAATGGAGAGCAATTATAGATATCAGGATTTATTATATACATACTGAGAAATACTCGCCAAAAAGCTATGTCGTAAATTTTCGTACGCAAATTAGTTCTAGCCAATCAGAGGAGCGAACGATGGTTTTCACACGTGAAAAATATGATACGTCCAATCAGAATCGCGAACGATGTTTTTTCACGTGTGAGAAAAATAATACGCCCAATCAGAAGCCACAGAGGTGTGTGAGTTTCGCGCCAAAATTCCCGCCTTTTATTGCAGCTTGCAGCGCCGCTTCGCACACATTCAACGAGAAAAGTTTTACTCAAAGGGTTTTTCTCGCTTAAAAAGTGAAAAACATTTCGGAAATGGAGTGGAATAGTTTCGTTTAATTCACTGTCGATAAAAAAAACGGTAGAGAGCCGGCGAAACAACAGCGGAAAGGGGAAACAGAACGAGATGTAAGCTTTTGTTGTGCTTTTTGTCGGAGCTACTTTGCCTTTCATTTAAGCTTTAAAGGTCAAATGAACCAAAAAATTGACTATTTTCTTTTGTCACTTTACCTTCACCAAACACTAAAAAGAACCATCCTAAGTGAGATTTGGGTAAAGATTTTTCTTCCCAAGCCTTTATAGAAAGATAAAAGATCAAAATCCGAGCATTTCCAAAGACTTCACGAAAACGTTTCTGAAATGGCCGCGTGATAGACTGGAGACTACGTGACGTCAATGTTGGTCTTTCAGGGCGGAAAAACGTTCTGTGCAAGCTTCTGCGCATCCCTTATCGCCTGGGTTTGTTTGTCTCGTTCTGTGAGAGTTCTGACTGAGACTGAATGAAATACACGAGGTGCGAACGTTTGCTCCTTGTATTGAGGCTTTTTTTTTGTTTTTGTTGTTGTTGTTTTTCGTCACTTGAAAATTACTTTGGATTCAGAACAACCAATGTTAGAGTAAAAGCAGATCAATCCGTCTGTCTGAAGAGGAATAAAACGTTTTGAACATTGCCAAAGAGGTTTGTATTTTTCTGATAATTGTGCATTCGATTTGTGAATTGATTTTGTGTCCAAAGCTTTGCCTTCTTTCGCCGGGCTGAATTAAAACCCGCTTGCATTCTGTTATTAGTAGTTTTTTTACATGCCCAGATTCATTTACCTTTGCAGAAACAGCTTTATCCTTGTCTTATGTCAAAGAACCGTAATGCTAACGCTTGCTAGTGAATAAACTTGAGCGCTTAAAACTTCCTCGTAACTATAGAAGGCTAACAAGCTTATCCGAGAAGAACAGACTACTTCGATCACTTTTCTGTTGCTCAAGTAATAATAGTCAGAGTATTTTTTTTCTTTTTCATTTTTAATTACGTAGTTTTGTTTTCTTTCTGTACGCAAATTTTCCTTTTCACTAGCTGTGAAGTAGCTGAGAACGACAACTGGCATTGGCTTCAAAACAATTGACTCTTTGCCCATAAACAATTGCTGGAGCTGGATTTGACTGAAGCGAGCAAAACAAACCCTTATGTGCAGTTTTCTGTACTTTTTAATGATTCAGTTTGCTGAGTTTAACTTGAATGAAGACCCTCGCATGAACCAGTTTTTAAAAGTAGCTAAAAAATCTAGCTAAGTAGTCGGAATCATGGCTTGGCTGCGAAGCTTGCAATTGATCTTTTGCTTTTAAGATCTTTAGGTAGGTTGTTTCCTTACAGAAAATTCACTTCGTCTTTGTCAGCAGGTATAAGAGCCTTAAGCCTTGTGTTTTTTTAATGAAAATTTGTTGTTTTGCAACCTTATTGAAGCTTTTTTTAGTTCACTTATTAAGCTGATTTTTCTGCGTGATGGAATTGTTCTTTGCTTGTCGCATCTCTTTGCCAGCTTAAAGTGGCGTCTATGGTCCTTAAAGTGACCTCAATCGGTAATTAAATCTTATACATAATTGGAAAGAAGTTTTTGCAATAATATAACTTTAACTTTGTTTGAAGGAAATCATACATTACGCGTAGGTTTTTGACAAGTGTTCTGCATGTTCAGCTTGACAACACAAAACAAAATTAATCTGCGCGAAACGATGAAGTTTAAAAAACTATGCTTGCTTTGAAACCGATCTTGGGGAAGATTTACTAGATAATGATTAACTCTTTTTCTGTCCACATATCAACGCCAAAACTTCTACATTGAGGATTTTGTTTATATTTCAGTGATCTGCGAAGATAGAAGTGTCCGATCGAGCGTGGGTTTTAAAATATCAGCTCGACTGCGACAAAGTTCAGTGACTTCAAACACATTGTGGGCAAACTTGAATTTCTTTGGGCAGATTATTATACAAAGATATTGTGTTTTTGTGTCCACGGTGGAGCTCCGGACCTTACATATCCAGGAACTTCCTTATATGAACACATTTTGTGAATGCATCTTGAAAAAAATCGGACTTACGCACGCACATTTCCAGAACAACTCAAGGAAATTGGTAAATGTCGTTAAAGTCCGTTTTACTATGATGTTCTTCGAGAAAATTAAATAATAAGAAGGTTATAATCACAGCTTGCAACTTTTGAAGACCAATTGCCTGTTCTTTCCAGGTTTATGATCGCACAAACCACTTCTGCGTAAAGTCGACTCGAAAAACTCTGTTTTGAATTTCCCGCTTTTTTTCACCTGACCAACATTGACGTCACAAGCTGTTTTTTCCGACAATTTTTCCGACCGCTCTACGAAGATAAGGGCCAAAAAATAGCAATTTTTAATAGCGAATATCTCGGAGATACTTGCTTCAATTGAGCTGAAACTTCATAGTATGTTTATTTGGTTCATATTAAACACATTTCGCTAGAATTGAACTAAAATAAAAAAGGTCGAAATTTTGGTTCATTTGACCTTTAAGCTTATATTGAAACCGGCCATTTTACTTAAATTCACTCATTTTTAATTGTTCATTGACAACAAACAGTTAAGATTACTTATAGTTCTTGGATTACCTCATATCCTTACCGTCATTTATGTTTTTAACAAACGTTTTTACTAAAAAGCTGATACTTCGTTTTCGTTGTCATTTTGCGGTAAGTGTGTAGCGGCAAGTTTTAGTATTTTTGAAAGATTTAAAATCAAACGGCCGCCAAAATGATGAATATCTCAGTATGTATATAATAAACACAATACCACATGGAAAGTGCTTTTTACGGTATTTAGGCACTCGTTGTTTTTGTATCAGAAATCTCACTCGTTCGCTGCGCTCACTCGTTTGATTTCTGATACGTCAACAACTCGTGCGTAAATACCGTACGCCAGCACTTTCCATGAAGTATTCTCTATGAAATGTCATGTGACAGTTCTGTCAACGTCTTTTCTAGTCTCGTTCTCGAACAGAGCAATTTAGGTTTCTGAGAAACTGCCTACCTACCCCTCCCCTAAGCCAACATTTGGCCCTAAGTGAGAAGTAAGTGTTAATGTTAGCATAGGGGAGGGGTAGGTGGGCAGCTTTCCAGAAGCCTAATTGATCTAATACTTCTTCCAGGACACGGAACTACAAGCGTGGATTCGTGATCTTCACGACAATGGTTACCCAGTTAGAGAGGGTGAAGGCGACCACGGCTTCCCGTTTTCAGTCACCACCGCTGACCAACTGAGCCATCTGCTGACCATCATCATCTTTACATGTTCTTGTCAGCATGCAGCTGTTAACTTTTCGCAAATGGATACCTTTGGTTTCCCGCCAAATGCTCCCGCCCTGATGCGGCAACCACCTCCAACTGAGAAGAATAGTGTAACAATGAAAGAAGTAATGAAGTGTTTACCAACCAAGCACCAAGCTGGGGTTACCATAGCAACAGTGTACGACTTGACACGCATATTTCCAGATGAGGTAACTTGAAAGAGCATTATTGGGAGTCAGAAAGGGAGGGGTGGGAGAGGAGTATTGGCATTATGAAGATGATATACTGACTGTACTGGTGGGTTATGCAGAAAATGACTTGATGATTGAATAACTGAACGAATACAAATGGCTAAAATTCAGCTCTCGATACGAAATCCTGGACTTTCCGGTATTCAAGAAATAAAGTAAATTTTAAAAAACGCATTAAGCAAAGCTGAATCTCAGGGGGTTTTACATGCAAATCAAACTCGTCTTGTTTTATTTTAGCGTTTTAATTTTTTTTCATTATTCTTCTCCCAACAACAGCGTTTTCTAGGTGATTATTCCGACGGACTCTTCACAGACATTGCTGCTTTGGAGGCCATTCTCCGTTTCCAAGAAAATATCAGCAATATCTCCAAGTCAATAAAAGAGCGAAATAAAAAGCTGAAGATCCCTTATGTTTATCTGCTCCCAGAGGGGACGCCTAACAGCATCGCAATCTAGGATCCACAGTTGTAAAACTAGACATATACCGGCTTACAAATATAAAAGGAGTATTTTTATAAAGCCTTAGAAAACACTCACTACTGGTTTTCCCGCGAAAAGACGGCTGAGAAACGAGCGCAGAAATTCCATACCGATGATACGTGTCTACCAAGATCTGGGTAGTGCTTTCGATTAATTGAAGCAAACTTAACTTGCGGCACGACCAATCAGAAGTACTACACAGGTCTGCATGTGTAGTGACAAGTCATCAGTGGAATTTTTCGCGGGGAAGCCTTTGCTGGCGTCGCAAAATGTCGGCTCTTTACTCAGGTTTATTCTTATAAACAATATCTAAATTATTTATCAGTGGTATTTAGCACTAATGGCGTTATTTGTGTTATATTAAACAGAGTTCAGGCTTATTTTTATTAAACACATTTTTAAATACATTTTTATTAAATACGTCCTCTGCGTGGAGTGGAATATATCACAGTTTTTTTATCATTTGAATTAACATACATTTTAAGAATAAAATAATTTTTCAGAAAACTTGGCTTGATTGACCTTAATTCAAAAATCATCATGGCTGCAAACTGGAAAGTAGTTTTCAAAAGCTGCTGACCGGAAGAAATCTTTGATCTGTAATTTAATTTGGCCAGATTTGCAGTCAACAAAAATTGGTGGTTAAATACTTCTTTACGGAAGGAAAAATTTAAACCGTGTTTACCCAAACGGCTTTACGTGAGAGAGTTTTAGAGAGAGAGAGAGTTTGATGTGCATAAAGCAATAGTGATTTCAAATTGTTGCATCAGTGTGACTAATATACTAATCAGAACTTAAGGATTTTAAAATCCTCTTTACAATGTACAACTTGCAGTCCACTTTGACTGTTCATTGAAAGATCCAGCATGTACTTTAATTTTGAATTGTACCAGTAGGTTTCAGTGGGTAACCTGTGTACAGCCGCTCCTTCTATATCCTCAAACAAAATCGGGGAGTGGAGAGGAGGTGACTGTAGACATGCAGGCTCAGCAGTAGGAGGCCTTATAAGCATTACAAATGAATTATTAGTGAATAAGAAATGAAATAAAGTTTTTCCTCATTTATTCACCATGACATTTCAAAATAACAAATTTCCCTCCTTGCCTATCATGCACTGACATTTCAGTCTTAGCAGTATGCAAGAGATTTGTCTCATGAACGAAATAAAATACTTTTTGAACGAAATAAAATACTTTTGAAATTTTTAGGGGTCTTTCGAGCAACGGCTGCACAGTTGATGTGAGACTATCACAAAATGTATCTTATGAAGTCGATTGTACAGCGTTTGCATGTCATATAAGGGTGCGTGACTACATGACGTAGGACCTTAAACGGAAAAAATTTCAAACGTAGGGCCCAGGGACGGGCGAGGGGCGAGTGGAAGACACTAACAGAGTAAGGTATCCAAGCAAAGATAATTCTTCATTGTTGCGAAAATGATTCTTTACGACCTTAATTTGCCTACCGTGATCAACATCACGACCTTTAATGCTCGTCGACACGCTAAATAGCTTCGGACAATGTGTTAATGAAATGTTTTGTAATTCCTGTTAAAAAAAAAAGAGGAATTAGAACAACTCAGCGCGCGCTTTCGAAGCAGTCGTCGTTAGCATGTAATGCAAGATGATAGCAGATTCCCAGTTTTGCACAAACGCTTTTACCTTTTAATACCCTTTCGCAAGAATTGTTGACTCAAAAGTGCTCAAATACGTTGTATAATTTATGTAAAATTAAGTATTTGTAAATGTTGATTTAAAAAATGTTGATTCATGGCGTGACATTGAATAGAGAAGCCTCGGTGATTTTCAATAATAGAAAATAATGGTTTTGTTCTATATATTGTACCTTGCTTAGCTTTAAATGCCCTCAGGTTAGCACCTTGCCACTGTTGTATTGTTGTTGCTAAGGAATGAGACTGTTTTAATTAAGGCACCTACGCCTGACGTGAACTCAAGGAATTAAGCCGTACAAAGGGGACGCAAAGACATGAACTAGGAAAGATACTGTACAAAGAAAGCTTAGCATTGTAGTTGCAGCTAAACAGAAGGTCGATTGCATCAGGGTGAGTATTCATCTGATTAATGGCAGAATCATTTTTTTTATATTGTTTATGTGATGTGTTTCTAGGGAGCGATTGTGAAGGAATGCAACTCTATATTCCCTTCAAAAGATTGTAACGGTGCATGTTTCTCTCGCTGTTGTTGATAGAGGATGCCAACTCCGACATGTTTTCTGGGGAAAGATTATCTCGTATCTCAACACAAAAAAGCAAGCTCTGTTCTCGTAAACAGTGTAACAGAGATTGCTGCTTTTAACTAATAGTTCGTCCAATATCATACTGTGTACAGACCTGCAGCTTAATTAAAACAAGCGTGACCGAACTGCAGAATCGAAGTCTTTCAAGCTGGCGAAAATTAATTAGCGACATTTCTTTCCCTTTAAACAGTGCTTACGCAATTTTTTCCATGTTGTTGTCAGTTTCATTTGCTTTTGTGCATGCGCAGAACAGTTCTGAAAGTGGAAAACAGTAACGGTCAGGTTATAAAATACAGTCACTCAAGGGAATGACGTCACCGGCGCAAGTTGAGTTATAGTTTCTGCAGATTGTTTAAATTTAATAGAAATTGAGAAAGCCATGCATAAAAATTAGATTTTGCCGAACTTGCAGAACAGTTTTGATTACGTCTGGAGTGACAATGCAGTAGATTGATTTTGTTTCGTCTTTCCTTTTATAACCCATCGGTAACCTTTGAATGTTACAGAAATGATTTACGGGGTCTCATATAGCTGCCTTCGACAGAAACGGTGGCTAAAATTCTGCCATAGTGAAATAAAACAAAAAATATGAATCTGGCATAGAACTACCGGCGTCACTTGAGAAGACAACAGATCCATATCTACTTTAAACGACTTGGCGATTTAGAACTTTCGTTATCCTATTTTTATTAAACTGAGCGCGATCAATCTTCTTTCTAGTAGTAAATAAACCCATGGGAAAGGCCTTGCCTTGTAGGAATCATATCTATCTATATAGGTCCCTAAAAACGAAGTTGGCGTCTCGAAGTCCGCGCGGTTCTGACTTCACTACCTTATCAACCGAGCAGATCGGAGCAAAGGTTTTTAACAGATTGTAATTTCTTCGGGTCCCACTGTGAGCAAAAAAACTGAGGGAATTAAAATTGTGATTATCTTTCGTGGCTTATTTTAATTAGGTTCATTGCCCAGAAATTAAAGCATAAATGTAAAACAAAAACGTTCAGAAGAGCCGTTAATGCACTAACAATATCATATAGCAGTTCTTTTAGGGCAGTATTTACACTGTATGAAATATAAAAACATCTTAGAAGCCAAATATTGCGGCGGAATGGACAGGTAAACAGATATCTACAAAATTAAGCAGGGGAGGCTGAAGACGGTTACTGAACACAATTTAAAGGAAGAGAAAAAGTTTTAAAAGGTTTATCATGCTCATTTTATCACCGACTTTTTATCTATGGCAATGATACAAAAATTTGGCCTGTCAAATAGGACGGAAATGAACTTATATTTATGGTAAAATCATCCAAAAAAATAAAAGAAGATGTATAATTATGTACTAGACTGTTTTCGTTCAAACTCAGATTGATTGTAGCTGTATTACCCCATCGGTAAACTTTGATGAATATACCCTGTGGAAATGATATTTAAGGGGAAGCTAATTTGGTGCTTCCATGAAAAAGAGGGCATCTGATCTGTCAAAAATTTAGATGCCAGGAAAATCAAGCAAGATTGAATTGTAAAAATGGTTTTAAGAGCTGCATTGCTGAAGTGTACAATTTAGTGCCTTTGACACAGAGATTTTAGAACTTTAACGAAGCGTTTTTTCATTTAGCAGGCTGAAAATAGATATGGGGATCATTACTTCAAAGAAGAGAAAGAATAACGGCCAAACAGTGCAGAATGAGCAAGTTATACAGACGGCGGCCTCGAACCAAACAGTGCTGAGTGAACACGTTATAAAGACGCCGGCGCCAAGCCAAACAGTGCAGAATGAACAAGTTATACAGGTTCCGAGGTCGATTGAAACTAAGCATGAGTCCATCGAATGTAAGAATTACTTTTTATGTCTCTAGTCCGCTTAACCTTAACTAAGATCCTAGCTTCAGAAGACTGTTATATTGATCTTCCAGAAATCGTTCAAAAAGTTAAGTTGAATTGTTTTCCTCTTAGTATGTAATCATTAATATCGTTTAGTGTATCAGTAGTCTCTTGTCATAATTGTTGTCATTTATTATTAGTAATACCGTTAGTTTATCAGTCGGTCTCTAGTCATTGTTGTCAATTTAATTAGTTTCTTTAGTTTTCTTGTTACTTTTAGTTGTATTTAGTTGTATTTATTTCCTGTAAACATGACCCGCCTAGATTAGCTTAGCTACTCGCGAGCATGTTATAATTGTACTTTTACCTCAAAACACAACAAAAATGTATGTATGTATGTACTTAAGCGCATTGCCAGGCCTGAGGTTTGGTTTGCTGAAAGCAGCATAAAAGATGTAGCAATATTTCATGCCACATTTAGCCACAATCGTGGCCATGTATTTGATAAAAACTTAGCCAAATTACATGACATCTACAAAAAGTGATTTATCTCTTTATCTCTTTAGGGAGAGGGCAGGGTGGCAAAAACCTTTTCGTGTTGAAGCTGGAGAAAAAGAAACTTGCAACCAGGCCTGGCACCGACTTAAATATTCATTAACATCTGTTTTTTAGTCTGGTTTGCTTATATGTTGGCTTCCAGGAAATAATTATCTGAAAATTCTTTTTCACAGGGGAAAATATGGGATTCAAGATCTTCAAGGAAATTATGGGAGAGGAACTATTCAAGAGAAAGATGGAAGAGGCTGATGAGGTATATACTCGTCAAATCATTAAGATTTCACCAAAATATTTTTTAACTGACTGAAAGCTGACTGACATTTTGAATTGTACGGGTTGAAGAGAATCTGGTTTGTTTGGCACCAAGAAATTGGTTTATTTGAGTTGTCATATACAAAGAAATATCCCAAGTATTGTTTCATAACATGTACAATAGGCCATCATATCACAATACTAATAAAAGGAGGCTAATTTTCATAAACCCGGTCCCAGTCTTCAAGCGAATTTCGGACCTATCAAGTTAGTGAGTCAAATTTTCGGCAATCATTGTGCGTTGTATCGTTTGGAAAAACACAGAGAGAGTGCCACAAAAATTCTACGGGAGTTATAAAACACACCCTGATCTCATCAGTACAACACAGCATCACTCTTGCAACAAGTCACCCGTTAAATCGTTCGTAACTCTCGTCGAATAAAAACGATAAATTCACTGATTTAGTCCTGTCTCTTTAAGCCCCCTCCAGATTCTGGACCCTTCAGTGCATCACAAATGAAGCTCTTTGTTAAGAAATATGAAATCGCCTACGCCTTAAGGACATTGGCAACGCAAAAACAAGGGACTTCTCCTGATGTAGTCGGGGCTATAGGTGCCGTAACAGTCTTGAAAAACCCACTCCTCCCTGCTCACGACTTTTTCCCAGAAGGACACGTGTTCCCAGTGCGTTTGCGTCACAGTAACTTTATGGCAACTGACGATGCACAACTGGACATTAGAACAGTTTCTTTAAAATTTGCCGACTGTGACTCGGAGTCCCCTTTTGATCTGATGATGCAAACGGGCGAAGAGGCGGCATTTTGGAGCATTTTTAGCTTTGACAAGATGTTATCAGCCTTAAAGGAGGGCCCAAAAGCTTTTAAAGAATATTGTCTGGAAGATCCTTGGCAGTAAGTCTTGATTATAGATTTCATTTGTTTATTAAATGTATCTCCCTGACCTTATTTAAAAACATCTTTTTTGTCCCGACAACACTGTTAATGCAATTAACTGCTAAACAGTGCCGCCTTTTTCTGGGTCTCCGGCTGTCTACCAGGATTTGAGTACGCGCAATGATTAACCTGCCGAAAAAGCCATTGTCGATTTGCCAATCAGGTTGAACTAATTTTCGGTACTTCTTTGAGTCCTTTGGGGGCCCAGGACAAGGATCTTGGCGCTGTTTCACAGACGTCACTAACAAGGATTAGATGACGTTTGCGACGCAGGCTATTATTATCATTAAATTTCGCATCAATTTTTATTATTTTCAAATTCTTAGTTTCTACCTAGCCATAGCCGTTTTTCGCCGAGCACCAAAATCTTTTACCGATCAACGATATTACTCGTGGATGGTTTTTGAATACAAAGCAAAGGATGGCAAGCCACGTTACGCCAAATTTCGCCTCGTTCCCGCGGATTACAGAGTGGAGACTGGACTGATGACAGAACAAGAACAAAGAACTCCTTGGTAAGATTGAAAGAACTATATAGCCTATATGAGATGTTAGTAATTGTGCTTTTCAATAACATGCCAATTCTTAAGTCATGTAACGACCACTTTCATAATTTTTGTTATCTAAAACCACATTTGCAGGGACAATTGGAGATCAATAGGGGAAAGAAGACCAGAGAACTACTTAACTGCAGAGTTTGAAGAACGAATATCGGGTGAAGGTATACAATACAAGCTCCAAATACAACTCCATGAAATTCAACCAGGCGACTCCCACCTTATACTTCACGCGGCAAGAGCCTGGGATCAAGACACTCACCCTTGGCTAGACCTTGCTGATGTAAAATTGACGTCACTTTTGCCGGGTGACGTAGTTAGGGACACGCACACCTCATTGACTAATGCCCCACCGTCTATTTCGCTTCCCCCTGCCAAGACTATTTATGACTACAGCTCCCTGGCATATCTGGGAACTAAAGTCAGCATCGTCTCAAGTGAATTGAGTGTCCCGAAATCCCCTGTAAAAGAAGATATATCAATCTACTGCATTTCTGTGACAACTGGGAACAGAAAAGGAGCTGGTACTGATGCTAACGTGACCCTCACAATAACCGGTAAGGATCACAATTATTACGATTATAATAAAGCAGGGGTGGTGCAGTAGCCAGAGCACCTCGCCTCATCACCAGTGTCACCACCCTAATTCAAATCGCATTGTGACGCCATACAAGTAAATGGGTATAGCTAGTTGCTACTATAATTGCCAATCTTAGTTCCAAACCTTACCATTTGCCAGTTTCAAACAGCTAATATCAATACACAATTTCAGATCCTAGGCGTACAACTATACCCTTTGGCGTCGCATACTGTATGCCTATATCTCATATTGTGTACACCGTGTTACTAATCAAGTGTTACAAAGGTCAAACTGCCGATCCATACAATGCCCCCTGGCGAAAGAGCCAGGGAAGATATCTCAAATTTTGAGACGAACAATGTTTGTATCAGGTTATGACACTGAGCCCGCATTCTTATTCTGATGATGAATGTCTCTTACAAACCTCTATTATCTCAATTTCTTAGGAACAAATGGAAGAACAAAACCCCTTTTGATGGACAAATGGTTTCACAATGACTTCGAGGCGGGGACTCAAGATACATACACTTTGGAAGGAGAGGATGTGGGCGAGCTATTGATGATTAAACTGGATAATGACCAGAACGGTCTGTTTAGCGACTGGTTTGTGGAGAAAGTGTTAATAACCTGCAGCCAGAATCCTCAGAGGCTGTACGAGTTCCCCTGCCATCGCTGGGTGCAAAGCGAATCTGTTTTCTTTGAAGGAAAAGGTAGGTTTTTGTGTTTTGTCTTATTTAGCTCCGTACATTAGGAAAATTGAATCATGCTTTCATCCCATAACAAAAGAATATACCTATGGCGCTGATGAGTTACCGATCGGGGGAGGAGTTTTTCTCTATAGTGGTGCGTTCAGCTGGTACTCTAAGCCCTTCTCATATATAAGGACATGCTTTACCCTAACCTTAATGCTACCATACTCGTCACATTGGAAACAGTGCTTGTCACGTGCACCCCTCTACGTATCGTCAACTTCAAAAAACTGGTAGACTCGACATTGGGAAAAGGAGAGAAGGATAGCATGCTAGGAAAAGATGCAAAAATGGGCTGTGAAGATATGGTTTGGAAAAATCCTCAGCTTTAGCCTGCGACGAGTATTATAGATTCCTTTTCCCGTCAAAGAGTTGATTTCAACCAGTATTTTTTTGCAGATCTGTGTATTAAGCTTGCATGGAGTAAGAGCGGATTCAAACCTCAACTTATTATTCCTTTTCATAGCAATGACAGTCACTCATGAGCAGCACGAAGCCGTGAAAAATCAGAGAAAGCTGGAACTTCAACAAAGACAAGAAATCTTTCAATGGGCAGATGATCCTACTTTATACCACCTACCAGGTTGCATGAAGGCTGAAATAAGCACTCTCCCAAAAGATGTCCAGTTTACACAAGAAGGAGCAGACGACCTCCATAATGCCAAACAGAAAGCGCTAGCAAATCTTGGGCTAATTAAATTATTTAATCTCTTTGATTCTTGGGACGACTTTGATGACTATCGCAAGGTATAGATACACGATGTCTTTATAAAACGCATTCCTTTCTTACTGCTGTTGTACAAAACGCTCCTTTGAAAGAAAACTATTGGTGTAAGTTAAATACATAGCTTCACAAAGTCGTTTGCGCTTTATGACAGAAGAAATTAGAAAATAGCCCCGCATGGAATGGCAGGAGACATCCAATACGTTTTCAGTGTGCAGCTGAGGGCTAGTATTGTAACTGTATGATTCTACTTACCGTAAGTCTAGACATTCGCTAGGTTTTGAGTAATTCCTGGGCCATGGGTAAGTGGAAGCTAAAATCCGTGGCAACAGTGAGCCTTCTTCTCCCCCACATTAGAAATTTAAAGCCTAATACAGGCTATGACATGACGAAATGTGTGTCAAGAGCGGAGTTAAATTGACCACGTACAGTTTTCTAGGGAGAGCTATTTCCTTTGGGCTGTTCTTCTTTTCTTTCTTCTTTTCCTTCCACTTTGTTCGCCGCTAATTTGCTTCGCATTTGGATTCGTTTTTAACGGAACGCAAGAGTGCGAATCTGTGACGACCGGTTAGACAGCTTTTGTCTTTTCGATACTGGGAGCTCAAACCTGCACAGAAATCTCTCAGTCGTGATTATCTCATCAATATTCAGATATTAGCACAGCTGAACAAATTACAATACATCAAAAATGGGCGATAAATGTGGAAAGGATAGTGAAATTCTAATAAAGGTAGTCAACGTGATCGGTATAATGCCCTGGTACTGCAAAACTTTCTGATCCTTTCTATCACCAAATGAAGTCCAGCAAAGGAATCAGAAAAACGGTTATCAATATTATATAGATTTGGCAAGTCCAAGAGCGGAGCTTCCGTCAATATACTTATAATTTAGTTAAAGCAATTAGCTTTAGGTGCCCACTTTCAACTTTTGAGGGAGGGGCTGGAATTACCAAGACATAACCAATAAAATGCCACAGCAAGAAATAATCCTTTTGTTTCAGGCATTTGTCGCGTTTGTTGGTGATGTTCCGTCAGCTGCCGAACGCTGGCAAGATGACCGTTTTTACGGATCGCAGTTCTTGAATGGCTGTAACCCAGACACGATCAAGCGTTGCATAGAACTGCCGTCAAAGTTTCCTGTCACTCAGGAACTGGTTGGAAATTTGCTGGACGAGAGCGATACCTTACAGAAAGCGATGGAGGTTGGTTTTTCTCCATATTTTGTTGTCTTTACACTGATAGAGACGATTTGCCCAAAAACTTGCCTAAAACGAGTGGCCAAGAGAGCAAAACGTCCACTTCCGTTTGACTTGTATCGTTTAAAAACGTATTTATTTTAAGCTCTCTATTATCTCATCCCAATGCGCTTTTACAGTGTAAGGCAGGTAGGATAAGCACTTATCTTATCAGCTCAGATCATAGAACCATATTTTTTAGGATGGCCGTGTGTACATGGTTGACTTTGAGATTCTCGAAGACATTCCACACTATGGCCAGAAGGATGAGTCATTGGAGAGACGTTACACCTGCCCAGCTATGGGCTTGTTCTACGTCAGAGGCAATGGAGACATTGTTCCCATAGCCATACAGTTTCATCAGGTGCCCAGTGAGGCCAACCCAATATGGACGCCAAACGATACGGAAATGGACTGGATCTACGCAAAAATGTGGCTGCGGAATGCTGACACACAGTGGCATCAAGTAAGTATATCTTTGCTTGACCATTGCCTTATCCCGTTGTTAAATCTCCTCAACAACCCTGCCAGTCCAGTAAGATTTGGTTCATGTAGGAAACGACTGTGTGCGTTAGTCGATTTGATGACCCTTTTACCACTAATTTCATCCCCTGGTATTCCAATCGCGCCTTTTCTTACTCTTTCCAAGGGCTTCTCCTTTCTATTACGTGGCACACGTTGTATCTTGCACTCCCGGACGGTTCGCGCAATGGTAGCTCCTTTTACGAGTAAGGTGTATCTTGCAGTTTTTCGATATCCAATACTGACCTTTTACGCCTGAATTTAGTTCCGTTAATGTCAAGCTGAAGTATGATGTTAACTTCATTTTGTTAGATGATCACACATCTCCTCCGCTGTCACCTGTTCATGGAACCGATTGCTGTAGCTTGTTGGCGACAGCTTCCTTCATTGCATCCGTTATGGAAGCTACTGATACCTCATATTCGAGGAGTTATAGCCATCAACACTCTTGGCAGGGAAAGGCTGATTCCAGCTGGAGGTGTGGCGGATAACACTCTCAGTGTGGGTGGAGGAGGTATACGTTTTTTATAACTATATAAAAACAAGAAAACGAGAATGGTGGTGGATCTTAATGACGCGCCACTTTCTCAACCGATCAACGGTACAGGCAAAATCATTCGTGAATAAATTCCCAGAGGGGGTACTCGTACGTAACCGTAATAAAGAGAGAAGGTATTTGAACCCTTTGGGACTGTAATTCGTTTAGCCCTGAAAAAGAGTATAAGGGTTTGTGCTCTGTGTAAACAGGGTCTCGACACAGGTGAAAGAACAACTGTTCAGGTGTAAAATGGGAGAGAAAAAATCATCTATTTTGTTCTGAAATAGTGTATGGAAATCACGTATTTTGGTCTGAAATAGTGTAGGGAATGTTACAAATTTTCGTAAGAAATAGGGTGAGTGTTTTAGAAAGCATGGTGAACATCCAACCCAAAGCTTTCGGGAGGACCATGCACCTCCCCCCAGGGCTAAATTTCACGCGTTTAATTCCGCGATTAGTAAATTTCTTTATTAGTTAAGTCACCCAATACAATGATAGGCTAATTTCAGCCACAATACTCAAGACCTGATATTTTGGCGTCAAAGTATTTCTTGCTACTTTCATCTTACACTTGCTAGCTTCTTTGTTCCCCAATTCAGCATAAAGAAAATGGAATGAAACCAGAGTCAAAACGTTCTAAGCTCCATTGGCCTCAAGAAGTGCATGATACAAATACTTAATATACTGTAGCTCTATTGCTGCTATATTCTTGTTAATTCACTTGATCACCATTTTGCTAGGTCACATTAATCTGATGAAGAAGTACTACAAGACCATGAATTGGTCCTCCCACGATCTGCCAAAAGTTTTAAAAGACAGAGGCGTGGATGACCCGGAGAAGCTTCCTAATTTCCATTACCGTGACGACGCCTTGAAACTGTGGCACGCCATAAAAGGGTATATCACCAAGATTCTCTCATTTTATTATCATTCAGATGAAGATATACAGCAGGTAAGTAATAAAAAATGCCTATTACAAATGGCCTATTACAAATGGGGTGGAAGCTGGAAATGCAAGGTTCGGGAGACGGGAGGCTTGGACCCCCTCCCCCCCCCCCCCGGCCTCTTACCATTTTAAAACAAAGGCCACACATATCATTGAACTACGCATGACATGCTCTTAACTCTCTTTAGATCGTTTGACGCCGATCAACTGACCCCCATTGACCTTAATTTTTTCTTACAGGACACAGAGCTGCAAGCGTGGATACTTGATCTCCACGACAACGGCTACTCAATCAGAGAAGACGAAAGTGATCATGGCGTCCCTAAGTCCATTACATCCGCTGACCAACTCACTCATCTACTTACCATGATGGTTTTCACCTTCTCCTGTCAACACGCAGCCGTCAACTTTTCTCAGATGGATACCTTCGGTTTCCCGCCAAATTCTCCGGCCCTGATGAGGCAACCTCCGCCAACAGAAAAAGGCAAGTTGTCAATGAAAGATATGATGCAAAGTCTTGCCACGAAGCACCAAGCAGGAGTCACAATAGCGACGGTGTATGATATGACTCGTATCTTTCCTGATGAGGTAACCATTTCTTTCATTATATTTTTTAGCCTACCCTGTCTTTTGTGGCTAGCAATCTCAGACAAAAATTGTTCAGACAAGTGCAGGAAACTTCTTGCTACCATGGCAAAGTAGAAAACAGTTCATTTTTCATGATTTTGATTTAATGTAGTTTTGAAGGGGGGCACAGTTCAGCCTTCTACAATTCCAAATGTCCCATTGATTGATGACTAAGATTACTATTCGATACCACTATCATCATTGAAACCACGACTAAATACTGAATTATATTATTAAGTATTAAATAAAATGACGTCGTCATATGAACACGAAAAGGGAGTGTCCGGGATTGAGTGATGGTATCTTCCCAAATAGTGCTTTGTATCTATTGAGTGGTTTGTTTGTAATTTTGATATTACTGCATTTCCTATATGTTTTTATTATTCCCTTCAAGCGTTTCCTTGGCGACTACACTGACGGGGGTTTCACTGACATGGCGGCCAGAGAGGCTATTTTACGCTTCCAAGGAAAACTCAATCGCATTTCGCGATCCATTAAGTTACGCAATGAGTCATTGGAAGTTCCTTATACTTACCTGCTTCCAGAAAGGGTACCAAACGGAATCGGCATCTAGAAGACCAAGTATATTTGTAATTTACCATATATCACTACTGTACATAGATAAAGAGTAATCACTTTAACATCATGACTAACTATATAATGCTTTGTTTGTAAGATTTACTACAGGTACCGTTTACTTCGCTGCGTTATTATACATTGTACTTACTATCTGTCTTCTGTCTTCTTCTGTCTGTCTATCTGTCTAAGAGGCTACCCTTAATTTTGCGAATCAATGCAATCTTAGGACAAATTAGTTAATTACCTGCGAGTAGATATCTGACTAAAGCCGTAGGATTCGCGCGCAATGCATTTTTTCCAAGAGTAATGTCAAGCTGTTCTCCATATGTGTTTGTTGTTACTTTCTTCCAAACAATGTATAATAAAACTATTTATTAGATTCGGTTTTTCGTACTGTCCAGAATAATCAAGGTCGAGGTAAGTGTTGTCAGCCGAGGCCGATAACTCGACCTTGATCATTCTGAATCTGACAAATAGCCTCGTCCAGTTTATCATAGAGATAACTGGCACCTAGGAATTTTTAATGTATACGGTTATTTCAGGTTACCAGTTCCATGTTATGATATTTTTATATAGTTTACATTTTTCACCCTACAGCCAAAAACAGTAGTTCTTTGCGAAGTCACATGACTGAATAAAAATAACACCGTTTCCCGGCAAGGGAAAGGGGAGACATTGCTTTTTTTTCGTGAGCTAAATGACAATCACTTAAAGACTGGTCCTTCGGAAAACTAGACGCGTCTTATTTTTCCTGGTATAAATGGCCCTAATGTTTCCCTGGACTCCTTAGACTGCGTTGCCGCCGGCCCACGCACTCGTAAATATAGTCCGTCTGCGAATTAGTGCACAAAAACTCGTTCTAATATCCTGCAGAGTCGCAAGGACATATGTAAGCGTTTCTGATAGGCGAGTTTCTTGCGGGTTTCTTATGCGCCTCACGATTGGCCTAATTCTTACGTGTGCGTAACGGTTGAGTGCAGTGACATGTCAAAATTAATAGAAGGAAGTTGACAAGGATCGTTTACAGTAAACAATGAAACAGCAGTTCTACTGTCAAAACAAAGTAGGAAATCATGATATTCACGGCCAAAAAAAAAACTACACACGTGTAGCTATTCAGGTCCAGGCATTTAGAACAATAACAAAGTTTAAGGCTTCAACAGAAGTAAAAGAAACTGCATCCGTGATCACATCCTGTCAGAAAACATTTGCCGAAACATAAACCACACTAACTAATTACTCAATATGCATGGAACAGAGCAGCTTCATAACCTCTAAATGTGAGACTCAAAGTGGCAAAAAAAAATTGCTCAAAGTTTAGAATACTCCACGCACTACTACATAAACTACGCAAAAAGAGAGCAAGAAAAACCTCTATTGTTCAAGCTAACTCTAAGGTCACGTTCCACACTATCACAAGCTCAATCCGACTCTTGTCACGAGCTATAAGTCTTGTTTGGCCTGTCAACACTTAATTCAAATCGGACTTATCACAAACCGCGTAAGAAACTAGCCAAACAAAAACGCCGACATATGTCCTTGCGACTCTGCGGGATTCGAACACGATATTGTGCACTCATTCGCAGACGCTCTATACAGAAGGTTTAGAGCGTCTGCGACGCAGGCAATGGACTCCTTGGACACTGGGATTCTCTGGACCAGTCAAACGTATAAATATTTGTTCTTGGTGGTTGCACAACAATCACGTGATATCGTCTTTCTTTAACGACGTCATCCTAAAGGTGGAAGGGAAGAGGAAGGGAATGTAAGGACAAGGTTCACAAAACGATACGAAATCGACGCCTGGATATTGCTGAACCTGACTTCCGACTTCCGACTTCCGTATTGCTGGTTTGCAGGTGACGTCACGGCGGCAATGCTGGTGGTCAAGAACAATAGCATTTTTCCCCTCTGGGAATTAAACTCTATTTTCATGTAGATTCTTCGAGAAAAAATTCTATTGTATTGACCCCCAACATGGTCGCCGTGTTACGTGGTTGCAAACCAAGAATAGGGCGCCGCTAAAGTGGCCAGCAGTGATGTAAATTTATTGGAACCTTTTTATAAATAAGAAAAATGTTCATATCCCACCGGACTGTTTTGAAACACCAACATGGCGGCCTTTTCGTTGTTTTAGGACATCAATATGACGGACGTGACGTCATATTGAGAAAGACGCTGCGATCATAAAACTGTACAGCTCTGTTCTAACGTCACTACTGTTAATTTGTGTATCACAGTTGTTTATTTAATTTCATAATATATAGATTTAGCCAGGGGTAAAAGCGAAGCTCCCATTAATAAATTTATTATTTAAATCAAACAATAAACTTGGAATCCACATATCAGTTAACTTAAAGGCAAATTCATGTGACTTTTCAGGGAAAGGCTAAGTGATTTTGGAGTGAAACGTCTTACATCGAGTTGATAGCCATATGTGTACACCCAAAAAACAGCAATCATCTTCGATCACATTCAAGAGCCATAATCAGCTCTTGATCACAGTAGATTAAGCCTGGAAAACAAATTCTTGGAAAACAAATCAGGCAGAATGTTTTGCTTTCGACAAGTTTACTTTTTGTCTGTTTCTCCCTTTTTGCTTTTAAACTTAGCGCGACGGCAAAGTTATGCTTACGCAATTAGTTTATATACTAGACCCGAAATAAAAAGCTGACGGGATGTTAAATTTTGTGCTCATGCGCAGTGCGTTTTGCCGCGGTGTTGCCTAAATCATACCGTCCAAAAGGGCAGCGGGGGAGTACTGGGAACGAGTTTCCGATTCGGGCCGACTACGGAAATTCTCGAAAACAGCCAATATGGCGGCTCAAGAGTGGTGGAAAACTGACAACCAAAGGAGCCGTTTTATCTCCAGAGAAGCGTGATTTACGGTGTTGTTGACGAAGTTTCCGCTGTAAAAGCTGTCATAAACAATCTTTTAAGAATAATTTGAATTTTCCTGTGGTGCGGACGGACGGTCGGGCGGGCGGTCGGTCGGACAGTGTACGGTCACGTGATTGCCAAATTTTCTGGGATGGTAGATGCACTAAGCTATGGGGCTCCGCCCACGCGCGCGTGGAGCTCCGCTGTAAAAGATGTAATACATAAACAATCTTTTTAGCATAATTTGAATGAGCAGAATAATGGAAAATTAGTATCACTTATCGGATATACATAACAGTTGTATCGGTTGTGGCAGAAATGGTAGACTAAAGACAAAAAGTCACGGTTACCACTTACATATAACTGAAATTATACAAAGTTTGTTTAATTTTGCTATCAATAATGATTATTTATAAGGTTAAACTCAGATTGCCTTTTATATTTGCAAATATAGCTTGTTTACAGCCGCCCCTCAAGTCAAACAAACTGGGATAGAGAGAGGGGAGGGGAGAGTTAGGGGATGGCTCCGGTAATGTACCCACGGCTACTATGCAAACATAGATGAATTTTTTTGGTATCGAGCACAATTCGAGCACACTTATATAGAGTTTCAAGCAGGATTTTGAGCAGATTTTTACACTCAAACATTGCTGGTAGACAGAACAAGCCATTTTACGATTTATTCAACTAGTACACAGGCGTCTACTCGCAGGTCGGCGTGATGAGTTTGGGTATCCTGCGTGAGAGTTCACAGGTCTCCTGCAAACAGTACGAAAAGACTTGGTAGTAATATTCTATTTTAATGCCGGTCAATCGGAGTTTTTAAACGCATAAAAACGTACTTGTTATGGCATACTACAGTCAATTAACGTAGACGATCATCATTAACAGGTATTCTGCTCCTCAGAGAAGGTGATCGTTTGTTAGTCATAAACGCGTGAGTATGTGTTTAAATCCAGAACAAGGGTCTCTTGCAGACATGGTCTCATAAGATAGGACTGCCCACAGACCCCTCAAGTTCATAGCGAAAGCGCTCAAGATGTAGACTTGCATGGGGAATGATTATCCTTGAACTAGAGGTAATGTTCTAAAAAGAAAAACATTCTCGAATCCGCAATAGCCGCCTAACGGCGGCTGATATTGCCTCTGTATAGCGCAGTTAAGATAAGCTAAATAATTTCATCATCACAACCAGGTTCACAACAATGAATTCGAATCTTCACTACAAAAAGGTTGAAAAAAAAGTACCCAAGAAGAACTAGCAACCCAGTCAGTTGGGAGGTCTAGATTCTACAGCTGAGAAGGAGGTCTGACACTTCATGAACCCTGCACTCTGAGGAAACCTTATCATAAATTTGGAAGAAAAACAAGGAGAAAAGAGGAAACACCAAAGTAAGGAAAATAAGGAAACCTTGATCACGGTTTACTACATTTATTTATGTTTCTGAGAAATTGCCCACCTACCCCTCCCCTAAGTCAACATTAACACTTACTCTCACTTTAGGCAAAATGTTGGGTTAGGGGAGGGGTAGGTGGACAGTTTCCCAGAAACCTAAATTGATCAAGATTTTCTGCCAAATATCCTTTTTTTCCTCTTTTTTTGAAAGGTAATAACAAATACTACGTTGTTTAAACCCCATGAGGTGTCCGACCTCACACATGGGCGTTTACCATTAATTTTACCAGAACTTGCTGGCCAAACCAGTCCAGTCGTAAGGAGAATTCCACTATTGACCACACCCGGGTTGTTCTAACGTTGGATAGCGCTATCCACCGGATAAATCACTATCCAGTGAATAAGTGTTAACAAAACCAGTTGCGCTATTCAGTGGATAGAGATTTATCCAGTGGATAGCGGTATAATATAACAAATATATAATAAAATATTTATATAGCGCTTATACTTTCAAGTGCTAAGCGCTTAGCGGTATCCAAGCGTTATCAACCTTTTGAACAACTGGGGCCAGGATTGTCAAGTCAGATCAGTTTATCAATAATCAAGATGCACGGCAGTGATTGGTTTTAGCAAAATTTTCGAGAAAAGGTGAAACAAACATTTCATTGACCATTATTTTTATTTCCTGTCAAAAGGTTGCACGGGCAACTGGGTCAAAATTCGTCGCTAAAACGATCCCAGAGTGCAATTCGGTTAAGCTTCGACTCAGTCCCAAGGGCAAACAAAGGACCATACATGTATTCACATTCCACGTCATCCTCAAAATCCTGGACTAACACGCCCTCGACTGAACAACATTAACATACTGCTCGGGTCAAGTTAAGGCGAGATAACCAGAGTTTCGTACTGCAGCCAGTTGCAAGACGGCTAAACGGTATGTTATAGGTTAAGACGTCTATACTTGTAGTAGCTAACCTTTCGGGTTTGTTTTTTAACAATATAAGACGCCTACATAAAAAATATTGTCGAGTGCAACGTTTCTTAATGTTGTACGTGCAAAAGCTCAAGTAGCGTCTGGGGTGAGCACGTGGTCCCAAGGGCAAACAGAGGACCATATTCAAAGCATTCCACGTAATCCTCAAAATCCTGGACTAACACGCCCTCGACTGAACAACATTAACATAATGCTGTGGTCAAGCTAAGGAGATACAACCAAAGTTTCGTACTGCAGCCTGTTGCAAGACGGCTAAACGGTATGTTATAAGTTAAGACGTCTATACTTGTAGTAGCTAACCTTTCAGGTTTGTTTTTTAACAATATAAGACACATACATAAAAAATATTGTCGCATGCAACGCTTCTTAGTGTTGTACGTGCAAAAAGATCAAGTAGCGTCTGGGGTGAGCACGTAGATAAATTCAGTGCATCCCAAAGAAGTCAATTTTGCACATTGTGGTGGGTGTTTTTAAACATCGGAGTGTTTTTAGTATTTCGAAGTATAAATTGCATACTTTGCCTAGTATTCCTAGTTATCGAGGGAGTTCGTTCTTTTCTGCTATCTACACCACTGTATTTCGCAACGTGTACATTTTGGATATTGCATTTTGTTTCGCATGAATTGTAATGAATATGAACAGATATCAGCTAAAGATTTCACAGTCCGTGGCAATATTGAAAACTCGTCAACTAAATATGCAACATTGGAAAAAGTAAAAAAAAAATTTGTGTGGCAAATATAACGTTAATAAGTGCAAACATTGTTTTAGTAGAATTTCGAGTTTTCAGCGTCGGATACTTGGAAAAGCAAACTGACATTTTTAAGAGAGAAGTCGCAATACTACGTAATGTAATATTCATTGACATGTTTGTAACTTCGTTAAGAAAATCACGTTGAAAAGGGTATGTTCATCAACGTTTAATCATGGTTTAATGAAGGTAATTGTGCCTTATCCGTTCTATTGTCTGAAGATTTGTCCTTATTGGGAAAGAAATTGATTTTGGTTTTTTTTTCACCGTATTACAGAAAAAATACCACAATGAAACCACTCAAACCTTGGCCGGAATCAGGATAGATGAAGTTCTTTTATGATCATGAAATAAAATTTCAGTTTCCAACGTGACAATTTTGGTCAGATTGCAGTACCAAAATCACAGGTTTTCTCTGGTCCAATGGCACTTTTTCGAGCTGAACTGCCAGACATTCATGCTTGAATACATTGCACAATCGCTTTATTAATGTCCGATCATTTCCTCTGATGAAAACTCGCGAAGTTTTATAACAACACATTCGAATTCCCAATGCAATAGAGTTAAAAAGAATACCTCTGCAAAAACAGAGTTAAATGGGTTGTGTCACGGCTGTCGAGTTCATTTTATTTGTATTGCCAATTACACGCCTTATTATGCACGTCTGATCTATCAATGCATTGCATTAAGAATTTAAAACTGAATTTGTAATTTATCCAGGTAAACGCCTTGACTGACTCTGCTCGACCACAAACTAAAACCGTATAGTTTATTACCATCATTCAAACCCCGAACCGGATTTCTGTAACTGAAGCAGATTGCAAAAAATTCTAAAGGGTTCAGAATTGAGCCGATAAAAATGTACAACTGTAAATGTAGAACCCATTTAGGTTTTGCGAGTTGTACTAATTATTCATATGTATAAGTGACTGATACACTGTATTATTTAGTTAAGGTATCATCCAGGGTAAAAAATCATCATTTTTCAAAATTTTCAATTTTTAGATCATAAAGTAGAACTCATCAAGACCTTTCTTTTAAAAAAGATTCCAGGAAATAATGTTTTTTCTGTGCAGACTTATGGAGCGCAAAAGTTTTTTCTATGCTAATTATTTTAATTGATCGTTGACAAGTCCTGTCATATTTGATACGCATGCCGCTGTTGTATAGTGCTCACTCCCTGGATTTCGGAAGTGAATGCCTCCAAAGAAGAAAAAAGAGCTTGTCCGTTTTCGTCCTCGACTCCAAGACGAAAGAAGACGACAAAATCGTTTTGCAAAGTGTGGGCTTCGAAATTAGCAGAGAGCGACAAGGGCTCCTAGTACAATCAAGAAAAATGGCTAAAAGATTACAAAGCTTCTGAAAAACCTACTGAAACTACCTCAAAATCGAGTTTCACGATGTTTCTCAGCGAGCGGGGGCAAGCTTTTTAGGCCGCGAAGCGACCAAGCGAGCGACAAATTCGCGACAGGTTCTGCGCCATATAAAAATCAGACGAAGGACTTTTTTGAAAGTCTATTCTAGCGGGAGAGTAGCCTCAAGAAAAACTCCAGGGAGCGGTTTGTTGTACATTTTTTCAGGGAAGTGTCGAACTTTTAGAAAATGTATCGAGTAAAAGTTGGCTTGGCTCAAAATGAAAACTGCCCGTCGCAAATAACTAAAGATGCTTTCTCGACAACAGAAGGATCGAACAGAGAAGAACCTTTGAAATAAATAGTTCATCTGTTGTCGGGTTTCGTTTGTAACCTTTTCCTGCTGTATCACTATTGTTGTCCCTTTTCTGGTATGCATCAACATTGACAGCTTTGGTGTAGTTACAATCTCGTCACGGTTAATACGCCGCCAAAAATCTTTTTCCCTGTTTTCTTGAAATGAAAATCAGGGCAAGTTGAGGGTCTCAATGGGGTGGTGGCTTTTACGGTTATCGGCTAAAATTTTGGCTCTTTTACGGCTATCGGTTAATTTTTTTCAGTTACGGTTAACAAAAAAGTTAAAAATTAACTTCTTTTGTTTCAAAAAGTTAAACCTGTATTTTTTCTATCTTTAAATCGAAATAAAGGTCTTCGGATCATCTCGGGATGAAACAAACTATTCTTTTGAAAAATTTTAACATTTGATATATCATACTTTTTATAAAGTATTTCACTTCTAATATTATTTTACACATAGAAATGTCAATAGTCAAATTAAAAATAATCTTGTGAAAAAGCAAAAGCGAACACGCAAACGTCCAACTCAAGGCCGGGGCGCGACATTCATTATAACAGAAATGGCCGTGTTCACACTAGAGACGTATTACTCGTGTGAGACGGGTTATCCGTTTGATGATTCGTGTCAGATAGGTATACTTCTTAATTTGAAACTGGAATAGGTTTAATTTTGAATGAGCAATCCGCCTAACTTTACCCGTTAATTTCAACGGACAGTTTCAAGCCGGGAATATCCGTTCCAGATAGCCGGTGTACAGCCCTCCCATCTTTCCCCCCCCCCCCCCCACCCCTCAGAAAAAATCGGAGAAGGGGTGTCTGTGGGGAGGGCGCGACTGTACACACGCTAGTCTCAGACGGATAATCCATCTCTAGCTCTAGCGTGAAAACGGCCAATAACAATATTCCCGTGTCCAGCGAAGGACTGTACGGAACGACTATCTGCCGTTGCCTTGTCCGTAGGCCTCATTATTCCGCGCAGCTAATGTGTTTCGGGTCACGTGGTCCTAGCGAGTTTGCCACCGAAATGCCTAGACCGAGATTGCGTGGGAAGACGCCGTACAGGGACTAGGCATGGCAATGTCTACCGTAGCCGGCCGTAGCGTCAGAGAAAAACAGGGAAATGTTGATTATCGGCAACGTGTTTTACAAACAGTGACATCTCTTCGTGTTGTTTCACTAGTGTTTTGAGGGCACGACCTCCTTAAAATCTCAAATATTAATCCCCAGCAAGAAGCCACACTTTCGCTATGGAAAAAATTAGTTCCCCGAGAGAGTGGCGGAAATGGAGCCAAGGTCTTGGTCAACACCTAAAAGGCGCTTTACTTAACGTGCGTAAGGAAAATAAATAGCCGGGAAATAAAAAACGCAACCATAAGTGAGTTTAGTACCTTCCTTAAAAGTAGCAAATCTAAGGAACAGTTTCTTTTACGGTTAACTCTTTCTTTTTTTTTTTTTTACTCTATTTACGGCTAACGGTTAAAATTTTTCAATTTTTTCGGCTATCGACTAACTTTTTGGCCGTTTTACGCCTATCGGTTAACCTCATTGAGACCCTCCAAGTTGAGGGTACGTTTTAAACTCCAAGTCGGCAACCCGTGAACCAATTTGGCTGAAATTTGGCCAACTTACTGTCATATAGTTACTTTTAAAAAACCGAGTCTGCGAATTTTGATTTCGAATTCGAGTAAGAGTATTTTTTCACAGGTAGATAGTGCTAATGATTTGCTATCCCTGACAAAAAGCTTCTCATTTCGGAATCGCGTTAATAGTTTGATTTTTTAAAAGGAATAAGCAACAATCTGGAACTATTAAGCTTTCAGAAAATGTACGGTTTATGGGGGTATTTATTAAAAGCAAAAGCGCTAGCACCGGTCAACGAGGGGAGGGTGCTTGAGGGTGGATGATACCTTAATACGAAGATAAAGAAGTCCCTGATCTTTAATTCACAGCTGGCGAGTTCTTCAGAAATGAGATAGTGTTGTCATTCCACCAGCAAAGTTTTTTTCTCCTTGAGCAATTTGAAGTAGCTAGCCGTACGTAGAAGTCTTTTCATAAACGCCAAGGTTCCCTCATTTTGCAACATCGCATTTTGGTTGTGAGTTTTGCATCGATTGTAATGTCGCTAAAAAATGGTTTTAGCGTTGCAAGGGAGCTGTACGATGGGTAAACAACACTGATCATGAAGCAGTTTTCGTATGGTGGGTGAACGAAGAATAAAATGGACATGACCCGAGAGACTATAAAGGAGACAGAGAGGGCATCCCCCATATACACCCTATTCCATAGGTAATTCGTCTCGAGTTATTTTTAGAATCGGGATAAAGTTACCTCGCGCGAGGCGTGGATGTTTCGTGGAGGTTTCGCATGACCAAACACCTTGCAAAACATGTCGGGCGAGAGGCAATGAAAGCGCAAAAAGATCGAGAGCATTCCTGAATATTGAAGCGAAATGAGTCGGCGCTCACCTGGGAAAAAGGAATCGCTGGACTCTTTGACAACCCGTGAAATCAGTTTAACTCGAAGTTGTCGTAACCTCAGTGCTTTAATAAAATGAGAAATTTCGCCGGTCTATTGAAACCGGTCGTTTGTACAATTTAGGGAGTTTAAGATCCAACGACGCGGACGACAACTAGAACGTCAAAAAAACAATAGGTTTAATTAGCAAAACAACAACTTCGCACGTGCAACACACTTTTTTGTTCATTTCTTTCTCGTTTTTGCACGACTACGACGTGAAAATGCCTAATTTCGCGTTTTATGGAGGACGTAAATAAGCAACGACGAAATTTTATTTCTCTTTCTGAGCTTGAATATGGTCCCTTGAAATTATCTTTAGGAGGGTTCGCCTACAATTCACAAAGTAAGTGGGTAGGAATAATCGCTATAAAGACTGAAAAAAATAAACATCAAACCAGAAATTGCTCTCTTCAAACTGTAATTTATAAATGATCCTGAGAGAATATTCAGTGTGTTAAGGATTTCCCTGCTCTACTGTTAGCTCTATACAAGAGAGGAAGGGCGATTCTTTTTTAATTTCGGTTTCGCTGACACAGCTTTCGCAGAAATCTCGCTGTAGTCGTTTTCGTCGACAAAAGGAATAGCAAAATCGCTCTCCGCGTCTTTCCCCATTTTGTTCTGCGTCATTTTGTGAAGGACGCGTGGCTCTCAGCGTGGGTCATCCACGCGGAACACATTCGCGCTATGTGATTGGCTGTTGTCTAATCCCCCTTGAGATCTGTGGTGTTAAAAATAACCCGAGACGAATTACCTGTGGAATAGGGTGTATATGGGAGATGCCCTCTCTGTCCCCTTTATAGTCTCTTGCATGACCTGATTAAATATTCCCACCGTTATGTGTCGGTAAAGGTGTTGGCACTGACAGAAAGACAGAGCAATCTTATGAACAATTGTTTTGAACCAAGTTGATAAGCATTTATAGGCATGTTTGTGATGCAATGACAAAAGCTACAGTACCGATAATCTGATGGAGACATTCGTATATGCTCCGCTACTTTGTTCTGAAAAAGGTTTTAAAAGCAATCCATAAGATACGTAAATGGGCAGTCGAGTGTTCTTTTATTGACATCAATGTTTTTTTGCTTATTGTCGTCATAGTAATATCGATTTTACTTAAAACCGCATTTTGACAAACTTCACTGTCGAAAGTCAGTCAGTGGTCAGAAAAATTTTATAGCGATCGGACAAGGATAAAATTACTTTTAATGCGATTGAAAAATATCGGTATGGACTCCAAAAAAGCTGCCTCGGAAGACCTTTTAAAAACTTCTCTTTTCACCTTCGGCGTATACGTAGCTAAAAATGGCAGGTCTTAAAGTAACGTTCCCACGATCTTGTTTCAAAACTCTAAAATCACACTGGATTAAAAAACACATGTACACACACACACACACGAACAAAGAAATAATAGAATAATATACTCCACCCAAACTTAAAGTGCATGTCTTTCGGCTGTCGATTTTGTCGATCATGTCAACTTCATGGAAAAAATGGGCCATCTCAAATTAAACTCTTGCCGTTCTGGGCTGAAAAAAATACCCAGAATTTTCCGTGCACTTTCTTTCGCTTTTAGTGAATAGCCTCAATCTTTCTCTCAGAGTTCTTATTTTGGAAATAGATGACTGAGAAAACCTAGGTTAATTTCAGCTCAGGGTTGTGATATAAGAGTGGAACAACTCGAAATGATAGAACCTCATTAATCTCGATTTTGAGATAAACTTACCGCCTATACCAGTGATACGAGGTAGGATGGCTCCATATCAAAAGCAGAGAGGCAGATTGCTGAACGAAAATCACAAACCGAGGGAAACTGGGGAGAAGATGCTTTCGAGTCACGTGGCCTCCGTAGTAACGGCGGTAAGACTGGCACTGCCTCTCGTTAGATGTAATTAGCAAAACGTAAACAGAAGCCTGAATGTGTTCCAACTATTTAGTAGTTGTATTTATTCGTAGCTTGGGCGTCACCTGCTCGTAGCAATTAAACAAAACACTATATGCTATTATAAAACTAATTAAAGAGCTTCAAAGAAATTAGTATCACCATATGAAAGCATTAACAGTCTTTTACAATAGTATCTAATATAATTACAAAAAATATTCTTCAACACCAAGAATTGTTGAAAGTTTAGTAGTGAGAGCTTTGGGAACTCATCCAGGATCGGGAGGGGGGGTCGCTTGGATTCCGAACATGTGAAGTAATAAAGTGAATTAGTGATAGCCAAAGGAACTCGGTCGTGAGAATTAACCGCCAACAATGAACACGTATAGTAGTACAGCCTTATCCAAAGTCTCGCATCTGTCACGTCACCTGACGATGGAAGGAGCTGTTGAAAAAGTAGAAGACAGTATTTTTAAAAAAGAATGCATTGTGACATTAACTTTACGGTAAGGTGTTAAAACAGGATCCGTCTTTGCCATAAAATAGCTTTTAAAACCCCAAGTTACTTCAACAGCAGCGAGACTCACTTCCGTGAAGAATGACATTTTAAATGCAAATTGCCCGATCTAGCCGATCGTTGTCTTTATATTATTGGAACGTTACAAAGGTAAATACAATAAAATGCAGCACCTGTTAAAAAACAGCATCTATTCTCTTAAGTAGTGAATAGAAAACAGCGACACCACTTTGTCGTTTTGTATCAAAAGAACATAACTGCCTAGGTTTGATCAGGAGATATGCATAAATGTTGCGAGTTCATCAGACGCAAGTTTCCAGTTTTAATTTCAGGTTTGCAATTTTGTAATCATTGTGTCGAGGATTTTATATAGAGGTTGGAAGGTAATGTAGAATTTAAAAATGCTATCAATCTCCTACATGTAGATAAAATCTTTTCAAAGAAAAAATATCCTGAAAAACTACTACTACTTTTGCTTAGCACACGAGCCTGACTAGCTGCGACGAAGGTTAGAGAGCCCCGGATTAGAGCCTTTTCGCGCTAGTTTAAAGGTGACGTTACACGAGACGATTCCCAACGACGCAATTAGCGCAGCACAGTGTTGCAACATTGTTGCGAGGTTGTTTCGAATATTTACAACTTTGTTCCCTTATTACAACGCTATGTTGCGCTAAAACTCGTCGTTGCGAATCGTTCCATGTAACATCACCTTAAATCCATTTTGAATTGGAACACTGAACAGACACGAATTACACCGGCTCTCTGGCTTTATTCTTGGAAACACCATGTACAAACAAAAAAATTTCCTCCATGCAGGTTAAAAGTCGTTCCTTAAAACATTCTAACTTCGCATTAATTTTTGTATAGCTTATGACTGACTGGTACCCTGGGTGCCAGAGACTTTTCTAGCACGGTTTCTACTTTCTTTCAAGTCTTTATACAAATATAGTGACCTGCGCGAAACGTTTTTCTCGCGGCTTCGGCCTAGGGCCGAAGACGAGGGTCTCAATGGGGTGGTGGCTTTTACGGTTATCGACTAAAATTTTGGCTTTTTTACGGCTATCGGTTAATTTTTTTCAGTTACGGTTAATAGTCAATTTAAAAATAATCTTTGTGAAAAAGCAAAGCACACACGCGCACGCCCAACTCAAGGCCTGGGCCCGACATTCATTACAACAGAAATGGCCGTTTTCACATTAGAGACAGGTTATTCGTGTGAGATGGGTTATCCGTTTGATGATTCGCGTCAGATAGGTAACGTCTTAATTTGAAAATGGAATAGTTTTAATTTTGAATGAACAATCCGCCTGACTTTATCCGTCAATTTCGACGGACAGTTTGAAGACGGGATTATCCGTTCCAGATAGCCTGTGTACAGCCGCCCCCTCCCCTCAGAAAGAATCGGAGAAGGGGTGTCTGTCGGGAAGGGGGCGATTGTACACAGGCTAGTCTCTGACGGATAATCCATTTCTAGCTCTAGTGTGAAAACGGCCGATAACAAAATTCCCGTGTCCAGTGTTTTTAATGATAGCGAAGGACTGTACGGAACGACTGTCAGCCGTTGCATTGTCCGTAGTCCTCATCATCGCGCGGCTAATACGTTTCGGGTCACGTGGTCCGTGCGAGTTCGCCACCGAAACTCCTTGACCGAGATTGCGTGGGAGGACGCCGTACAGCGACTAGGCATGGCAACGTCTACCGTAGCGTCAGAGAAAAACAGGGAAATGTTGTTTATCGGCATCGTGTTTTACAAACAGTGACATCTCTGCGAATTATTTCACTATTTTTTCGAGGGCATGACCTCCTGAAAATCGCAAATATTAATCCCCAGCAAGAAGCCACACTTTCGCTCTGGAAAAAAATTAGTTCCCCGAGACAGCGGCGGAAATGGAGCCTAGCCAACACCTAAAAGGCGCGTTTCCGAACGTGCGTACGGAGTGACTTTAGCCGGGAAATAAAAAACGCAGCCATAAGTGAGTTTAGTACCTTCATTAAAAGTAGCAAAACTAGGGAACAACTTCTTTTACGGTTAATCCTTTTTTACCCTATTTACGGCTAACGGTTAAAATTTTTCAATTTTTACGGCTATCGACTAAATTTTTGGCCGTTTTACGCCTATCGGTTAACCCCATTGAGACCCTCGAAGACGTGTCGGCCTTCGGCCAACACCGAAAATTCCCGCCGCAATCGAGAAAAACCTCTGGTACCCAGGGTAACTGACTGGTTGCCATTGGAATCGAGTTGACACCTCATAAAGAGCTGACTTTTACGGGGCAACACAATTTCTCTGACAATTACTGGTAACCAAGAAATTTGTACTGTGGCCCAACGAGGGCGACAGAAAGAAATAATTGAAATGACATAACACTGAATTTCAACTTGCCGGATGCAAAAACCAGTTGGCCAGTTACAATGGTGCCCGAGAAGTTGAACGTACGCACTCGGACTCAATCGAAAACAAGCCAGCCAGCGGTCAAGGCGCCCGAACAATAGCGTAAGTGAATGAATAAGAGCGAGGACTGGAACCCACTGAAACGGGCAGAAGAAACTTCGGCACTCAGGTGTCACTTTATTTGATAAGTTCTTCTATGCTTCTTATGCCGGATGAACTAATCCCTGTCAAGAAAGAAACAGGAATATCTTGTTCACGTCATGAAAGTAGACCTCACTGTCATGGAAACAACAGACAACTATAACCTTTCAGCGCAGCATAGCCGTACGGAACGAAAATCATAAAGCAGGGGCACCCAACGAGAATATAGTTCAAAACCACTTAAACATAGCATTGTTAAACGTATTTTAGTATTTAAACGGTAGATATAAGTATATTTTTATCCCCGTAAAAATTTTTCATCTGTTCGGATTTCCCAGTCTATTGATCCGAAAATTATAGGGATCAAAACTTACCTTTTCGAAAATTTCAGACGGAAAAAAGGCTTCGGAAAATTCTAGGTGACCTTTTTAGGGTAAAAATCTGTTAAAAATGGGGAATTATGCCATTTTTTAGATGTTCGAAAATCATAGGAGAGGTAGGCAAGCGAGAAATTTTACAAAAAATGTTCCAAAAATTCTAGATCTCAAATAGTCTTCCGAACAGATATTTTCCCAAAATTGACGTTGGGGTGCCCCTGATAAAGGCACAAGTATTCACTCTCCTTCCCCATTCTCTCTTGTTCAAGCAAATATCTAGTGAGGTAAAAATTTCTCTTTTTCTCGCAAGGATTTAGCTCATTTCAAGGCCGTGTGAGGACAGTTCAAACGTTTTAAAATTAAATCATATTTCAAGCGCTCGAACTATTTTCTAAGCGACTGAAATTTTTCTTAGTGTTGTCAAGGCTGTTGCTAGAGGTGGCAAATTTACATGTAGCCAAAGGATCTAAAACTGCTATTGGCGCCTCATCGTTAAACATTCTGCTGTTAAAAAATAATTCTCAAGCGACCGATAGTCCATGTCAAGGTTCTTCTGTGAATTATCACCATTTTTAGAACTATGGAACGACTCAGGCGTTTTTTCCTACCTGCTAAACGAGCCCAAGGTTTGCTGTTAAACATTTATCTCAGCATTTTCTTTTACGATTTAGAGATCGGTCTCATTATTTCCAGTACCAATCAAAACTATGAAACGCTTCTACTTTTATATCAAGTGCTTTTAGCTCCCTGCTAAACGAAAAGGTTTGTTGTTAAATTTCTGATCGATCTGGCTGAGAGCTATCTTACAAATGATGTATCGTCAAATTAAGAAATAACACAAGATCTAGCAACCCTAAAGGAAGAATTTGAAAAAAAAAAGAACAATTCAGAAGAGATTTAGAGTGAAACAGCTGCATGAGTTTTGCTCTAGTTATTTTCCAGCCGTGCAGAGAGACAGGGTATCGAGATCGCCCATGATTTGAACTCCTTGCCTTAACATGTTGACTTTCGCAATTTATATGGTAATTAGTAGCTTGTTTGTCCAAGCTCTCGCTTTTAATAATAAGCCCTTCTTGCTAGATTTATACGATGATCTTTGTAATTTTTATTTAAAAAAATCAATGGCCGCTACAAGAATTTGGCAAAATCTGTAACATTTTTGGCTTTGCCTCAATAAGTAACTGATTTGCTGAAATTCGGCTAAATGTCAGTTATATGTTGTAATATGGGGTCACTTAGTTAGGCTAACAAAGGTTTTTTTACAGTGGTTATATCCTTCCGAGTTCTTTAATTAAACAACAAGGAGTTTAATTAGCAAAGGCCGTTTTGGAGCGATGAACGTCATCCGGGAGTAAAGCCTTTTCTTTTCTATTACGCCTTCACCCTACCAATTTTATTATTCATAGTGCCTCTTCGTCGTTATAGAGACAATTTTCCCGAAAATTTGGGCAAAACTATCGTGTTGCACTGAACTAGAGATAAGAACTCTTTACGTTTATCCAGAGTTTACCAATTTAGTAATTGGAAGCGCTGGGTCTTCATAGCTCATTTCTCCGCGCTTTTGCTTTAAGGCTCTTCTTTGGACTTTTTTCAAGGATTCAATATCCTTTTTTTTAGTAGGAGCTCCAGACTGGGGCAGCGTATTCGAGTATAGGTCTTATCAACGACTTAAAGAGGCAAGAATTCAAAACGCATACCGATTGTCGTTTCCGAGTGATCGCTTAATTACACTTAATTACTATGTAGGAGATGTCTTTACCTCAAGATAGATCATAGTTTATTGTGACCACTAGATCCTTGAAACTTTCAACAGATTTTAGTTGCACACCTGAAGAGTAACTTGGTTTAGATCTGTCCCTACTGTGCGTTGCACGCATGACTTCACATTTTTCGGGATTAAAGCGCAACTGCCACTCGTTTTTGTTAGCCCAGTCCCTATTCAGGTTAAGCTGTAAGGCTGAGATATCGTTATCAGGCTCATTGATCGTGCGATAGATTTTGGTGTCATAAGCGTAGATTTTGACTGTTAATAATATCATTTATATAAATGATAATTAAGATTGGGCCGAGTAGTATTGTTCCTTGAGGCACGCCTGAAATCACGGGTGACCAATCTGAACAATTTCCCCTTAACACGACAAGCTGCCTTCTATTCGTCAAGAAATTTCTAATCCACAGTAAAAGAGAGCCATCTATCCCATGCCGTTGTAGTTTCAGCAACAAACGCTCATGTGGCGCGCTGTCGAAAGCCTTAGAGAGATCTAAGAAGATGATGTCCGTTTGCCTTAGTTGTAACTGATTGGAGTTGTTTTTTCTTTAAGGATCTAAGATGACGTCAGAATATCTGATCACTGTTGTCACAGGAAGCAGAAAGGGAGCTGGGACAGACGCCTCGGTATCTCTCGTTATCAAAGGTATTGATCCTAGTGCTATAAATTGCTTCATGTACTCTCTTAGGACGTGCGAAGGTTGGAGAGCTGTGAGAAGTGGCTTTGGTGAAAAACTTAAGCATTTCTTGGTCTGACAAAGTCTGTAACGAAGACGTATTGAGGCGTAATGGTGAGGAGAGGGCCATCATATCTGTTATCAACAGAAGACAGAGTCTGGCTTGGTCAATGGTCATACCCTACGACAAGTTTATCTTGTCTCATTAGTTATTGAGGGAAGAGTAATAGGAAGGAGACCATACACCTGGAAGACCTCGAGCGGGAATGCTGGATAGAGTGAAGGATGACAGCCCTTACGTAGCGGTCAAGGGGTGTGCCCTAGATCGAGAACTATAGGGAAGGACCTGTCTGTGGGCAAAACACACACACACACACGCTGTTAGAACCGGCACCATTCCCTGGTCCTGAGGCGGCTAGTGGAGTATGAGTCGATTCGGGTCGTTCGAGACGAATCCGAACGAATATGTACGATTGTCTTGATATCAAAATGACATATTTGTTGTGTGTTGGTGAAATGTCAAACGCAATACAGTCTACGTAAAACAGGTTTCTGCTTTCTTTTCAGTGAAGTTTTTTCGTCTATTGTCAACCATTTTTCTGTGCCCGACTTGTCAAGGGCTAAACAGAAGAAATGTCGTAACCAAGTTGTGCCTATTTCTATAAGGTACCAATGGTGAAACTGATGCTTTAAGCCTTGACAAATGGTTTCACAATGACTTTGAAGCTGGACAAAAAGATGAGTATCAAATTACTGCCAAAGACGTTGGCGAACTTCTGTTGGTGACACTGAAGAATAACCAAGGTGGCCTTTACAGTGATTGGTTTGTAAACCGCGTTACGATCAAAATCAAAGGCAAGGACACCGTCTATGATTTTCCATGCAACTGCTGGGTGCAAAGCGAGACCATCATCTTCGAAGGAGCAGGTAACGTGAACTAAGGGCTCTTTCCAAAAGTCAGAAGAAGCCGGCCGAACCGATCCGTTCGAAAATGAATAGGCTTTTTTAAAAAGTTTTCGGTTACAAACCATCGACCCCATGCAGATTATTTTGCTGATTTTACTGATCGGGCTGGACAATTTTCATTAAAAGTGAAATTCTCTTTACGACGGGGAATAGTCTGGCCGCTGCCAGTTCTGAACAAATGGAAAGCGCTCTAAGCAGTCCAAGTTAGAGAAAAGAAAGAAAAATAGGCTATTGTGGACACAGTACAACTAATATCTGCTTATCCGTATTTTTTGATATTGTTTCTTGAGCATGAAAATAATTTTTTCAGTGATGTAAACTTGTCACGTTTGAAGACTTTGAACTTTGCAGAAACAACGTTCAGCTTATTTATTTCAAAGAATAAACATGATTATATCCTGCCCCATCTTTGCTGAAGGAATTTATATTGGCCGTTTGGCATGGATTTTAGATGCAGAGTGAAAAACAAAATAGGGCATCAAAGTGTCATCCCCGCTTGCAGATCCAATATCATCTTTTCGAATCACTGCCACTAACTGCCAACTTTTTCTTTAATTTGATGGTGTTGAATTTGTTTTATTTCAGCTAAACTGCCTACAGATAAACAGCACGGCTCTGTTAAGTCCCAGAGAGAAGAAGAGCTCAAGCAGAGGCGTTCCCTTTATGAATGGGGGACCGATGCAGCCTACTCCGATCTTCCTGGTTTCGTAAAAGCTTCAGGTGTTAAAAAGCTACCGAGAGATGTACAGTTCACTGAAGAAGCTTCCTACGACCTGCATGCTGCACGGAGAAATGCTTTGATAAACATGGGCCTTGTGCATCTGTTTAATATTTTTGACTCGTGGGACGACTTTGATGACTACCGCAAGGTATTTTGGTTGCTGTGACTCACTCTGACGACGGCGACGGCAGCGAG
The DNA here is from genome assembly GCF_958299795.1 of Porites lutea. NCBI lineage: Eukaryota > Metazoa > Cnidaria > Anthozoa > Scleractinia > Poritidae > Porites > Porites lutea. The sequence goes on along the minus strand of NC_133202.1, from coordinate 11,244,355 downwards.
AACGTCACTTTTAAAAGAATTGGCGTTTTTTCAACTTTATCGCGTTTATTCCAAACTGCTGAAAATATCAAATATAGGCGAATTTCCCTAGAGTTGATTTCTTGGGGACCACACTCAAGTTTTGAAAGAGAAAGAAAAATTCGTTATCGCTTGTTTACGTCCTCCATAAAACGTGAGATTAGGGATTTTCACGCCGTAGTCGTGCAGTGACGCCAAAGAAATGTACAAAAAAATGTCCTGCACGTGCAAAGTTGTTGTTTTGCTAATCAAGCCTATTGCTTTTTCGACGTTCTAGCTGCCGTCGCCGTTGTAGTTGCTAAAGCTCCCTATTGTGTCGCAGGGAGTCTGGGAAGAAAGAATAAGAAAGCGCGGGGCACGAGGGGAAGGGAAGCCTTTCCCTCTTCCCATCGTCCACCGCGCAGTTCCTATTTTTCAATTATTGCTATTTTTATTGAAATACCCAGCAGAAGCCTCTGCGGAGGAGAGAATTGCTATGAGACTCGTGCATTTTATTCCCCTCAAGTTTACAATTCGACGTCGCCGTCGAGGATTTCCTTCCGGACCCGGAAGAGTGGTAGAAATTGCGCCTAGCAGAGAGTTAAAAGAATAAAAGAAAGAACGGAGACTAAGCCCATATGAATTATTTGTCGGGTTTTACGTTGTAATGTCTACTGATTATTTTTAATTTGGTTGTTGTGGCTGTTTCTGGCCCTTTTTTTTATTATTTTCTATAGTACTTCCTAGTTACGCTGATTGATAGTCATTCTAAAACAACACAAAATAATAAAAATAACACTTATTCATCCGAAATTTTTCCATGCAACGTTTTCCTTTGCACTTTAAAAATCTTGCACAACTAAAACATTCAACACCCTAGAGGAAAAGTTCTTTATCTGTTCCATACCCCAAGGAAAACATTAAGATTCACAAAATCAACTTTTTTCGAGGGATCCTACATATAAGGTGTTGTGCACAACAAACACAAATGAGATAGAGCAAGGGCAGTTACGCGATCAATATCCAAGGGTGCCAATGCATTATAATTTACTGGACCCGCTCAGAGACTTCTGGCGGAAAACGGAAAATTTTTGCTGGAAGTTATCTCCAAGTAGCCAATGAAAGCCCTCACTGTGGGTAAAGAAAATCCAGTGAAATTATATATAACTTACGGGTACCTTGCAAAAAGTTTCACAAAACTTTGCTTGCTTTTGTTGTTGTTGTTGTTCCAGGCTCTCAATTAGACGGAATAACGGAATGAAAAGCGAACGCGAGAGAAAAAAAATGGATTACATGTTTAAACATTTGACTCTTCTATTCGCTTTGTAGGCATTCACCGGTTTCATAGGTGAGGTACCCAAAGCAGCAGACCATTGGAAGGATGACCGTTTCTTTGGATCTCAGTTTCTGAACGGGTGTAATCCAGACTCAATCAAACGATGCACCCAACTCCCAACAAACTTTCCCGTCACACAGCAGTTGATCGGGAACCTTTTGGACACTGGAGACACGTTGGAGAAAGCCATGAATGTGAGATATATTAAATTTATTTAGTGCTGAGGCCCTTTTCACACAAGTATTAGTTCGAAAAAGGTGGTTTAAAAACGTATCAAATGCAGGCGTACAAACCAGGTTTTCCAGATTTATTTTGCCTTTCCACATTGGGAAGCTGTCAAAAAACATCTGGCGCCGGATAAGCTTACGTTTTCTTTTCCAAGCTCTTCTCAGCCGTTAAGTCAAAATATCCCTTGGTAATCATATAGCGTCTCAAAGGCCAGTAACCCAATCCGGCAATTTTTCATGCCATCATTGTAGTGATTTTTTATGTGATTTCAAGTCCGATTTTAGCCCACGTGTAAGTACTCCATTTATGGCGATCTCCCGAGCGAAGCACGGGAGACCGTGCGAGCGAGGGGCACCCCTCGCACTCGTGCCGCCTCCTTTCGTGTGATGTTCGCGGGTGATTTCTCGCAGCTTGCCAATTGGTGAGAGCTTGCCCATTGGCCAGCCCGATTAGCCTGCGTGTAAGTACTCCATTTATGGCGATCTCCCGAGCGAAGCACGGGAGATCGCACGAGCGAGGGGCGGAGGAAAAGGAACTTTCTTTCTCCGCCTCTAGCACTCGCGCCTCCTTTCGTGTGATACTCGCGGTTGATTTCTCGCAGCTTCCCAATTGGTGAGAGTTTGCCCATTGGCCAGCCCGATTTCATATCACTTGTTTAATCTAGCGGTGTTTCATGGCGCTAGATTTCATGGTAATTTCTGGCCGCTAAAACACTGCTGTTTCTTAGGCCTGCATGACATTTACACGGTTTATTGGCGATGTTCTTCGTGAGAGCTACTCAAACGGTACCTGGGTGGACTCTACCCCGACAGGTTAATAACTGAAGCTGCCATGTAAAATCAAACCAGGAGTTCATAATATCGCCGCAAAATCGTAAAGTATTACCAGTTTAAACCGATTTTAAGTGGTTAGTTTAATAATTTACAGGCTAGTCGGGTCTACATAGTAGATTATGAAATCTTGGAGGACATCCCCCACTATGGTCAGGACCGGGAGGACCTGGAAAGGAGATACATGTGCGCAAGCTTTGGTCTGTTTTATGTGAAAGGAAGCGGGGACCTGGTGCCAATAGCAATCCAGCTACATCAGCAGCCCAGTCCAGATAATCCAATATGGACTCCGAATGACTCCGACTTGGACTGGATTTGCGCAAAGTTGTGGTTACGAAATGCGGACACTCAGTATCATCAGGTAACTATCCACATATTTCCATTCAATGGAGATCTTAAGATTCTAAGTCAAGGACGAATACCAGGACGAGATTTTTACAATACCAAGTAGTGCGCGCACATGAAACAGCGTCATTCGGCGGGAAAACGTGATAGCAGTCGTCACTCTTCAACGGGTTTTAGCGAGAATGTCGTAGCAGCGGAAACAATGAATCTTTCCAGGGTGTAAAATTTTTGAGAATACGCGAAAAACTTTAAAGTTAAATCTCGCTCTCGTATTCTTCCTCGTCATCGAATAGAAAGGTCCCTAAGCATTTTAAGGATGCGCGCAGCCTTCCAACGAAAGTTCTGGACCAACTGTGGAAAGTAGATGATACTATCACGCTTTACAAAAAAAAACCTTGCTTTTTAATTTGCGCTTTGCGTTTTTTTTTTTTTAAGATAGCATCAGTCAAAGGAACCAATTTAGATTCCTTTTCAACATATTTTTTTTCTTTTTAAAAATCCCTTTCAGATGATTACTCATCTTCTTCGAACTCATCTCTTTATGGAACCGATCGCGGTTGCCAGCTACCGACAACTGCCTACCATCCACCCCCTGTGGAAACTGCTGTCACCACACATCCGAGGGGTTCTCGCCATCAACACTCTGGGGCGAGATCGCCTGATTGCCGAGGGAGGGGTGGCCGATCTCACCCTAACGGTGGGTGGTGGAGGTATGTAAAGCACTCACTACTATTAACCACATACAACATTGATTCAAATCAAGAAATAAATGCAGAAACTAAATCGAAGTATACATTTTGTTTTTTATCTACTGAGGCCAAACGAAGCGTGAACTTAAAATTTAGTGCCCCTAGAGGGTGGGCGTTTAAAATGACAAAACATGGGTACTTACCAATTACGCGGGAAAACCGGAAATTCCGGGTGAAAAATAAAATGGTTCGCGCCATTTCGTTTGGGAAGCTTCAGAAAATATGGGCTGTAATTTAAGGGGATAAATTTTTTCTATTTGTTTTCGCTAGTCTCTTCAGCTGATCTGAATATATTATGTACCAGGTCGCTCTCCCACCATGTCAAATTTTATAGTTTCATGTTTATGCAAAAGATCTCCACCCGGAAGGTTTGGGTAAATTGCAAGTGTAAGCACGCATATTACTTGCAGAGAAAAACACGAAATTCTTTCGCTTAGACTCATCATAACAATTGCTGTATACTTCGTAATAAAATAGAGTTCGTCTTTGTTTTTGGACAGGACATATTACGCTAATGAAAAAGTACTACAAGGCCCACAGCAATTGGAAGACCTATGACATTCCTCAAGTTTTGAAGGAAAGAGGAGTCGATGAGGTAGATAAACTGCCCAACTTTCATTACCGTGAAGATGCTTTAAAACTATGGGCAGCAATCAAAGAATTCGTCAAGGAGATCATATCCGTTTATTATAGTTCTGATGATGCCATAAAGAAGGTAAGATGGTATATTATTAAGGAAAAATGAAACTAGACAACCATATTCAAAGAAAAATATATTTAAAAAAAATAAAAAACTGACGGCTTGCTTTGATCAAAAATTGTGTATCAAGAAGAGGTGCAATTAGCTGTCCGGACATTAAAAAGTACGGCAGACTCCCGCAAGAAAAAAGCCAAAATACCGTAAAATTCCAAAAATAAGCACATCCATGTAACAGGTAACGCAAAAAAGCCCTACGTTAAATCGCCCCTCCAATATATATAAGCCCCTCGGGGCGTGTACTTGGAAAATTTCCCTCAGATACAAAGTAAAACAAAGCAAAAACGATAAATTTCCTTCCAAATATGAGGCTAGCCTAATCGATTTTGAAACGCAAATTTCCCTCCGTAGGTAAGCCCCTCCGAATATAAGCCCCTCAAAAAGGGCCTTTGAAAAATGTAAGCCCTGGGGCTTATTTTCGGAATTTTACGGTATTCCAGTTTAATTGGTTTCCTGAATGTTCTTAACCGTAGTGCCCCGCTTTTGTATTTGTGATTATTGTTATAATTACTGTGAAAGATGATTTTGCCACATGTAGTGTAATGCAATGCAAGGCAGTCTTGGATCCTGGATTCTATGCTGTGGATTCCGAATTCCATGTACTGGAACTGGGATTCCGGATTTCAATAGTACATAGGATTCCGGATTCCTTGAGCTGGGTCGCGGATTCCAAAGCCCGGGATTCCGGATTTCACAATCAAAAATTTACTGGATTCTGGAATCCGATTTGCCTTACATGGGGCAAATGATTTATTATCAAAACAGGATTATGAGTTGCAGAACTGGATAAAAGATTTGCACGATAACGGATATCCGGTCACCAAAGGGCACGCTGACCATGGCGTGCCCAAGTCCTTCACTAGCTGCCAACAGTTGTGCGAATTTCTGGAATGCATTATCTTCACCTGTGCCTGCCAGCACGCAGCGGTTAATTTTTCACAGTTGGATGTGTACGGTTTCCCGCCAAATTCTCCAGCTCTTATGCGCCAGCCACCACCCACAAAGAAGGGCGTGGTCACAATGGAGCACATGATGAAATGCCTGGCTACTAAGCACCAAGTGTCGATGACTATCGCTACGGTGTACGATTTGACTCGCATTTATCAGGATGAGGTAAGCTTTACTGTAGTGTTCTACGTTGCAGCATTGAAAACGCCTGTACAATCAAATTCAAAATGACCAGCATCGCAATAGCAAGGCAAATTGTTAATGGCTTCCTGTAGAACAAAATAATTTTCTTTTACCCTTTTATTGGTGAGCTTGCGCAGCAGGATAGCAGAGAGAAGAGGACGGCAAAACTTTCTCGTGTGACAAACGTGACAGGCCTATTACTTGCGTGTTTTGTAGTGATCTTCATTTGACATTAATATGTTGTGGTCTGTTACAAAAGAGATCTGTTTAAAGAAAGGTTAGTCAGCCGGAAAAACGTTTTCGAACAAAATGTTTGTCACGCTTTTCACACAAGGTTTGTCGTCTTGATACGTTTTGATTCTCTGTTGTCCTGTTGGGCAAGTTAACTATTGTGCCTCAAGACAATATTACAGAGCTTAAGAGATATTGCAAACTTGTTGCCAAGTATTAATTTCCCGCATAATTATAGGGAGCATATTGCAGGCGGCCTGTGCTTAATATTTATTTCAGTTTCATCACATTGGATAGTTGGTTAGTTATTTACTAAAATGCCTTTTACAAATGTTGTTTTCAGAGTCTGAATGCTACTTACGAAACATTTATTTCCTCCACAGAGATTCATTGGCGACTATCGTGAAGACCTGTTTATCGACCCTCCTGCCAAATCTGCCATTTCTAGCTTTCAGAAGAAGTTGAAGCAAATCTCCGCAGAGATAAAAGAGCGGAATGCAAATCTTGAGATCCCATACCCATATCTGCTGCCCGAGCGCATTCCTAACAGCATTGCCATCTAACGATCCAAAGTTGCTTAAAACAGATATCAGTAGAGTGCCTGTCAATTTCTAGCCTACCATCTTTGAAAACCATCTTTAGTTGTCCTGACAGCCTAATGTAGCCGGTCAATTGGCCGCACGTGATTCGACTGTGCCGATGTTAACATGAATTGTACTATAACAATAGGATTGTTTTGACGGACAAATTTTGAGCCGGTTTGCCCAACCTCATAATAGAGACCTTTAGATTCTGAGCCGATGACGACATTTTTTCAGTACTAAGAAGTGCGCGCGCGTGAACCAGCGTCATTTTGGCGGGAACCGCAATAGCCGTCGTCAGTGTACTACGGGTTTTAGCAAAAATGGCGTAGTGGCGGAGTCAAGTTATCAAATGTTGGAAGTTTTGTCATTTTTCGATCGGGAGAGGAATTACCCTGCTTCAATAAAATAATCTGTGTTAACTCTTGCGGCGAAAAAGAGTGCAATGAAGCTATCCGGAATGTTTTTTTGTTTGTTTGTTTGTTTTTTTTTAGAATACGCGAAAAAACTGTAAGGCAAATCTCGTCCTTGAATCCTCGAAAATAAAAAGGTCTCTAATAACAATCCCATGGAGCAATTTGACACCGCATCGACCCAGTCCCACTCGGCTCACGCAATTTCAAAACGGCTAAAGAGGCGTAAGAGATTTGAGGTTTGGATAACAATTAAGGAGTGTTGCTAATTATTTCTCTTCACTTCAGCTTCTCTGTGATAAAAGATGTCTTTTCTTAAACGAATCTGCAAGCTATCTGTTATGGCATTCAATGTTGAGGATTAAAGGATTAAAGTAATAAATTTAGCATGCCTTGGTTGTCCTTGCTCCCAAGCTTTACAAATTACAGGGAACGCCCTCAAGGTCTCAACAAAGACAAAACTGTATCAAATATACCGAAATTATTTACCACAAAAGAGTTTGTAGGAGTCAAGGTTCAAGTATGGCTCACAGGCATTTTATGGTTTTTATGCCCAATATCGAATACCTTTTCCGTAACACTTAACTTTTGCTAAAAAAAAAAACCCTTGCCTTTGTAACAAAATTATTACAAGTATTAGCTAAAGTTAGGAAGTGCAGGCGAGAACAATAAAAGGTCAAAATGTTCTTGCTCCAACGCTGTGTTTTTACGTAAGTTTCACGTAAAAGACTGGATCCAAATGCACGTGATCAGATTGCTTTCTATGCATCCATTTATTCTTAGTGGGAGTCCAAACAAGTTCTTGGGTTGCACGTGACGTCACCAAAAATCAAACTAAGAAACTATCGATTCTTCTGAGTTTCTACTTTCACGAGGTATTACAGTACCTAAACACCTTTACATAAACAATTTTTGGTTCGAAAGGGTTCTTCGTTTTGCGAGAGAGGACGCTTGAATTTCAAGGCTTTTGCGTGACTCTGCATTTAGCAGCCGGGAAAGCTCTTATGTGGGTTTAAAACATTACCGATTTTGAGAGATTTTGCAATCTAAACATTCCTTGTCTCAGAATAAATATTACTGTAATTTTTATGCCTTTTCTAGCGAAGAATTCACGCATTAGTAGGAAAACTCGAAAACAGATGTTTCTGTTGGTATCCGGTGGCCATATTGGTGTTCCTGAAAGGGACACCAACATGCATGGCGTTTCAATACAAAGCTTTATAAATGTAGGTAAACCGTTTTTGCCAATATCTCGCATTTGAAATATTTCACAGACCTGATTCTTGGCAAGGGTTTTTGTATATTTATCTTTTTTCATTTCCCAGATTCTATTCGTTCTGTATTAAATGGTTTGCATTTTTATTTTTCATGGCGTGACAGTGCAAGCCGAGAATACTCTTTTTTGTCTTTTGACTTTGAATAACCATTTGAACTTTTCCAAAGGGGTTAACCCATAATTTTGGACAAAAAATTGGAAATTTCTTCAAAGACTATTTTGGTTTTTGGTTAAAATAGCATCAAAGCATTTTTGTCTGATTTTCTAGAAAGAAAAGAAGGGTTTTAGGACGATAAGACTTTATTTTTGAAAGAGACGCAAAATTTTAATTTTTCCAAAGGGGTCAAATTTTTTCAAAGGTATATTTTTGGATCAGATAGCCCGGAAAAAACTATATGTTGATTCTAAACAGAAAACAAAGCTGTTAAGGTAATAAAAAAAAGAAATGAAGACTTTTTAGGTGATCAAAATGTATTTTTGACAAAGGCTGAAAAATCAATATTATTTCAAAGGGATTTTTGACAAGTGGTACTTTCTTCAAAGTTTCTTTTACGTTCAAAGCGGCCTAAAAATTGTACTTCGGTTACTGTAGCCCGGATATATTATTTCTTGATATTCTGGACAGAAAAGAAAGCTTTTAAGGCAATAAAAATGCATTTTTGAGAAAGACTTGAAATTGCAATTTTTCTAAAGGGGTTAACTGAGTATGGTTTTTGTCAAAAATTGCAAATTTCTTCAAAGTTTGATTTTGATTAAAGTAGCATACAACTACTTTTTGTCGATATTCTGGATAGAAAAGAAGGGTTCTAAGGCGATAAAAACGTATTTTTGGAAAAGACTAAAAATTGGATTTTTTCCAAAGGGATAAACCTATGATTTTTTTGAAAAATTGAACATTTCTTCAAAGTTTCTTTTTTTAATCAAAAAGAAGACTTTTTAGGCAATTAAAATGTATTTTTGAAATAGACCAAAAATTGGACTTTTTCCAAGAGGGTGAATCCATGATTTTGGGTCAAAAATTAGAAATTTCATCGAAGTTTGATTTTGGATAAAACAGCTTACAAGTATTTTTTGTTGATATTCTGGGTAGAATAGAAGGGTTTTAACGCGTAGAAAAGACTCAAAAGGGGTTAACCCATGGTTTTAGTCAAAAATTACAAATTACACAGGAATGGAGGGGATAGTTAGATAAGTTGCGAATTCGTGATTTTCTGTCTAGAGCCAACTCTACACAAATCCCTAACCATGAAACAACCAAGAAAAAATGCAACATAAACAAACAACACAGTAAAGAAGCAAAGACACAGGAAGATGAGAGAAATTACTAAATATTTGCTAACCCGGTTTTCATAAATGCAGGTAAAGTTATAATTATTACTATTATCACTATTATTACTATTTTACATTTCAGTGTTTAACGACTGTGATCGTTTACCCTCTTGCCTCCGGCTAAAACGCGTTTTTCTTCCAAGCCGATTTTTGTTGACCCAAAAATGAGTACCCTAATTATTTTTCCGTCAATGTTATATTTCGGTTTCCTTTTAAGGGAAGAGGAAAGGTTAAATTCCAGTGCACAACCTTGCTTGTGTCGTCCGCCTAATATTCGCCTAAAATTTGAGCAACAGTCCTCAGTAAACTAATCTTGGAATTATCGTAAAAAGAACACGCACGGTATTAACAATAGACCCAATTTTATTCAATATTATTACCTTCTGTACAAGTAATTATAATAAAATAGCTTTGCTATATATAGGGTCTCCATGTGGGTTAGTTTAGACAGCTATTAGTAACAAACTCCAATTAACTGGATGGTCAGTTGCTTGTTAGAGCATTTAACAAGAAATATTTAACAATTGACAAAAGAAAAACTCCCTAGACGATTTTGAATTAACGTCTATCTCGTTGTCTGGGGGTGTGTCCTTGTTTGTATGCTTTATCCTTTTGGTTAAAGCAAGTCCAATTTTGTTTGCATGCTTCAAACAATCTATAAATTCATAAACCCTCTCTGATGACTTGTACAACAGGGGTCGTCTTTACTCCATGGCCCGGTTGTCCAAAGCAGTATTTAAGATAACCCAGGATTAACGCGAAATTTTACCTCAAAACTGAACGCTAACAAAGTAAATTCCTATTGATTCTTTTTGAAGGACTTAATTTTCCGAAGGCCCCAGGACTAAAAAAAACTACTAGAGCGGACTTTATCCGAGCCCGGGGACCTCGTTAATATCAGCACTTTACGCTGAGAAGGTTTCCCTGGCTAAAGAACATTTATTACTATTATTACTATTATAATCATAACTATAACAAAATTCTCAAATCTGACTGGCTATCAACTGCCCTGATTTCAGCCTTAATAGGACAGTTTAATAGGACTGTACGCGTCATGCCTAAGTATAAATTGGACAGTACGCGCAATAAGCGCGCGCTTAAATGGCTATTTTCCACAGTTGGCAAAAAAAAATGGTCTTGGAATTTCTTGTGTTTTGGATTAAAAAAAGAGCCTTATATATCACAAATTTTGTTAAAGTTATGATTAACTGGTAACAGAACTTCGTGTCGTCCAATTCGGTCTGTAATCATACTCGTGATTAAACAAATCGGACTCCCGCGTTAATCACTCTATGATTACAGACCGAATTAGACTCCACTCAGTCCTGTTAGCATTACTTATCGTTATTATTATTATTATTATCACTACCATTATTAATATTATTATTACTTTACTATTATTATATTTTATCAATTTAAAATAATTAAATGAACTATATCAAACAACAGGTAGAAGGACTGCCTGAAAGTTCTAAATGAAAGATTTGAGATCGCTTCACAACAAATGACAACTGCTTCTGTTTACATCCGCTTTTCGTTTGACATTTGCCGTTCAGAGGCCAAGGAATGGCACCATAGACACCCCCTAATATTTCTCTGTCAAGTATTTCATCTCCTTCACATTGCGCTTTTTAAGCAAATACATCTCTATAAAACCCAAAAAAATAAATATCTTGAAGCCATATCTAGCGCCACACTGGAGGAGCTTGCTTTTTACACCTTGAGCAATTGAAGGAGGCAAAGTTCCATATTAAAAGCCTCAACAATTTACGTTTCCTAATCGACCTAAGAACCTCTGAGAAACCATAACTTCCATAACATTTTAAAAATGAATTTTTCTTTTTTCTTTATAACTTATCAAGCTCTGCTTTCAAACAATCGATGGCTTTGCGCATGCGTGTTTCCTCTTCCTCGTCTGCGCACTGTGTCAACCATTCCGCGCATTGCGTCAATATCTCCTCCCTTTGAAGACGGAAGTGAGCACGGATTACATCTTCAAAACCTTAAAAAAAAAAAACGAAAATCATATCAAACTTTGCCAATTCCCCATTTAACACATGTTGACGTCATCTGTGATCTTTCACTAAACGATACCCGGTTAGCAAGCTTTGACGGGAAACAGTTTTATTGTTCGATCTCATGAGATCTAGAGGTGCCGATGAGAGCGCGTGCGGTTGGGAAACATTTCCACCTATATAACAGACATTTATCAGGGTTTTAGTGTCAACACTAAAAAGAGCGAATACATTCAACCTTTAGGCCAAACGAAAACGTTGGTATAGGACTGCAAGAAGGGTTTAGAGTCAGCACTAAAAAGGGCGAATACAATCAAGGGCCAAACCAAAACGGTGGTATAGAAGTACAGTCTTCTGTGGAATCGCTTAGAGATGATTCAAATCATTTTTAACCGTTTTGTGGTCAGTCAGTTTTGTGAGGAAAAGAAGGACTTCCAAGAAGAAGGATTTCCAAATGCTCAGACGCACCACCCAATATTTTTTGAGCAGTCCTACTCATTCAAAGAACCAACAATCAACCCCCAATAGTGATGAGTATCAAATTTCTCCTAACAGCATCCTGTCAGATCAAATTTAGAATGAAAGGAATAGACAGAAGTCATAACGTCACGTTGATAAGGTGGAAAAATTTCTGGCAAACATGGCGGAAAAAAACGAAAAATTGACATGTATGAATTTCCTGTGCTTGATGGCACTCAGGGACAAAACTTTTCTTCCATCGTTCGACAATGCAAACGACCGTCCCTGTCAAGAGAGATCGGTGAAATCCAGAAATCTAGCTGCCATGGTAACGTGACGCCACACTTCTCTCTATGGTCAGCACTTCTAAGTGTCTTGACATTTGAACTAATTCTCTCAAACAGTACAAAAAAACATATGAAGAACAGTGAGGAGAATAAACATGTTGATACTACATTGATATAAAGGAGCGACTGTATGCGCTTACCTGGTGTAGGTTGCCTTAACTGTCCCACCATAGCGTGGCGTATTGTATACAGCTTTATGTTTGCATTATATTCTTTGCATAGAGCCTATGGAGGAAAAAAAGACAAATGATAAGTACAGTCAGCTCTCTCTACGACAGACTTAACCGGGACCGACACTATGTGTCTGTATTAGAGAGATGTCCATCTTACTGAGAGTCAAATAAAGAGAGTAAAGAAAGGCACGAATCAAATCTAGGTGTCCGTTTTACAGAGGTGTCTGTCTTATAGAGGTGTCCATTAAAGGGAGAGTCGACTGTAATGGTAATAGGACTGAGTGGAGTCCAATTCGGTCTGTAATCATTCGAGTGCGCGGGAGTCCGATGTGTTTAATCACGAGTATGATCGAACTGGACGACACAAAGTTCTGCTTACGCCACCTGGATATGTACTATCCTTTTTTCCGCGACATTTTCTCTCTTATGACAA
>NC_133202.1:11161725-11226725 GCF_958299795.1 Porites lutea | reverse complement strand
GTGTCCACCGTGCCGGTGATAAGCGCTCGAACGAAGTCCATACGATTTTCATCCTGAATGAGCGAAGAATAAAAAATAATAAAACGTCTAAATGTCTAAACGACTGTATTCAATATCACTACATTCCATTCCATTCCATTCGACTCTACTCCACTTTATTTCTCCGTTTTTTATTCTTCCCTTTCATTTCTTTTTTTTTTTTTTTCGTTTATCTTGTTAACTTCATGACGTGTCACTGTAGTTTATTATGAACGCATAAGGCTTTTTAATGTCATTGCAATAAGGAGATAAGCACAACAAAAACGTCTTACCTGTCTAACAAAAATGGCTGCATTTGGGTGAATGGGTAAGCTGTTTTTCAACTGAGTCGCTTCTCGCATAAGAGCCCGAACCTTGCTAGATCTAATAAAAATGACATGATTGAAAACATGTGTAAGAAGTAACTTCAGGTTTTCAGTATCACGTCAGTTGATGCTATTAAACCAGAGTTTAAAACCATCAACTGACCAGATACAACTGACTTGTAGGCTCGAGTTGTTCAAAGCTGGGTTAAGATAACCCAGGGTTAGTGCGAGATTTGAATTTAGATTTGAAAGTTCAAAAAGCATTTCAGTTTTAATTCTTTTTGTCTACAAGTTGATGATTGGAAGCTCTAAAAATAGCAGAGAAAATTATCCGAGAAAATGCTTTTGAACACAAGAAAAACAAACACGGGTTAGATTTAACCCCAGGTTAAGCGCTAACCGGCCTTCGAACAACTGGGCCCAGGTCGTCGAAACGTCAGCCACTGTCAACAACAGTCGTATTCAGGACGATAATCAGCCGGACGATCATCCTCCACCTACTTCTGAAATGACTCCTGTGTTCAAACCTTTCACAATTTCCCGTTATATTGTCACCAAGTTTACCATCCTCTACCTGCCTCCCTGCTAAACTCTTTATCTTTTGTTGTATTAACTTACTTTGAGTTCTTATCACTTAGTTTTCTTGAAGAGGCTGTTTAATTAATACCGTCTGTTGCATCTAAGCGTGGACACGAGACAAAAAAACGTGCTCTAATAGGGTGCCAGACATGACGTATTTTGCCGCCAAACATTCGAAGTTTTACAGCCTTTAAAGCAAACTGTCGCGCCAAAGGTTAAGTTGTTTACACGTTTTTCATCAGCGCGTTCCGCTCATCTTTTATTTTCTCAATTTTCAGTATTATTTCTCGCTCAGAAGTAGCTGACTTGCTTTTAAGAATTATTCTTTGGAGTTTTGCAACTCCAGAAATTCTTCTTAAGGTCTTGCGATGAATAGCTTGTTGATCGAAAACAAAAAAAGTCGACAAACAGCTGCCACGTGAACATTCGTCTAACGCCACCACAAACGTCAACAGTTTGGCGGCAAAACATGTCATGTTTTCACCCAATTAGAACATGTTTTTTCGTCACGTGTACACGCTTAGATGCAACTAACAGTACTTGCGACAAAAACCAAACGATTTCCAAGAGCTATGGGGCATACTTACCTGGGACAAATTGGCTGTGAAGCACGGCAACGAAAGGCGTGACAGTCCTGAAACGTATTTAAAAACCAAATAAGTCAAAGTTTGCTTTAATGACTTAGGAAGTTTCAAAGTAGCAGTTTCCAGAAAAAGTAAGTATACGCAAGAAACGAATGAAACCAAGGAAACTCAACTCTTACAACATCATACTCAAACAGCCATTAAATTTAAAATATTTCATCGTCGCTTATTGGCCCAAAGCCACTGACGAAATATGAAAGAATCACCGCGTCACTCGTCAAATAACTTTCTAACGATTGAAAAATGACGTCAATCTGATTATAGACGAATTTATTTAAAGTTCCAACCAAAAATAAATAAATAAATAATAGTTAAAAATAAGAGTTTAAAAATAATTGATTAACTTCTAATGCGCATGCGTATTACAATGTTAACAACTAAACAATGAAAGAGTGTTCTTACCACAAGTTCAGCGGTGTCAAACTTTAGGGGTTCAAGAGTTTCAATGTACGTTTCACTTTCTTCCTTGGTGACTGGTGGTGACTCCTCTGGCGGAGGAAACGTATTTTCGGGCTCAACGCTGGAGAAGTGCTCGTCGTCTACTACTAACAGTGATTGAACCTACAAGAAAATATCAGGACGGCAGTCTTAAAAGAGGCTATGTCACGAGAACATTGTTGTTTTTAGTGCTTTTAGCCTCTACCCATAGCAGACATGCGCCTTATGGTTAGTAGAGCACTAACCATTAATCCTTTCACTGCCAGAGTGCTTGATGGAGTTTTGTAAGGTAACTCTAACTTTTGAGTCTTTGGACGAAACCCTATGGAGTGACCATTCAAATGAAACCTCTCTACCTGTACTTACACATGATGCTACTTGTTTTTCAAGATTTTGCAAAATGAAATTTGGGATTTTTTGTTGAAGTTTACCTTTGGCCACATTTGGCAGTGAAAGGGTTAAAAATGGCCCAAAATTTTCAAGTTTCAAACAACGTCTATCCTTGCCATCCGTGGCAACAACGGACAAAACAGTCTGGAAAAACAAAGCTGGACCATTATTTTTGGAATTCAATTGATGCCAAGACAAATTTTAGCTTTTTTGAAAAGATAGGAAAGGGCGTGATATAGCACCTTTAAGGTTAATCCCGAGGGATCATTATACGCTTCTGGGAAACTGCCCACCTACCCCACCCCTAAGCCAACATTTTGTCCTAGGTGAGAAGTAAGTGTTAATGTTGGCTTAGGGGAGGGGTAGGTGGGCAGTTTCCATCAAACGTTTTATGATCCATTCCGAGTTAAGGGTTGTCCAATAGGCCATTTTACAGTTGTGTGCTCAGTGCCCTGGCCTTTGAATAGAAGCGAGGCTGGCGGTGACTCGGTTTTGTAACAAACCTCCTTGTTTTTCATATGTAAATGACCATGTTCACCGGCTTGTTAGCATGAGAATACCACGATTTGCACATGAAAAGCAGGAAAGTTTTTAACAAAACAAGGTCACCACCAGCCTCTCTTGTATTCAAAGGTCTGGGCACTGGTACACAACTGTGAAATGGCCTGTACTCCCTCTGACAAATTTATGCATGACATTGTATTATGTTCACATTACAAAACTGAACAAAAGAATTACCACAAAGAACGAAGCAAAACAATGAGACCTTTAACGAAGCCATGCAAAAATTTTTCGGAGTATGGGACAAGTATGCCCGAGTTTGTAATTCAAATTTAGGTAGGTGATGAAAAAAAAAAATCAAAATAACTGAAATAAACACTCCTTTAACTAAAGCGGGTAGCTAACCGACTGCTGACTACTACAAACATTAAGTGACATAACTATTACATGAATAAAATACCTCCTGCATGACTTTTCCCAAATCTTGTACCACGTGGTCTGCAGCGAGATTTTCTCGTTGCACAACACATAACGCTTTCTCGATACTGAGCCTGCTGTAATCAGGGTTAGCGGCCAGACATTTGACAAATTCTCTGTCCTCGCTAGCGTTTGCCATGCGTACTAACACTGTTAAAATTTTGACCAGCAAATCACGAGGGTCAAATGAATACCTGCAAAATAAACGCAGGAAATATAATGGAAATGTTTCCACCCGTGAGAAAGCAAACGCAACCTCGTTCGCGGAGGCGTCTCTTCTGGAGGGAGTAAAAGAGAGGAACCTGGGAACGAGGTTAAAGCGAAGGCTACACGTGGGCGTCTTATTTGCTGGAAGGGTGGAGTGTGGGTTACGCTCAAGAGAACAAAGGTAGAAGGTAGAGCACGTGCCAAGATGAGTCACCACCTCTCAGCTATCAAGAAACATTTAAACTAATAATCAACAGGCCCTCTTCAAAATCGACAAAACGCTTTAATTTTGGGGCCAAAAGGGGAAAATTTAGAATAAATTCTTTGAGGGATAAATTAACCTACAATCACACTTACTTTTCCATATTTTGAACTTTCAAATCCGAGCATTTACGACCGCAGAGTGAATGTAAAAATCCAATTATCTGAAAGAAATCAAGAGCCTTTTCAAACATCAGCTAAATAAGAAGGGCTGACAGTAATAAGGGTTGTAGCCTGCGAGCAAGCTCTTCATTTCGGTAGTATAGGAGCTGCTCGTAAGGTCTTTCGTGATTCGTTCTTTTAAAAAATGGTAATTCATTGTTTACCATTGTTTTCCGGTTTGGTTAGCAAACCAACTGACTTTCAGCTTCCGAGCAGCTGCTACTTCATTTCCGGCGAGTGAAGCAAGCCGCGAAACCACGCGCGACCAAACGCCAAAGCCGCGAGGGGCTTTTCCCACTTCTCGCTCTCGCGTTTCCTTCTCGCGACTGCCCCAAAAGGAGGGCTTGCTTGTAGGCTATCAGCGTCGGTACTTATTACATCAAAAAAATTCCCTGACGTTTTACTGATGTTAGATACGAATTTGAAATATATATAGGCTTACCGCATCCGCTGCTCGCATGGATAGCGGATGACGCGAGAAACAGCGCGATACTTTGTCTTCCTCGGTTATTTTTTCCAGAAATGCCAAAGTTGCATTAGCCTAAAAATAACAAAAATTAGTGCAATGTAACTATAAGCTACTGCGATTTCCTGGAAAGTAATTATTCAAAGTACTTTGCAATCAGATAAGTAGAAACGTAAGGAGCGAACCGGTCACAGGGTACCCAACTATGAGAGCCAAACCCAGGGAAGCAATCTAGGTTCAGTGTAGGCTCTAAGTTTCCCGCCAGTTGATGGGATGACGTCACGAATAGGGAGCCATAAGGCTTCTCAGCATTATCCTAAATGGCGGCTTTTACAATGGTTGGAGAAAAATTTAAGAATTACATGGACTTTATTTTATTAGCTCAGAGAACAGTCAATAACTAAATCGTTTTCATCAAATGTGATTAGACAAAGAAGTGTTCTCTTAGGGGTGAAAATATTTTTTAAGAGAAACGTGTCCCATGATTGATCAGTGTAACGCATGTACAGTTGCTTTTACTGCGTTACAGTGTAACGTATATACAAACCCACCATTTCCATGAAAGACTTTGACACGTGTTCCTCGCTCCTTAAAAACTGCTCCTTTTCCTGGCGTTCTTCTATGCTTAACTCTTTCCACTTCTCATCTATGGGAAAAAGTACATATCGTAATTATTGCTTGCATGGTTGCATTAGCGTTTCGTCGTTTATCTGCTCGCTGGTTTGTCCTTCGAGTCTGTCTTATGTTTTAAGTGTCTGTCTTGTGATTTGATAGTGTGTTAGCCGGTACTACAACAGTATACACAATTGCAGGTCTGTCTTCCTACTAATCTGATTATGTCTACGATCAGTCTTTGCAGACTGCCTTCCCCCCCTCCCACCCCCATAAAAAGAAAACAAAACAGCAAGAGCCATAAAATACGTACCACACTTTTTGGCACACTGCAGTTTTCTGACGTTCGTAAGTCGTAGCAAACCATCTTTTAACACGTATAGAAGCGTGTCCAGTACGGCTCCTAGGAAAGACTTAAATACATAAACAAACTCCAGTCAGTACAAAAAAATTTCAAAGATTACAGCCTTAGTATAGGAGGGTGCAAAACGCTAGCTATGTCCTTTTCTTTCTTCTTCTTCTTCAAAGTTCTAAAATATCTATACTCAATTTTTGGCCCACACCGATCGACGTTACCACTTGATTACGTCAAACTTATCTCTTATCATTTATAAGCGGTCACGGAACGGTCGCGGGAGACTGCTACAACATCTCGGCGAAGGGGACGACGGGAAGGAGAGAGGGATCCACTCCCATTCCCCCCCCCCCCCCCCCCCGCGCGCATACCTTACACGCGCTTCGCTCGTTAATACAGCAAAAACAAGCGAGTAAGAACCTGCATTCTCCAAAGTTAGCCTAAACGAGTTCTCACATAATAACACTAATAACAATTTATTTGTATAGCGCTTATTCCTAAGAGTCCACAACATTAATAAAAAATTGAAAATCGCCTTAAAAAATAAAAATATAACTTACATAAAATCTCAAAATCTTGGGACCAATCTCTAACATTCCTTTTATAAAAAGGTTTGTCTTAGTTTTCCTCATACATAAATAAATGGTAAGTCGCACAAATTTACGCTATTTAGGTTCTTAAATGGGTTCTTATTCTCTGAAGGAAAAATACATTGTAGCTAAGACTACTTAATTAGTGGTCTTGAGCTTATTCCTTATATAAAACCTGCATCCAGTACATTGCAGTTGGAGTGATAAGGCACCTATGTCTCCAGAGGTTCCTGAATGTTGACTCATCTTACTTGCCCAAGTGTGCAGAATTTTTTAAAATAAATTTTATAAAATAAGAACCATTTTCAAATTTTGGGCACAACGGGTTCTTGTATAGAGGGGGCCTTACTGGCGAATTTTAGCCAAACAGGTTCTTACAAGCGGGTTTTTACTGTATTCATAAGAAGACAAAAAGAGGTAACTGAGGACGAGTCAGTTTAAACAAGAGGTTCCAGAACGTTCTTACATGGCAAATTAGACAAAACCTATTTAAGCACTGTAGCACACATACCAACTCCGCGGTATGGCCAGTACCTTACGCATGCGCACAACCATATCACCCCGGTGTTGGCAGCGATGGACAGCTGTTTCGTCCTCATCAGGACTCATCAGCATGGCATAGCCCCAGGCCAGAGATCTCACACAAATTAGACAAAACCTACGGAGGGTACCGTCAACAGACAAAACACCAGAAGAACATTATACCTGAAAGGATTCTCTTCCGCATTCTTTCAGAATTGAAGGTGCAATGTCAGGCCGTTTCCACAGAATTTCCAACAACTTGACAATCTCAAATCTGACACAGACAAAAATAGCTTAGCTGAGGTCTGTTTAGACTTGGTGGTGTTCGTACTAAATAAGTGGTAACTACAACATCCAATTTAAACATCCGGATTTATCATCCGTGAAAATCACTCCATCGTCTCGAAGCCATGTTCGTTCATTCAGTAGGCTGCGTAAAAGGCGGGTTTGAAAGCGGCAGCGCGAGGCGCCAGACACGCGAGAGGAGAGCTTCCCCTCGCCTTTCTCGCTCGTCATGAGCGCCTAAACGCGCTCGTTATGCAGGCTATTTGTCCCGTACATTCACTTAAACGAGACGGGGTATATAGAGACAAGTTAGCAGAAACAGCTATTGGCGTTCTCCTTCTTATAACGTGACTTGACAACAGAGTGTTCATACCTAGCTGAAAATTTGTCAAACTCTTCTTTGTCCACGTCCAGGCCCTCCACGATGTCAACCGCGCAATAGGTATGAAGGAGAGCTGGGCAGAGTTTGTCTCTCACCGCTGGACACATGGCAACGCAGGCTACCAGATCACCCTCAATGCCGCTGTAAGATAAAAATAACAATGAAGTTTCATTTGGTAAATTGAAAGTAATCAAACATTCTGAGCCACATAAGAATAATATGTCGGATTCCATACCTTCCCCAAGATGTCGTGTCCAACAACTTGTTTTTTCTGAAACAAAAACAAAAAACAGGTAAGTTGAGATACTTTTCCGGTATTTTTCGTTCTATGGAGATACAAAAAGATACACGCTGTTTTCATCTAGCCTAGCCTGCTAGTACAGCCGTGAGGTTACGTGTCAGGCCGGGTGAAGTTTATGGGTCGTTTCGGGGGGCAGGAAATTTGACCCAATTCCCCGCACAATCTCCAAATGGCCAAAAGATAAAGAAATGGTGTCCAGCTCCCCCCCGCCCCTAAAAAAAACAACAACAACAGCGATAACAACCTCATAATACATTATAACACTGAACAAACAGCACTGACTCAGAGTCATTTGCAACCCTGAGGCAAACTGTACGAAAGCCAATGGTGCCGCGCAAATCCCTAGTTCCGAAACGCGCATAACTATCTCATGAATGTATCATGTCTAGTTATTTACGAACCCAGGTCCCTTTAAACAACTCGAGCTAATGGCTCAGTGCAGCGGAACTTGAGACCGCGACAACAGGTTTTTAAGGTCAATGCTCTAACCACAACACTATGCTGGGTCCGACGATGATCAGCTGACGATTTACTGCCCAAGGCAGACTCAAGAGATGGATCCGATACTATACGAAATATATCGACACTCCCTTACAAGGGATTTCTACTGCGGTCAAAATTTTAGAACGCAAAAACACGGAAAGGACGAAGATGGGGATGATATGAAAATCGCGTCGATATGGTTACTGTCCAGCAAGCTGATAATTATATTGCACTGTTTTCTGAGTAAGACCAGAAGCTCCAATCGGCGACAAAATTAGTTGAGACACTTTGACCTAAAGGGCCTTTCTGACTTTTTCTCACTTAAAAAGGGGAAAATGAAGTTTTGCCTCCCCACCCCTTCCATGCAATGTTGTACCACTGTACCTGTTGGAAATAACACACACCCCAACTTTGAATGGAGGAGAGGGGGTGTGGATTGATTTTTTCACTGAGGTTACCCCCATCGGAGGACAGTGTCTCAGGAAGACAGTGTCACAATACCGTAAAATTCCGAAAATAAGCCCCGGGCTTATACTTTTCAAAGGCCCTTTTTGAGGGGCTTATTTATCGAGGGGCCTTTATTCGGAGGGGCTTATGTGCAGAGGGAAATTTGAGATTGGGCTAGCTTGTTGTGGAAAGGAAATTTACCATTTTTGCTTTGTGTTACTTTGTATTCGAGGGCAAATTCCGAGTACAAACTCTCCGGGGGGGGCTTATATTCGGAGGGGCGATTTAACGGAGGGTTTTTTGCGTGGGGGGGGGCTTATGTTTGGAGGGGCTTATACATGGAGGGGCTTATTTTGGGAATTTTACGGTATCTACTTTGAAGAACTGATAAGTTTCATCCTTGACGTTCTACACTTTTCTTCCTTCTTCGTTCTCTGTTATGCCTTGCTTTCTTGTTTCGATACTTTGATGGGCCGCCTTCCCTGTAACTAATATTTTTTAATCAGCAAAAGTACCTCTTATTTCGGGAGCAAATTTCAGCGAATGACAGCAGTCCTGTTACAATTCTCGAAGCTGCAACAGGACCAGGCATCAGATCTCGGCGCTCAATGAGTGTCGCACAACAATCCACGAAAACACAGATCTGTAACACAACAGAACAGCAGTCACGGTGCATGAGTTAGGGTCAGGGGTAACGAAAGCTTACACGTTTGGGGAAAAGCCAACTGACCGCATAATACTAGATGATCGTTCAACACGGGTTTGACAAGCCTTAAAGAAAATCCGGAAAAAAAAGCGACAACGAGAAGTACCCAACATCAGGCGAATTTACTTCAAATGGTTTTAAATTTTCTCTCTCTTCTTGTGTCAAAAGAAAACAAATTACCAAGCATTACAGAGAAAACCGCGGCGGTCCTAGGAAAATGTGGCCGCGGCCCGTTAAAATAGGTAACCGTCTGAAACCGTTTCTTTCTGACAATTCCTAAAAAATTTGTGCAAAAAAATATTCAATTTTCTTTTTGTAAAATCCTAAGAAGTAAATAGTACCATGTGAAAGTACTGCTGAAGAGGTTTCATTTGAATGGTTACACCATAGGATTTCATCCACAGATTCAAAAGTTAGAACTACATACTAAATAAATAGTACCATGTGAAAGTACTGCTGAAGAGGTTTCATTTGAATGGTAACACCCTAGGATTTCATCCACAGACTCAAAAGTTAGAACTACAAACTAAATAAATAGTACCATGTGAAGGTTCTACCAAAGAAGTTTCATTTGATTTGACTTTCGTTACACCACAGGAATTCATCCACAGATTCAACAGTTAAAGTGGTAAATAATCTCTTGTGAGAATGAAAGGGTCATAGTAACAAAAGGAAGCGATCGTCAAGACTGGCAAGTGGATGTACTTACATCTAAACCTTTTAGTGCACAAGGCTTGTGTATAGCCACGTAACTAAACCAAGAACACATGTCTTTAACGTAGAACTCAGGAATGTTGGTAAAAATTTCCCGCTGCTTAGCACGGATTTCATCTTCGGCCAAATCCTGAAAACAATTTCACACAATGGTGGGTTAAACGTCTTTAAAACAGGGACAATATTACGTGGTTCCGTAGTTGTACGTTTTTAATTTACTTCTCTTACGATTTCTAATAGAAGAGTAAAATTCTGTCTTATATTTAACTAAATATTGAATGAGGCTGAGTATAATATGAAGATTTAAGCAGATCTCAGAGGGTGTTATCTACCTCGCCCACAGCAGGGTTCTTACCAGACCGAGGCATTGCGGCATTGCCGCACTAAAATTAGCCCAAGGGGTCCAAAGGGCGCAAAGAAGGAAAAAAACCTATTACAAAACGTACGTAAGCATACTTACATATACGTACATCTCCTTAAAATATAAGCCAAAATTTAATTGGTTTCGGTGTCTTAAGTAAAAAAACCATCATTATCAAAGACTCAGACCTGTAAAAACGTTGAGTCAACTGTATCTAATAATTGTGACCCGCTTTTCTCCCTCATGACCCCCCTTTAGCTTCTCTATGGGTCCTGTGGACCCTGGTGTAAGAAATCCTGGTATGAACACTACCACAAACGTATTTCATCTCAACTCACGGATGCATTGTACTAAGATATAGAAAAAAGAAATGGTGAGCTCATTAACGATTCCCTTTACCTGATTCTCAGAGGCACAGTTTTCTAAGAGATAAAGAAGCCATGCAGCACTTGTGACGTAAAACTCTGAGCAAAGCCTCATGAAGTGCGCGTCTTGAAGACAAGTGTCCCATTGGAGAACGAACAGCTAAAAGAGGACAAATCACTTGGGTTAATTTGACGTAACTAACGGATCATTAAAAAAACACACCACCAGTCTGCCACAAAAATTCTTGCAATACTCTTGCTTCTAACGGAGCCCACGCACCTTTTGTAATAAAACGAAAATAAAGACTTATCTATTTAGGCAAGCGCTATATTGGGCAATTGAGCTCAGTCGCCGAAGGAATGGAACCAAGTGAGCCTACGCAACAGCTAGGAACCCTGGCGAAAATGCTTGCCATTCAATCGCTTTCGTCCTCGTTCGGAAAACACCGATGTATTTCCGAACTTTCCTTCTTGGATTCAGTCCTCGGAGTGGGGAGACTGCGGATAGGAGAAAAGACATAGACGAAAACCAAGGCAATCAAACTTAAAACTGGAAACCAAACTTACAGCAAGAAATTTTCTCCGGCCTTCAGTCTCCGCCGAAGTACCTTCCATCGCTTCTGTCATCATCATGTAACTTCTGAAGAATACAGAAAGGAAAACGGTTTCTTACGTTGTTTAGATAATCAACTATAAGCCAGGAGCTTTTGTATTTATCTGTTTGCCTTGAGGAATAGATGCTTTCTCTCCGGTACATCTGTGTCTAAATTTTCTTTTTTGACTAGACAATTTATTGTCGTACTCTTAGGTCCTAAGATATTTTTTCTTTGCGTCCATGACAAGATTCAGGATCGATGGATGATAACTTAGTCTTAGTGGATCATGTATCTTATGGGAGAGTTGGTCGTTGCTTCAGTCGATACATCGGTGAACTGCCGGTCGCTTATCTGTCGAGTATCGATCGAAAAACATAGACTGAGTACCGGTCGAATATCGACAGATCGGTCGATGACATAATATCAACCGATGTATCGACCGAGACCTTCATACGAAACATAAGAACCAGTATGTCTGACCTTAAGAGTTTGTTATAATGTTGAATGGTGCTGGTTAGTCCAGTATGCAGAGCACTATGCGTGAGGTGGAACATCTCTGTCATCAGCTTAAACTGACCTAAAAACATTGGGAGTTGTTAAACACCACAGTAATCCAGTATATAACGGTCACAATAAACAATCTTAAAACTGTACAATGTGATTCTAATCCCAGATTGGCACTAATCTCATGACAGCTAATGAGCCTTACTTTCCTGTGGTACTGTTAACCCTTTAAGCATCCAATATTCACATACAAATTCTCCAAACTGGTCTCTATACATTTTCTTAAAGAATGTGTTGAGAGAATTTGATAATAGATCAAGGCATTTTCTCTGTGGTGATCATTTTATTAATTCTCATAACCTTATCTCTTGACACTGTATGGGTATCATTAGGAGAAAACTGATGTTGATCACTGTTGGAACTTAAAGGGTTAATGACGCTGTAGGAAATGATTCTGACTTTGGAGTCTGTAGACAAAATCGTACAGTTTGACCATTCAAAAGAAGGCCATTCAACAGTATTCTCCCGTGGTCGTATAAACATAACAACTTTCTTTAATTTTCCAGACATGTTTCGACGGTACATCCGTCATCTTCAGTGTTACATATTTTGAAATCGCCGTTGAATTTAAAGCGCGCGCGATCTTACAAAGTTCGTTACATTGCGTTGTCAATATTGCGTACTAAAACAAAGTTAAATGAGTGACGCTTAGTTCTTTACAGGGAGAGAGTCAGGTTAATGTGTTTCACCTGCTGGTTGAGATCGGGCTTCTCCCGTGGTATTGTTTAGAACCAGCACGTACACAGTTCTAACGTTTCACCGAGTCTGTGACTGTGACGATACAAATAAAATCTACTGAGCAGTAATTTCCTGTGGAACTGTCTATTTTGCTGCACAGGGCGTCTCTACTCAAATAAAAAACCGCTGAGCAGTACTCTCCCGTGGTACTGTTTATTATGCAATAAAAGTTGGTTCTAATTTTCGAGCATTTGATTGAAATTCAAAAGTGCGGACACGCAAATGAAACAATTAAAACTCCTAAACACTTCCTACTGATGCCAATGAAATATTGTACGTTTCCCTCTTGTATAAAATGTCTTCCGGTGACCAACTTTGCGATTGAAACGTTAGGGTTCACCTTTTACTGTCTAAGCCACCCAAAAAATAAGGGCGGGCCGAGACATTCAAGCTACTGGGTAAAGTTCAATATACTGAATGTCTCCATTTTCTCGTTTCTACACAGGCTACCCAAACACACCTTTCAGTTCTTCAGAGGGGAAAAGTATACTGTGTAAATCCGCTCTCTCCTCGGTATCCGTACCTGAATTAAGAAAAGAGCAAGTCAATTACGATAAACATGAAAATCTAGGCACCTCCATGTAAGGTAATTTAATGTTAGAGGAAAGCTGAGGCCGACGTTGCGCTCATTTTACCGCCCCCCCCCCCCCCCCCCCCCCCCTCCATCAGTGCTCCGTTTTACTGATATTAGGGACCTTACGAAACCACGAAGACGACGGCAACGGCAACGCCGTCTTTGCACCACTAAGACGTGAAATGACCAAATTTTAAGGGGTTTTTTTTGAGGACGAGAACGGAAAGGCGATAAATTCTACCATCTCTGTCTAAACTCGGGCTCTGCCCCCTCTCTTCAGTTCTAATCTAAATCCCCTTCTTTGAAGTAACAGGACGACTTCGGAAAATCGCGAAATGGTTTGAAAGGATGAGGAGTCTTTTTCAGGGACCTATTCATGGACGTCGTCGTTGTGAGATCGTAAGGTCCCTGTTAGGGAGCTTAAGCAACGACCACGGCGATGGCTACGAAAACGTCACTTAAAAATTGAATTCGGGCTGCTTCACACTTTATCGCGCTTATTCCATCTCATTTAATTCGTCAAATGTTGGCAAATTTCTTTGGAGTTGAGTTCTAAAGGACTGTTTCAAGGTTCAGGAAAAGAAAAAGAAAACTATTGTTTTGCATTCCCGTCCACGAAAAAACGTGAAATTAGGCATTTTCACGTTGTAGTCATGCAACGACAGCTAAGAAAAGTACAAAAAAGCGTGATGCACGTTCAAAGTTATTTTGCCAACCTAAACCTATTGGTTTTTTTGCCGTTCTCGTTGCCTTCGCCGTCGTCCTTAGTTAAGCTCCCTACACGGAAAGGAAAGAAGTCACAATGAATAGAGGTCACACTTGGGAGTTGAACTCGGAACCTCTCGCACAGAAGAACGCGCACTAACCTTGCTTCTCACGTCTTAGAGCGGTTTTCACTTGACTGTCGAAAGGGATTGGTTTTGGTTTTGGTTTTGGTTTTACTACGCCCTTTGGTTGGCTAGTGTATTTACTTTGGTTTTGGTTTTACGACAGTCAAGTGAAAACCGCTCTATAGGAAAACAAAACATACAAGCTAGAAAGGTCTATTCAAGTTGTAAAACCTCGTTTCCAGGGTCCCTCCTGAAGTGAGCAAGAGAGAGAGAACATACTGGGAACGAGGTTGGCTGTAGCCCACGTTATAGTCTAAGAGGGGAGGGGGTTGGGCATGAAACACATGAAACAGTACATGACAGTTTTCAGTGTTTTATGGAAACAAAATCGAGTAAATAGAGAGATTTATTTCTAGCAATCTCAGACAACAATTGTTCAGACAAGTGCAGGAAACTTCTTGCTACCATGGCAAAGTAGAAAACAGTTCATTTTTCATGATTTTGATTTAATGCAGTTTTGAAGTGGGGCACAGTTCAGCCTTCTACAATTCCAAATGTCCCATTGATTGATGACTAAGATTACTATTCGATACCACTATCATCATTGAAACCACGACTAAATACTGAATTATATTATTAAGTATTAAATAAAATGACGTCGTCATATGAACACGAAAAGGGAGTGTCCGGGATTGAGTGATGGTATCTTCCCAAATAGTGCTTTGTATCTATTGAGTGGTTTGTTTGTAATTTTGATATTACTGCATTACCTATATGTTTTTATTATTCCCTTCAAGCGTTTCCTTGGCGACTACACTGACGGGGGTTTCACTGACATGGCGGCCAGAGAGGCTATTTTACGCTTCCAAGGAAAACTCAATCGCATTTCGCGATCCATTAAGTTACGCAATGAGTCATTGGAAGTTCCTTATACTTACCTGCTTCCAGAAAGGGTACCAAACGGAATCGGCATCTAGAAGACCAAGTATATTTGTAATTTACCATATATCACTACTGTACATAGATAAAGAGTAATCACTTTAACATCATGACTAACTATATAATGCTTTGTTTGTAAGATTTACTACAGGTACCGTTTACTTCGCTGCGTTATTATACATTGTACTTACTATCTGTCTTCTGTCTTCTTCTGTCTGTCTATCTGTCTAAGAGGCTACCCTTAATTTTGCGAATCAATGCAATCTTAGTACAAATTAGTTAATTACCTGCGAGTAGATATCTGACTAAAGCCGTAGGATTCGCGCGCAATGCATTTTTTCCAAGAGTAATGTCAAGCTGTTCTCCATATGTGTTTGTTGTTACTTTCTTCCAAACAATGTATAATAAAACTATTTATTAGATTCGGTTTTTCGTACTGTCCAGAATAATCAAGGTCGAGGTAAGTGTCGTCAGCCGAGGCCGATAACACTTACCTCCGACCTTGATCATTCTGGATCTGACAAATAGCCTCGTCCAGTTTATCATAGAGATAACTGGCACCTAGGAATTTTTAACGTATACGGTTATTTCAGGTTACCAGTTCCATGTTATGATATTTTTATATAGTTTACATTTTTCACCCTACAGCCCAAAACAGTAGTTCTTTGCGAAGTCACATGACTGAATAAAAATAACACCGTTTCCCGGCAAAGGAAAGGGGAGACATTGCTTTTTTTTCGTGAGCTAAATGACAATCACTTAAAGACTGGTCCTTCGGAAAACTAGACGCGTCTTATTTTTCCTGGTATAAATGGCCCTAATGTTTCCCTGGACTCCTTAGACTGCGTTGCCGCCGGCCCACGCACTCGTAAATATAGTCCGTCTGCGAATTAGTGCACAAAAACTCGTTCTAATATCCTGCAGAGTCGCAAGGACATATGTAAGCGTTTCTGATAGGCGAGTTTCTTGCGGGTTTCTTATGCGCCTCACGATTGGCCTAATTCTTACGTGTGCGTAACGGTTGAGTGCAGTGACATGTCAAAATTAATAGAAGGAAGTTGACAAGGATCGTTTACAGTAAACAATGAAACAGCAGTTCTACTGTCAAAACAAAGTAGGAAATCATGATATTCACGGCCAAAAAAAAAACTACACACATGTAGCTATTCAGGTCCAGGCATTTAGAACAATAACAAAGTTTAAGGCTTCAACAGAAGTAAAAGAAACTGCATCCGTGATCACATCCTGTCAGAAAACATTTGCCGAAACATGAACCACACTAACTAATTACTCAATATGCATGGAACAGAGCACCTTCATAACCTCTAAATGTGAGACTCAAAGTGGCAAAAAAAAAATTTGCTCAAAGTTTAGAATACTCCACGCACTACTACATAAACTACGCAAAAAGAGAGCAAGAAAAACCTCTATTGTTCAAGCTAACTCTAAGGTCACGTTCCACACTATCACAAGCTCAATCCGACTCTTGTCACGAGCTATAAGTCTTGTTTGGCCTGTCAACACTTAATTCAAATCGGACTTATCACAAACCGCGTAAGAAACTAGCCAAACAAAAACGCCGACATATGTCCTTGCGACTCTGCGGGATTCGAACACGATATTGTGCACTCATTCGCAGACGCTCTATACAGAAGGTTTAGAGCGTCTGCGACGCAGGCAATGGACTCCTTGGACACTGGGATTCTCTGGACCAGTCAAACGTATAAATATTTGTTCTTGGTGGTTGCACAACAATCACCTGATATCGTCTTTCTTTAACGACGTCATCCTAAAGGTGGAAGGGAAGAGGAAGGGAATGTAAGGACAAGGTTCACAAACGATACGAAATCGACGCCTGGATATTGCTGAACCTGACTTCCGACTTCCGACTTACGGACTTCCGTATTGCTGGTTTGCAGGTGACGTCACGGCGGCAATGCTGGTGGTCAAGAACAATAGCATTTTTCCCCTCTGGGAATTAAACTCTATTTTCATGTAGATTCTTCGAGAAAAAATTCTATTGTATTGACCCCCAACATGGTCGCCGTGTTACGTGGTTGCAAACCAAGAATAGGGCGCCGCTAAAGTGGCCAGCAGTGATGTAAATTTATTGGAACCTTTTTATAAATAAGAAAAATGTTCATATCCCACCGGACTGTTTTGAAACACCAACATGGCGGCCTTTTCGTTGTTTTAGGACATCAATATGACGGACGTGACGTCATATTGAGAAAGACGCTGCGATCATAAAACTGTACAGCTCTGTTCTAACGTCACTACTGTTAATTTGTGTATCACAGTTGTTTATTTAATTTCATAATATATAGATTTAGCCAGGGGTAAAAGCGAAGCTCCCATTAATAAATTTATTATTTAAATCAAACAATAAACTTGGAATCCACATATCAGTTAACTTAAAGGCAAATTCATGTGACTTTTCAGGGAAAGGCTAAGTGATTTTGGAGTGAAACGTCTTACATCGAGTTGATAGCCATATGTGTACACCCAAAAAATAGCAATCATCTTCGATCACATTCAAGAGCCATAATCAGCTCTTGATCACAGTAGATTAAGCCTGGAAAACAAATTCTTGGAAAACAAATCAGGCAGAATGTTTTGCTTTCGACAAGTTTACTTTTTGTCTGTTTCTCCCTTTTTGCTTTTAAACTTAGCGCGACGGCAAAGTTATGCTTACGCAATTAGTTTATATACTAGACCCGAAATAAAAAGCTGACGGGATGTTAAATTTTGTGCTCATGCGCAGTGCGTTTTGCCGCGGTGTTGCCTAAATCATACCGTCCAAAAGGACAGCGGGGGAGTACTGGGAACGAGTTTCCGATTCGGGCCGACTACGGAAATTCTCGAAAACAGCCAATATGGCGGCTCAAGAGTGGTGGAAAACTGACAACCAAAGGAGCCGTTTTATCTCCAGAGAAGCGTGATTTACGGTGTTGTTGACGAAGTTTCCGCTGTAAAAGCTGTCATAAACAATCTTTTAAGAATAATTTGAATTTTCCTGTGGTGCGGACGGACGGTCGGGCGGGCGGTCGGTCGGACAGTGTACGGTACGTAAAATTTTCTGGGATGGTAGATGCACTAAGCTATGGGGCTCCGCCCACGCGCGCGTGGAGCTCCGCTGTAAAAGACGTAATACATAAACAATCTTTTAAGCATAATTTGAATGAGCAGAATAATGGAAAATTAGTATCACTTATCGGATATACATAACAGTTGTATCGGTTGTGGCAGAAATGGTAGACTAAAGACAAAAAGTCACGGTTACCACTTACATATAACTGAAATTATACAAAGTTTGTTTAATTTTGCTATCAATAATGATTATTTATAGGGTTAAACTCAGATTGCCTTTTATATTTGCAAATATAGCTTGTTTACAGCCGCCCCTCAAGTCAAACAAACTGGGATAGAGAGAGGGGAGGGGAGAGTTAGGGGATGGCTCCGGTAATGTACCCACGGCTACTATGCAAACATAGATGAATTTTTTTGGTATCGAGCACAATTCGAGCACACTTATATAGAGTTTCAAGCAGGATTTTGGGCAGATTTTTACACTCAAACATTGCTGGTAGACAGAACAAGCCATTTTACGATTTATTCAACTAGTACACAGGCGTCTACTCGCAGGTCGGCGTGATGAGTTTGGGTATCCTGCGTGAGAGTTCACAGGTCTCCTGCAAACAGTACGAAAAGACTTGGTAGTAATATTCTATTTTAATGCCGGTCAATCGGAGTTTTTAAACGCATAAAAATGTACTTGTTATGGCATACTACAGTCAATTAACGTAGACGATCATCATTAACAGGTATTCTGCTCCTCAGAGAAGGTGATCGTTTGTTAGTCATAAACGCGTGAGTATGTGTTTAAATCCAGAACAAGGGTCTCTTGCAGACATGGTCTCATAAGATAGGACTGCCCACAGACCCCTCAAGTTCATAGCGAAAGCGCTCAAGATGTAGACTTGCATGGGGAATGATTATCCTTGAACTAGAGGTAATGTTCTAAAAAGAAAAACATTCTCGAATCCGCAATAGCCGCCTAACGGCGGCTGATATTGCCTCTGTATAGCGCAGTTAAGATAAGCTAAATAATTTCATCATCACAACCAGGTTCACAACAATGAATTCGAATCTTCACTACAAAAAGGTTGAAAAAAAAGTACCCAAGAAGAACTAGCAACCCAGTCAGTTGGGAGGTCTAGATTCTACAGCTGAGAAGGAGGTCTGACACTTCATGAACCCTGCACTCTGAGGAAACCTTATCATAAATTTGGAAGAAAAACAAGGAGAAAAGAGGAAACACCTAAGTAAGGAAAATAAGGAAACCTTGATCACGGTTTACTACATTTATTTATGTTTCTGAGAAATTGCCCACCTACCCCTCCCCTAAGTCAACATTAACACTTACTCTCACTTTAGGCAAAATGTTGGGTCAGGGGAGGGGTAGGTGGACAGTTTCCCAGAAACCTAAATTGATC
Source organism: Porites lutea (assembly GCF_958299795.1). Taxonomy (NCBI): domain Eukaryota; kingdom Metazoa; phylum Cnidaria; class Anthozoa; order Scleractinia; family Poritidae; genus Porites; species Porites lutea. Next base: position 11,207,396 of record NC_133202.1, on the reverse strand, counting down.
AAAATTTTCTGCCAAATATCCTTTTTTTCCTCTTTTTTGAAAGGTAATAACAAATACTACGTTGTTTAAACCCCATGAGGTGTCCGACCTCACACATGGGCGTTTACCATTAATTTTACCAGAACTTGCTGGCCAAACCAGTCCAGTCGTAAGGAGAATTCCACTATTGACCACACCCGGGTTGTTCTAACGTTGGATAGCGCTATCCACCGGACAAATCACTATCCAGTGAATAAGTGTTAACAAAACCAGTTGCGCTATTCAGTGGATAGAGATTTACCCAGTGGAAAGCGGTATCCAAGCGTTATCAACCTTTTGAACAACTGGGGCCAGGATTGTCAAGCCAGATCAGTTTAGCAATAAGATGCACGGCAGTGATTAGTTTTAGTAAAATTTTCGAGAAAAGATGAAGCAAATATTTCATTGTCAAAAGTGACTGGTCTTACCACCCCTAGATACTCTACCACAGACCATCATTGTTATTTCCTATCACAAGGTTGCACCGGCAACTGGGTCAAAATTCGTCGCTAAAACGATCCCAGAGTGCAATTCGGTTAAGCTTCGACTCAGTCCCAAGGGCAAACAAAGGACCATATTCAAAGCATTCCACGTCATCCTCAAAATCCTGGACTAACACGCCCTCGACTGAACAACATTAACATACTGCTCGGGTCAAGTTAAGGCGAGATAACCAGAGTTTCGTACTGCAGCCAGTTGCAAGACGGCTAAACGGTATGTTATAGGTTAAGACGTCTATACTTGTAGTAGCTAACCTTTCGGGTTTGTTTTTTAACAATATAAGACGCCTACATAAAAAATGTTGTCGAGTGCAACGTTTCTTAATGTTGTACGTGCAAAAGCTCAAGTAGCGTCTGGGGTGAGCACGTGGTCCCAAGGGCAAACAGAGGACCATATTCAAAGCATTCCACGTAATCCTCAAAATCCTGGACTAACACGCCCTCGACTGAACAACATTAACATACTGCTGTGGTCAAGCTAAGGAGATACAACCAAAGTTTCGTACTGCAGCCAGTTGCAAGACGGCTAAACGGTATGTTATAAGTTAAGACGTCTATACTTGACGAAGGACTTTTTTGAAAGTCTATTGTAGCGGGAGAGTAGCCTCAAGAAAAACTCCAGGGAGCGGTTTGTTGTACATTTTTTCAGGGAAGTGTCGAACTTTTAGAAAATGTATAGAGTAAAAGTTGGCTTGGCTCAAAATGAAAACTGCCCGTCGCAAATAACTAAAGATGCTTTCTCGACAACAGAAGGATCGAACAGAGAAGAACCTTTGAAATAAATAGTTCATCTGTTGTCGGGTTTCGTTTGTAACCTTTTCCTGCTGTGTCACTATTGTCGTCCCTTTTCTGGTATGCATCAACATTGACAGCTTTGGTGTTGTTACAATCTCGTCACGGGTAATACGCCGCCAAAAATCTTTTTCCCCTGTTTTCTTGAAATGAAAATCAGGGCAAGTTGAGGGTACGTTTTAAACTCCAAGTCGGCAACCCGTGAACCAATTTGGCTGAAATCTGGCCAACTTACTGGACAAGTTTTGGCCAACTTACTGTCATATAGTTTTTTTAAAAAAACCGTGTCTGCGAATTTTGATTTCTTTTTTCGTTTTCGAGTAAGAGTATTTTTTCACAGGTAGATATAGTGCTAATGATTTACTATCCCTGACAAAAAGCTTCTCATTTCTGAATCGCGTCAATATTTTGATTTTTTAAAAGGAATAAGCAATAATCTGGAACTATTAAGCTTTCAGAAAATGTATGGTTTATGGGGGTATTTATTAAAAGCAAAAGCGCTAGCGCCGATCAAGGAGGGGAGGGTACTTGAGGGTGTATGATACCTTAATAGGAAGACAAAGAAGTCCCTGATCTTTAATTCACAGCTGACGAGTTCTTCAGAAATGAGATAGCGTTGTTATTCCACCAGCAAAGTTTTTTTCTCCTTGAGCAATTTGAAGTAGCTAGCCGTACGTAGAAGTCTTTTCACAAACGCCAAGGTTCCCTCATTTCGCAACATCGCATTTTGGTTGTGAGTTTTGCATCGATTGTAATGTCGTTAAAAAATGGTTTTAGCGTTGCAAGCGAGCTGTACGATAGGTAAACAACACTGATCATGAAGCAGTTTTCGTATGGTGGGTGAACGAAGATTAAAAAGGGATATGACCTGACAAAATATTCCCACCCGATATATGTCGGTAAAGGTGTTGGCACTGACCGAAAGACAGAGCAATCTTATGGACAATTGTTTTGAACCAAGTTGATAAGCATTTATAGGCATGTTTGTGATGCAATGACAAAAGCTACAATACCGATAATCTGAAGGAGACATTCGTATATGCTTCGCTACTTTGTTCTGAAAAAGGTTTTAAAAGTAATCCATAAGCCTTACGTAAATGGGTAGTCGAGTGTTCTTTTATTGGCAACAATGGTTTTTTGCTTATTGTCGTCGTAGTAATACTGTATCGATTTTACTTAAAACTGCATTTTGACAAACTTCACTGTCGAAAGTCAGTCAGTGGTCAGAAAATTTTATATCGATCGGACAAGGATAAAATTACCTTTAATGCGATTGAAAAATATCGGTATGGACTCCAAAAATGCTGTATCGAAACACCTTTTAAAAACTTCTCTTTTCACCTTCAAGAGCGTAGCTAAAAATGGCATGTCTTAAAGTAACGTTCCCACGAACTTTTTTCCAAACTCTACAATCACACTGGATTAAAAAACACATGTACACACACACACACGAACAAAGAAAATAATAGAATAATATACTCCACCCAAACTTAAAGTGCGTGTCTTTCGGCTTTCGATTTTGTCGATCATGACAACTTCATGGAAAAAATGGGCCATCTCAAATTAACTCTTGCCGTTCTGGGCTGAAAAAAATACCCAGAATGTTCTGTGCACTTTCTTTCGCTTTTAGTGAATCGCCTCAATCTTTCTCTCAGAGTTCTTATTTTGGAAATAGATGACTGAGAAAACCTAGGTTAATTTCAGCTCAGGGTTGTGGTATAAAAGTGGAACAACTCAAAATGATAGAATCTCGTTAATCTCGATTTTGGATATAAACTTACCGCCTATACCAGTGTTACGAGGTAGGATAGCCTATAACAAGGGCAGCGAAGCAGATTTCTGAACGAAAATCACAAACCGAGAGAAACTGGGGAGAAGATGCTCTCGAGTCACGTGGTAAGACTGGCATGACAAAGGAAGAGTTAAAGAGATATATTCACTTTCAATTGCCTCTCGTTAAATGTAATTAGCAAAACGTAAACAGAAGCCTGAATGTGTTCCAACTATTTAGTAGTTGTATTTATTCGTAGCTTGGGCGTCACCTGCTCGTAGCAATTAAACAAAACACTATATGCTATTATAAAACTAATTAGATAGCTACAAACAAATTAGTATCACCATATGGAAGCATTAACAGTCTTTTACAATAGTATCTAATATAATTACAAAAAATATTCTTCAACACCAAGAATTGTTGAAAGTTTAGTAGTGAGAGCTCTGGGAACTCATCCAGGATCGGGGGCGCTTGGATTCCGAACATGTGAAGTAATAAAGTGAATTATAGATAGCCAAAGGAACTCGGTCGTGAGAATTAACCGCCAACAATAAACACGTATAGTAGTACAGCCTTATCCAAAGTCTCGCATCTGTTACGTCACCTGACGATGGTAGGAGCTGTTGAAAAAGTAGAAGACAGTATTTTTAAAAAAGAATGTATTGTGACATTTACTTTACGGTAAGGTGTTAAAACAGGATCCGTTTTTGCCATAAAATAGCTTTTAAAACCCAAGTTACTTCAACAGCAGCGAGACTCGCTTTCGTGAAGAATGACACTTAAATGCAAATTGCCCGACACAGCCGATCGTTGTCTTTATATTATTGGAACGTTACAAAGGTAAATACAATAAAATGCAGCATCTATTCTCTTAAGTAGTGAATAGAAAACAGCAACACCACTTTGTTGCTTTATATCAAAAGAACATAACTGCCTAGGTTTGATCAGGAGACATGCATAAATGTTGCGAGTTTATCAGACGCAAGTTTCCAGTTTTAATTTCAGGTTTGTAATTTTGTACCAAGGATTTTATATAGAGGTTGGAAGGTGATGATGTAGAATTTTAAAATGCTATAAATCTCCTACATGTAGATAAAATCTTTTCAAAGAAAAAATATCCTGAACAACTACTACTACTTTTGCTTAGCACACGAGCCTGACTAGCAGCGACGAAGGTTAGAGAGCCCCGGATTAGAGCCTTTTCGCGCTAGTTTAAAGGTGACGTTACACGCCGACGATTCGCAACGACGAAATTAGCGCAGCACAGTGTTGCAACATTGTTGCGAGGTTGTTTCGAATATTTACAACTTTGTTCCCTTATTACAACGCTATGTTGCGCTAAAACTCGTCGTTGTGAATCGTTCCATGTAACATCACCTTAAATCCATTTTGAATTGGAGCACTGAACAGACACGAATTACACCGGCTCTCTGGCTTTATTCTTGGAAACACCATGTACAAACAAAAAAATTTCCTCCATGCAGGTTAAAAGTCGTTCCTTAAAACATTCTGACTTTGCATTAATTTTCGTATAGCTTATGACTGACTGGTACCCTGGGTGCCAGAGACTTTTCTAGCGCGGTTTCCGCTTTATTTACAAATAAAGTGACCTGCGCGAAAAGTTTTTCTCGCGGCTTCGCCGCTCGTGGATTCGGCCTAGGGCCGAAGATGTGTCGGCCTTCGGCCAACACCGAAATTCCCGCCGCAAGCAAGAAGAATCTCTGGTATCCAGAGTAACTGACTGGCTGCCATTGGAATCGAGTTGACACCTCATAAAAGGCTGACTTTTATGGGGCAACACAATTTCTCTGACAATTACTGGTAACCCAGAAATTTGTACTGTGGCCCAACGAGGGCGACAGAAAGAAATAATTGAAATGACATAACACTGAATTTCAACCGGCCGGATGCAAAAACCAGTTGGCTAGTTACAATGGTGCCCGAGAAGTTAAACGTACGCACTCGGACTCAGTCGAAAACAAGCCAGCCAGCGGTCAAGGCGCCCGAACAATAGCGTAAGTGAATGAATAAGAGCGAGGACTGGAACCCACTGAAACGGGCAGAAGAAACTTCGGCACTCAGGTGTCACTTTAGTTGATAAGTTCTTCTATGCTTCTTATGCCGGATGATATTTCAAGCGCTCGAACTATTTTCTAAGCGACTGAAATTTTTCTTAGTGTTGTCAAGGCTGTTGCTAGAGGTCGCAAATTTACATGTAGCCAAAGGATCTAAAACTGCTATTGGCGCCTCATCGTTTAACATTCTGCTGTTGAAAAATAATGCTCAAGCGACGGATAGTCCATGTCAAGGTTCTTCTGTGAATTATCACCATTTTGAGAACTATGGAACGACTCAGGCGTTTTTTCCTCCCTGCTAAACGAGCCCAAGGTTTGCTGTTAAACATTTCTTTTATGATTTAGAGATCGGTCTCATTATTTCCAGTACCAATCAAAACTATGAAACGCTTCTACTTTTATATCAGGCGCTTTTGGTTCCCTGCTAAACGGAAAGGTTTGTTGTTAAATTTCTGATCGATCTGGCTGAGAGCTATCTTACAAATGATGTATCGTGAAATTAAGAAATATCACAAGATCTAGCAACCCTAAAGAAAGAATTTGAAAAAAAAAGAACAATTCAGAAGAGATTTAGAGTGAAACAGCTGCATGAGTTTTGCTCTAGTTATTTTCAAGCCGCACAGAGAGACAGGGTGTCGGGATCGCCATGATTTGAATTCCTTGCCATAACATGTTGACTTTCGCAATTTATATGGTAATTAGTAGCTTGTTTGTCCAAGCTCTCGCTTTTAACAATAAGCCCTTCTTGTAAGATTTATACGATAATCTTTATAATTTTTATTCAAAAAAATCAATGGCCGCTACAAGAATTCGGCAAAATCTGTAACATTTTTGGTTTTGCCTCGCTGAGTAACTGATTTGCTGAAACTCGGCTAAATGTCGGTTATATGTTGTAATATGGGGTCACTTAGTTAGGCTAACAAAGGTTTTTTTACAGTGATTATATCCTTCCGAGTTCTTTAATTAAACAACAAGGAGTTTAATTAGCAAAGACCGTTTTGGAGCGATGAACGTCTATTACGCCTTCACCCAACCAATTTTATTATTCATAGTGCCTCTAGACAATTTTCCACTGGCCAAGAATGCAAAAAGTCTACTTACAGAAGACGTGCGTTGTTTAACTGAAAACGCCTGGCGTAAATGAGGATGAGCAGCTAAACAGAGTATTTTTTTCTGTCTAGGGCTTCTGTCTTAAACAGCTTACACATACTCACTGTTAATATTTAGCGTCCTACGTACTATAAGATTCTGTTAAACCGGGTGACAAAGTGTTAATGCCGTTGGAGTGTAATTGTGAAACGTAAGGCCCATAGTTCCAGAAATTTTAAAGAATGTTATTATATTTTTTCTAATTTAGATAAAGCGGATTCGTGTGGAAACAGGCTTACAATTATAATACAATAATACAATACAATACTTAATTCAAGAGCTAAAAACTAAAGTAACAAAATACACCTAATAGACCTTGTCACGGTTTTCGAAGCCATCTTGACGAGTAGGCAAACGCGTGAGAAATTACAGTGTTTGTATGAGAATCTAATCTCGAATAATTTCTGTGGAACGGCTGTTCTGAAAAAAATATGATTTGTAAACTAAAGCTTCACTCCTAAGGATTCTCCTGAGAAAATTTGAGGGCGTTACATGCACTAGAAGACCTAGAACCACTTTTTAAAATTTTCTATACATTTGTCTGTAAGAAAGTCCTGGGGAAATTACAGACAAATATATGGAAAATCTAAAGCAAGCCTCTGGAGAAATTTAAGCACAGGTACGCCCCAAAATTTTTTAGGACAATCCTTTGCCTTGTAGCTTTAGTTTACAATTGATATTTTTTTCAGAACAGCCGTTTTACGGAAATTATTCGACATTAGATTCTCATACAAACACTGTAATTTCTCACGCATTTGCCTACTCGTCAAGATGGCGTCGAAAACCGTGACAAGGTCTATTGCAATAACGTTGTCGTAGAAAAAAGCAAAAAGCAAAAAGCAGAAAGCCAAATAGGAATTAATTAGCCATGTGATTTACATTTGCGTATTTTAATAATTTAACAATTATTTAAGAAGTCATTCACAATAACAAGAAATAATTCTGTAATTCCGCGCTGTAAGATTCCGCACATGAAACACTGATGTGTGTAACAACAGGGTCCTGGCAAACGAAGCTTGGTTTGTTGCGCGGGAGAGGAACTGGCGGAGGAACGCCTCACCCTCTCCGCGATGGAAAGTCCTGCCTAAATCCCTGATTTGCTGCTTGAAAATTGTGATCTGATGGTGTTGTGCACTACAAACCATACGCAGACTGGCTTTTCTATTGATTTAACGAAAAGACGCGTCGCGTTCCTGGAATTTACCCCAGGCTATATTTATTGAAAAAAAATGGAGCCATTTTTTCTTTAGTAGTTATCCGATGTACGTTTGTAATTAGAGCACGTTTGAAATCCGCTAGATGAATCAGCCTCGAATTGCATTAGAATTACACCAAGAAACTGATGCAAATGATTTGGCTTTCATATTACGTGATTAATATTCAGCTATAAGCGTGTGTGTCGTGAATGTTGCAAGCAATGATAATTTAATGATAATTTAATGCTAATTAATTCCTATTTGGCTTTTTGCCTTTTTCTATGACAACCTTATTGCAATTAGGTGTATCTCTCGAAAGGGGATATCTAGAGGTCAACCCTATATGAAACATTTCCTAAAATAAAAGATGAAAACTTTAAGTTAAAATCTAGACGTCAGCGATCCTGCGTGTGAAACATCGTTAGGCAAGTTATCCCACGCATTAATGATCCGTACTAAGAAAGAATATTTGTAGCAGTTTATGATAGCAACTTTTACTTAGATCTTATAATCGTGATTGGCTCTAGTTCGATTACACTTTGTAAGTTCAAAAAAGTCCGAAAAAGGAAGGCAATCTATTCTAAAAAACTATCGTGTAGCACTGAACTAGCGATAAAAACTCTCTACGTTTCACCAGAGTTTACCAATTCAGTAATTGGCAGCGCCGGGTCTTCATAGCTCATTTCTTCGCGCTTTTGCTTTAAGACTCTTCTTTGGACTTTTTCCAAGGACTCAATATCCTTTTTTTTAGTAGGAGCTTCAGACGGGGCCAGCGTATTTGAGTATGGGTCTTATCAACGACTTAAAGAAGCAAGAAACACATGCCGATTGTCGTTTCCGAGTGATCGCTTAATTACACTTAATTACTATGTAGGAGACGTCTTTACCCCAAGATAGATCATAGTTTATTGTGACCCCTAGATCCTTGAAACTTTCAACAGATTTTAGTTGCACACCTAGGGAGTAACTTGGTTCAGTAGATCTGTCCCTACTGTGCGATGCACGCATGACTTCACATTTTTCGGGATTAAAGCGCAACTGCCACTTGTTAGCCCAATCCCTTAATCTATTCAGGTCAAGCTGTAAGGCTGAGATATCCTTATCAAGCTCATTGATCGTGCCATAGAGTTTGATGTCATATGCGTAGATTTTGACTGTTAATTTATGCTTGTCGAAATATCATTTATATAAATGATAAATAAGATTAGGCTGAGTATTGCTCCTTGAGGGACGCCTGAAATCACGGGTGATCAATCTGAACAATTGCCTCTTAATACGACACGCTGCCTTCTATTCGTCAAGAAATTTCTAATCCACAGTAAAAGAATCTAATCCACGCTCATGTGGCACGCTGTCGAAAGCCTTAGAGAGATCTAAGAAGATGATATCCGTTTGCCTTAGTTGTAACTGATTGGAGTTGTTTTTTCTTTAAGGATCTAAGATGACGTCAGAATATCTGATCACTGTTGTCACAGGAAGCAGAAAGGGAGCTGGGACAGACGCCTCGGTATCTCTCGTTATCAAAGGTATTAATCCTAGTGCTATAAATTGCTTCATGTACTCTCTTAGGACGTGCGAAGGTTGGAGAGCTGTGAGAAGTGGCTTTGGTGAAAAACTTAAACATTTCTTGGTCTGACAAAGTCTGTAACGAAGACGTATTGAGGCGTAATGGTGAGGAGAGAGCCATCATATCTGTTATCAACAGAAGACAGGGTCTGGCTTGGTAATGCATGGTCATACCCTACGACATGGTGATCTTGTCCCATTAGTTATTGAGAGAAGAGTAATAGAAAGGAGACCATCTGGAAGACCTCGAGCGGGAATGCTGGATAGAGTGAAGGATGACAGCCCTTACGTAGCGTTCAAGGGGTGGGCCCTAGATCGAGAACTATAAGGAAGGACCTGTCTGTGGGCAGAACACACACACACACACACACACACACATACACACACACACACATACATACACACACACACACACACACACACACACACACGCTGTTAGAACCGGCACCATTCCCTGGTCCTGAGGCGGCTAGTGGAGTATGAGTCGATTCGGGTCGTTCGAGACGAATCCGAACGAATATATACGATTGTCTTGATATCAAAATGACATATTTGTTGTGTCTTGGTGAAATGACTAACACAATACAGTCTATGTAAAACAGGTTTCTGCTATCTTTTCAGTGAAGTTTTTTCGTCTATTGTCAACCATTTTTCTGTGCCCGACTTGTCAAGGGCTAAACAGAAGAAATGTCGTAACCAAGTTGTTCCTATTTCTATAAGGTACCAATGGTGAAACTGATGCTTTAAGCCTTGACAAATGGTTTCAAAATGACTTTGAAGCTGGACAAAAAGATGAGTATCAGATTACTGCCAAAGACGTTGGCGAACTTCTGTTGGTGACACTGAAGAATGACCAAGGTGGCCTTTACAGTGATTGGTTTGTAAACCGCGTTACGATCAAAATCAAAGGCAAGGACACCGTCTATGATTTTCCATGCAACCGCTGGGTGCAAAGCGAGACCATCATCTTCGAAGGAGCAGGTAACGTGAACTAAGGGCTCTTTCCAAAAGTCAGAAGAAGCCGGCCGAACCGATCCGTTTGAAAATGAATAGGCTTTTTTAAAGAGTTTTCGCTTACAAACCATCGACCCCATGTAGATTATTTTGCAATTAACTGATCGGGCTGGACAATTTTCATTAAAAGTGAAATTCTCTTTACGACGGGGAATAGAATGGCCGCTGCTAGTTCTGAACAAATGGAAAGCGCTCTAAGCAGTCCAAGTTAGAGAAACGAAAGAAAAATTGGCTATTGTGGACACAGAACACTCAGTACAGCTAATATTTGCTTATCCGTATTTTTTGATATTGTTTCTTGAGCATGAAAATAATTTTTTCTGATCAGTGATGTAAACTTGCCACGTTTGAAGACTTTGAACTTTGCAGAAACAACGTTCAGCTTGTTTATTTCAAAGAATAAACATGATTACGTCCTGCCCCATCTTTGCTGAAGGAATTTATATTGGCCGTTTGGCATGGATTTTAGATGCAGAGTGAAAAAACAAAAGAGGGCATCAAAGTGTCATCCCCGCTTGCAGATCCATCATCATCACTTCGAATCACTGCCACTAACTGCCAACTTTTTCTTTAATTTGATAGTGTTGAATTTGTTTTATTTCAGCTAAACTGCCTACAGATACACAGCACGGCTCTGTTAAGTCCCAGAGAGAAGAAGAGCTCAAGCAGAGGCGTTCCCTTTATGAATGGGGGACCGATGCAGCCTACTCCGATCTTCCTGGTTACGTAAAAGCTTCAGGTGTTAAAGAGCTACCGAGAGATGTACAGTTCACTGAAGAAGCTTCCTACGACCTGCATGCTGCAGGGAGAAATGCTTTGATAAACATGGGCCTTGTGCATCTGTTTAATATTTTTGACTCATGGGACGACTTTGATGACTACCGCAAGGTATTTTGGTTGCTGTGACTCACTCTGACGACGGCGACGGCAGCGAAAACGTCACTTTTAAAATGAATTGGCGTTTTTTAAACTTATCGCGTTTATTCCAAACTGCTGAAAATATCAAATATAGGCGAATTTCCCTAGAGTTGATTTCTTGGGAACCACACTCAAGTTTTGAAATAGAAAGAAAAATTCGTTATCTCTTGTTTACGTCCTCCATAAAACGTGAGATTAGGGATTTTCACGCCGTAGTCGTGCAGTGACGGCAAAGAAATGTACAAAAAAATGTCCTGCACGTGCAAAGTTGTTGTTTTGCTAATCAAGCCTATTGCTTTTTCGACGTTCTAGCTGCCGTCGCCGTTGTAGTTGCTAAAGCTCCCTATTGTGTCGCAGGGAGGCTGGGAAGAAAGAATAAGAAAGCGCGGGCCACGAGAGGAAGGGAAGCCTTTCCCTCTTCCCATCGTCTACCGCGCGCTTCCTATTTTTTAAATTATTGCTATTTTTATTTAAATACCCAGCAGAAGCCTCTGCGGAGGAGAGAATTGCTGTGAGACTCATGCATTTTATTCTCCTCAAGTTTACAATTCGACGTCGCCGTCGAGGATTTCCTTCCGGACCCGGAAGAGCGGTAGAAATTGCGCCTAGTAGAGAGTTAAAAGAATAAAAGAAAGAACGGAGGCTAAGCCCATATGAATTATTCGTCGGGATTTACGTTGTAATGTCTACTGATTATTAATTTGGTTGTGGCTGTTTCTGGCCCTTTTTTTAATTATTTTCTATAGTATTTCCTAGTTACGCTGATTGATGGTCATTCTAAGACAACACAAAAGAATAAAAATAACATTCATTCATCCAAAATTTTTCCATGCAACGTTTTCCTTTGCACTTTAAAAATCTTGCACAGTTAAAACATTTAACACCCTAGAGGGAAAGTTCTTTATCTGTTCCAGACCCCATGCCACGGAAAACATTAAGATTCACAAAATCAACTTTTTTCGAGGGATCCTACATATAAGATGTTGTACACAACAAACACAAATGAGATAGAGCAAGGGCAGTTACGCGATCAATATCCGGGGGTGCCAATCTATTATAATTTACTGGACCCGCTCAGAGACTTCTGGTTGAAAACGGAAATTTTTTGCTGGAAGTTATGTTATCTCCAGGTAGCCAATGAGAACCCTCACTGTAGGTAAAGAAAATTCAATGAAATTATATACAACTTACGGGTACCTTGCAAAAAGTTTCTCAACACTTTGCGTGCTTTTGTTGTTGTTATTGTTCCAGGCTGTCAATTAGACATAAAATTGACTCTTCTATTCGCTTTGTAGGCATTCACCGGTTTCATAGGTGAGGTACCCAAAGCAGCAGACCATTGGAGGGATGACCGTTTCTTTGGATATCAGTTTCTGAACGGGTGTAATCCAGATTCAATCAAACGATGCACCCAACTCCCAACAAACTTTCCCGTCACACAGCAGTTGATCGGGAACCTTTTGGACACTGGAGACACGTTGGAGAAAGCCATGAATGTGAGATATATTAAATTTATTTAGTGCTGAGGCCCTTTTCAAACAAGTAGTAGTTCGAAAAAGGTGCTTTGAAAACGTATCACATGCAGGCGTACAAACTGGGTTTTCCAGATGTATTTTGCCTTTCAACATCGGGAAGCTTTCAAAAAACATCTGGCGGCGGATAAGCTTACGTTATCTTTTCCAAGCTCTTCTCAGCCGTTAAGTCAAAATATCCCTTGGTAATCATATAGCTTCTTAAAGGCCAGTAACCCAATCCGGTAATTTTTCATGCCATCATTGTAGTGATTTTTTTATGTGATTTTAAGTGCGATTTTAGCCTACGTGTAAGTACTCCATTTACGGCGATCTCTCGAGCGAAGCACGGGAGATCGCGCGAGCGAGGGGCGGAGGAAAAGGAACTTTCTTTCTCCGCCCTCGCACTCGCGCCGCCTCCTTTCGTGTGATGTTCGCGGGTGATTTTTCTCCCAATTGGTGAGAGCTTGCCCATTGGCCAGCCCGATTTCATATCACCTGTTTAATCTAGCGGTGTTTCATGTCGCTCGATTTCATGGTAATTTCTGGCCGCTGCTGTTTCTTAGGCCATGACATTTACACGGTTTATTGGCGATGTTCTTCGTGAGAGCTACTTAAACGGTACCTGGGTGGACTCTACCCCGATAGGTTAATAACTGAAGCTGCCATGTAAAATCAAACCAGGAGTTCATAATATCGTCGCAAAATCGTAAAATATTACCAGTTTAAACCGATTTTAAGTGGTTAGTTTAATAATTTACAGGCTGGTCGGATCTACATAGTAGATTATAAAATCTTGGAGGACATCCCCCACTATGGTCAGGACCGGGAGGACCTGGAAAGGAGATACATGTGCGCAAGCTTTGGTCTGTTTTATGTGAAAGGAAGCGGGGACCTGGTGCCAATAGCAATCCAGCTACATCAGCAGCCCAGTCCAGATAATCCAATATGGACTCCGAATGACTCCGACTTGGACTGGATTTGCGCAAAGTTGTGGTTACGAAATGCGGACACTCAGTATCATCAGGTAACTATCCACATATTTCCATTCAATGGAGATCTTAAGATTCTAAGTCAAGGACGAATACCGGGACGAGATTTTTACAATACTAAGTAGTGCGCGCACATGAAACAGCGTCATTTGGCGGGAAAACGTGATAGCAGTCGTCACTCTACAACGGGTTTTAGCGAGAATGTCGTAGCAACGGAATTAATGAATCTTTCTAGGGTGTAAAATTTTTGAGAATACGCGAAAAACTTTAAAGTTAAATCTCGCTCACGTATTCTTCCTCGTCATCGAATAGAAAGGTCCCTAAGCATTTTAAGGATGCGCGCAGCCTTCCAACGAAAGTTCTGGACCAAGTGTGGAAAGTAGATGATACTATCACGCTTTACAAGGACGCGCGATTAAAAAAAACCTTGCTTTTTAATTTGTGCTTTGCGTTTTTTTTTTAAGATAGCATCAGTCAAAGGAACCAGTTTAGATTCCTTTTCAACATATTTTTTTCCTTTTTAAAAATCCCTTTCAGATGATTACTCATCTTCTTCGAACTCATCTCTTCATGGAACCGATCGCGGTTGCCAGCTACCGACAACTGCCCACCATCCACCCCCTGTGGAAACTGCTGTCACCTCACATCCGAGGGGTTCTCGCCATCAACACTCTGGGGCGAGATCGCCTGATTGCCGAGGGAGGGGTGGCCGATCTCACCCTTACGGTGGGTGGTGGAGGTATGTAAAGCACTCACTACTATTAACCACATACAACATTGATTCAAATCAAGAAATAAATGCAGAAACTAAATCGAAGTATACATTTTGTTTTTTTATCTACTGAGGCCAAACGAAGCGTGAACTTAAAATTTAGTGCCCCTAGAGGGTGGGCGTTTAAAATGACAAAACATGGGTACTTACCAATTACGCGGGAAAACCGGAAATTCCGGGTGAAAAATAAAATGGTTCGCGCCATTTCGTTTGGGAAGCTTCAGAAAATATGGGCTGTAATTTAAGGGGATAAATTTTTTCTATTTGTTTTCGCTAGTCTCTTCAGCTGATCTGAATATATTATGTACCAGGTCGCTCTCCCACCATGTCAAATTTTATAGTTTCATGTTTATGCAAAAGATCTCCACCCGGAAGGTTTGGGTAAATTGCAATTGTAAGCACGCATATTACTTGCAGAGAAAAACACGAAATTCTTTCCCTTAGACTCATCATAACAATTGCTGTATATTTCGTAATAAAATAGAGTTCGTCTTTGTTTTTGGACAGGACATATTACGCTAATGAAAAAGTACTACAAGGCCCACAGCAATTGGAAGACCTATGACATTCCCCAAGTTTTGAAGGAAAGAGGAGTCGATGAGGTAGATAAACTGCCCAACTTTCATTACCGTCAAGATGCTTTAAAACTATGGGCAGCAATCAAAGAATTCGTCAAGGAGATCATATCCGTTTATTATAGTTCTGATGATGCCATAAAGAAGGTAAGATGGTATATTGTTAAGGAAAAATGAAACTAGACAACAATATTCAAAGAAAAATATATTTAAAAAAAATAAAAAACTGACGGCTTGCTTTGATCAAAAATTGTGTATCAAGAAGAGGTGCAATAAGCTGCCCGGACATTAAAAAGTACGGCAGACTCCCGCAAGAAAAAAGCTGAAATACCGTAAAATTCCAAAAATAAGCACATCCATGTAACAGGTAACGCAAAAAGGCCCTACGTTAAATCGCCCGTCCAATATATATAAGCCCCTCGGGGCGTGTACTTGGAAAATTTCCCTCAGATACAAAGTAAAACAAAGCAAAAACGATAAATTTCCTTCCAAATATAAGGCTAGCCTAATCGATTTTGAAACGCAAATTTCCCTCCGTAGATAAGCCCCTCCGAATATAAGCCCCTCAAAAAGGGCCTTTGAAAAATGTAAGCCCTGGGGCTTATTTTCGGAATTTTACGGTATTCCAGTTTAATTGGTTTCCTGAATGTTCTTAACCGTAGTGCCCCGCTTTTGTATTTGTGATTATTGTTATAATTACTGTGAAAGATGATTTTACCACATGTAGTGTAATGCAATGCAAGGCAGTCTTGGATCCTGGATTCTATGCTGTGGATTCCGAATTCCATGTATTGGAACTGGGATTCCGGATTTCAATAGTACATAGGATTCCGGATTCCTTGAGCTGGGTCGCGGATTCCAAAGCCCGGGATTCCGGATTTCACTATCAAAAATTTCCTGGATTCTGGAATCCGATTTGCCTTACATGGGGCAAATGATTTATTATCAAAACAGGATTATGAGTTGCAGAACTGGATAAAAGATTTGCACGATAACGGATATCCGGTCACCAAAGGGCACGCTGACCATGGCGTGCCCAAGTCCTTCACTAGCTGCCAACAGTTGTGCGAATTTCTGGAATTCATTATCTTCACCTGTGCCTGCCAGCACGCAGCGGTTAATTTTTCACAGTTGGATGTGTACGGTTTCCCGCCAAATTCCCCAGCTCTTATGCGCCAGCCACCACCCACAAAGAAGGGCGTGGTCACAATGGAGCACATGATGAAATGCCTGGCTACTAAGCACCAAGTGTCGATGACTATCGCTACGGTGTACGATTTGACTCGTATTTATCAGGATGAGGTAAGCTTTACTGTAGTGTTCTACGTTGCAGCATTGAAAACGCCTGTACAATCAAATTCAAAATGACCAGCATCGCAATAGCAAGGCAAATTGTTAATGGCTTCCTGTAGAACAAAATAATTTTCTTTTACCCTTTTATTGGTGAGCTTGCGCAGCAGGATAGCAGAGAGAAGAGGACGGCAAAACTTTCTCGTGTGACAAACGTGACAGGCCTATTACTTGCGTGTTTTGTAGTGATCTTCATTTGACATTAATATGTTGTGGTCTGTTACAAAAGAGATCTGTTTAAAGAAAGGTTAGTCAGCCGGAAAAACGTTTTCGAACAAAATGTTTGTCACGCTTTTCACACAAGGTTTGTCGTCTTGATACGTTTTGATTCTCTGTTGTCCTGTTGGGCAAGTTAACTATTGTGCCTCAAGACAATATTACAGAGCTTAAGAGATATTGCAAACTTGTTGCCAAGTATTAATTTCCCGCATAATTATAGGGAGCATATTGCAGGCGGCCTGTGCTTAATATTTATTTCAGTTTCATCACATTGGATAGTTGGTTAGTTATTTACTGAAATGCCTTTTACAAATGTTGTTTTCAGAGTCTGAATGCTACTTACGAAACATTTATTTCCTCCACAGAGATTCATTGGCGACTATCGTGAAGACCTGTTTATCGACCCTCCTGCCAAATCTGCCATTTCTAGCTTTCAGAAGAAGTTGAAGAAAATCTCCGCAGAGATAAAAGAGCGGAATGCAAATCTTGAGATCCCATACCCATATCTGCTGCCCGAGCGCATTCCTAACAGCATTGCCATCTAACGATCCAAAGTTGCTTAAAACAGATATCAGTAGAGTGCCTGTCAATTTCTAGCCTACCATCTTTGAAAACCATCTTTAGTTGTCCTGACAGCCTAATGTAGCCGGTCAATTGGCCGCACGTGATTCGACTGTGCCGATGTTAACATGAATTGTACTATAACAATAGGATTGTTTTGACGGACAAATTTTGAGCCGGTTTGCCCAACCTCATAATAGCCAATAGAGACCTTTAGATTCTGAGCCGATGACGACATTTTTTCAGTACTAAGAAGTGCGCGCGCGTGAACCAGCGTCATTTTGGCGGGAACCGCAATAGCCGTCGTCAGTGTACTACGGGTTTTAGCAAAAATGGCGTAGTGCGGAGTCAAATTATCAAATGTTGGACGTTTTGTCATTTTGCGATCGGGAGAGGAACTACCCTGCTTCAATAAAATAATCTGTGTTAACTCTTGTGGCGAAAAAGAGTGCAATGAAGCTATCCGGAATGTTTTTTTGTTTGTTTGTTTGTTTTTTTTTAGAATACGCGAAAAAACTGTAAGGCAAATCTCGTCCTTGAATCCTCGAATCTAAAGGTCTCTAATAACAATCCCATGGAGCAATTTGACACCGCATCGACCCAGTCCCACTCGGCTCACGCAATTTCAAAACGGCTAAAGAGGCGTAAGAGATTTGAGGTTTGGATAGCAATTAAGGAGTGTTGCTACTTATTTCTCTTCACTTCAGCTTCTCTGTGATAAAAGATGTCTTTTCTTAAACGAATCTGCAAGCTATCTGTTATGGCATTCAATGTTGAGGATTAAAGGATTAAAGTAATAAATTTAGCATGCCTTGGTTGTCCTTGCTCCCAAGCTTTACAAATTACAGGGAACGCCCTCAAGGTCTCAACGAAGACAAAACTGTATCAAATATACCGAAAATATTTACCACAAAAGAGTTTGTAGGAGTCAAGGTTCAAGTATGGCTCACAGGCATTTTATGGTTTTTATGCCCAATATCGAATACCTTTTCCGTAACACTTAACTTTTGCTAAAAAAAAAACCCTTGCCTTTGTAACAAAATTATTACAAGTATTAGCTAAAGTTAGGAAGTGCAGGCGAGAACAATAAAAGGTCAAAATGTTCTTGCTCCAACGCTGTGTTTTTACGTAAGTTTCACGTAAAAGACTGGATCCAAATGCACGTGATCAGATTGCTTTCTATGCATCCATTTATTCTTAGTAGGAGTCCAAACAAGTTCTTGGGTTGCACCTGACGTCACCAAAAATCAAACTAAGAAACTATCGATTCTTCTGAGTTTCTACTTTCACGAGGTATTACAGTACCTAAACACCTTTACATAAACAATTTTTGGTTCGAAAGGGTTCTTCGTTTTGCGAGAGAGGACGCTTGAATTTCCAGGCTTTTGCGTGACTCTGCATTTAGCAGCCGGGAAAGCTCTTATGTGGGTTTAAAACATTACCGATTTTGAGAGATTTTGCAATCTAAACATTCCTTGTCTCAGAATAAATATTACTGTAATTTTTATGCCTTTTCTAGCGAAGAATTCACGCATTAGTAGGAAAACTCGAAAACAGATGTTTCTGTTGGTATCCGGCGGCCATATTGGTGTTCCTGAAAGGGACACCAACATGCATGGCGTTTCAATACAAAGCTTTATATATGTAGGTAAACCGTTTTTGCCAATATCTCGCATTTGAAATATTTCACAGACCTGATTCTTGGCAAGGGTTTTTGTATATTTATCTTTTTTCATTTCCCAGATTCTAGTCGTTCTGTATTAAATGGTTTGCATTTTTATTTTTCATGGCGTGACAGTGCAAGCCGAGAATACTCTTTTTTGTCTTTTGACTTTGAATAACTATTTGAACTTTTCCAAAGGGGTTAACCCATAATTTTGGACAAAAAATTGGAAATTTCTTCAAAGACTATTTTGGTTTTTGGTTAAAATAGCATCAAAACATTTTTGTCTGATTTTCTAGGAAGAAAAGAAGGGTTTTAGGACGATAAGACTTTATTTTTGAAAGAGACGCAAAATTTTAATTATTCCAAAGGGGTCAAATTTTTTCAAAGGTATATTTTTGGATCAGATAGCCCGGAAAAAACTATATGTTGATTCTAAACAGAAAACAAAGCTGTTAAGGTAATAAAAAAAAGAAATGAAGACTTTTTAGGTGATCAAAATGTATTTTTGACAAAGGCTGAAAAATCAATATTATTTCAAAGGGATTTTTGACAAGTGGTAATTTCTTCAAAGTTTCTTTTACGTTCAAAGCGGCCTAAAAATTGTACTTCGGTTACTGTAGCCCGGATATATTATTTCTTGATATTCTGGACAGAAAAGAAAGCTTTTAAGGCAATAAAAATGTATTTTTGAGAAAGACTTAAAATTGCAATTTTTCTAAAGGGGTTAACTGAGTATGGTTTTTGTCAAAAATTGCAAATTTGTTCAAAGTTTGATTTTGATTAAAGTAGCATACAACTACGTTTTGTCGATATTCTGGATAGAAAAGAAGGGTTCTAAGGCGATAAAAACGTATTTTTGGAAAAGACTAAAAATTGGATTTTTTCCAAAGGGATAAACCTATGATTTTTTTGAAAAATTGAACATTTCTTCAAAGTTTCTTTTTTTAATCAAAAAGAAGACTTTTTAGGCAATTAAGATGTATTTTTGAAATAGACCAAAAATTGGACTTTTTCCAAGAGGGTGAATCCATGATTTTGGGTCAAAAATTAGAAATTTCACCGAAGTTTGATTTTGGATAAAACAGCTTACAAGTATTTTTTGTTGATATTCTGGGTAGAATAGAAGGGTTTTAACGCGTAGAAAAGACTCAAAAGGGGTTAACCCATGGTTTTAGTCAAAAATTACAAATTACACAATAGTTAGATAAGTTGCGAATTCGTGATTTTCTGTCTAGAGCCAACTCTACACAAATCCCTAACCATGAAACAACCAAGAAAAAATGCAACATAAACAAACAACACAATAAAGAAGCAAAGACACAGGAAGATGAGAGAAATTACTCAATATTTGCTAACCCGGTTTTCATAAATGCAGGTAGAGTTATAATTATTACTATTATCACTATTATTACTATTTTACATTTCAGTGTTTAACGACTGTGATCGTTTACCCTCTTGCCTCCGGCTAAAACGCGTTTTTCTTCCAAGCCGATTTTTGTTGACCCAAAAATGAGTACCCTAATTATTTTTCCGTCAATGTTATATTTCGGTTTCCTTTTAAGGGAAGAGGAAAGGTTAAATTCCAGTGCACAACCTTGCTTGTGTCGTCTGCCTAATATTCGCCTAACATTTGAACGACAGTCCTCAGTAAACTAATCTTGGAATTATCGTAAAAAGAACACGCACGGTATTAACAATAGACCCAATTTTATTCAATATTATTACCTTCTGTACAAGTAATTATAATAAAATAGCTTTGCTATATATAGGGTCTCCATGTGGGTTAGTTTTGACAGCTATTAGTAACAAACTCCAATTAACTGGATAGTCAGTTGCTTGTTGGAGCATTTAACAAGAAATATTTAACAATTGACGAAAGAAAAACTCCCTAGACGATTTTGAATTAACGTCTATCTCGTTGTCTGGGGGTGTGTCCTTGTTTGTATGCTTTATCCTTTTGGTTAAAGCAAGTCCAATTTTGTTTGCATGCTTCAAACAATCTATAAATTCATAAATCCTCTACGATGGCTTGTACAACAGGGATCGTCTTTACTCCATGGCCCGGTTGTCCAAAGCAGTATTTGAGATAACCCAGGATTAACGTGAAATTTTACCTCAAAACTGAACGCTAACAAAGCAAATTCCTTTTAATTCTTTTTGAATGACTTAATTTTCCGAAGGCCCCAGGACTAGAAAAAACTACTAGAGCGGACTTTATCCGAGCCCGGGGACCTCGTTAATATCAGCACTTTACGCTGAGAAGGTTTCCCTGGCTGAAGAACATTTATTACTATTATTACTATTATAATCATAACTATAACAAAATTCTAAAATCTGATTGGCTATCAACTGCCCTGATTTCAGCCTTAATAGGACAGTTCAATAGGACAGTACGCGTCATGCCTAAGTATAAATTGGACAGTACGCGCAATACGCGCGCGCTTAAATGGCTATTTTCCACTGTTGGAAAAAAAAAATGGTCTTGGAATTTCTTGTGTTTTGGTTTAAAAAAAGAGCCTTATATATCACAAATTTTGTTAAAGTTATGATTAACTGGTAACAGAACTTCGTGTCGTCCAATTCGGTCTGTAATCATACTCGTGATTAAACAAATCGGACTCCCGCGTTAATCACTCTATGATTACAGACCGAATTAGACTCCACTCAGTCCTGTTACCATTACTTATCGTTATTATTATTATTATCACTACCATTATTAATATTATTATTACTTTACTATTATTATATTTTATCAATTTAAAATAATTAAATGAACTATATCGAACAACAGGTAGAAGGACTGCCTGAAAGTTCTAAATAAAAGATTTGAGATCGCTTCACAACAAATGACAACTGCTTCTGTTTACACCCGCTATTCGTTTGACATTTGCCGTTCAGAGGCCAAGGAATGGCACCATAGACACCCCCTAATATTTCTCTGTCAAGTATTTCATCTCCTTCACATTGCGCTTTTTAAGCAAATACATCTCTATAAAACCAAAAAACATAAATATCTTGAAGCCATATCTAGCGCCACACTGGAGGAGCTTGCTTTTTACACATTGAGCAATTGAAGGAGGCAAAGTTCCATATTAAAAGCCTCAACAATTTACGTTTCCTAATCGACCTAAGAACCTCTGAGAAACCATAACTTCCATAACATTTTAAAAATGAACTTTTCTTTTTTCTTTATAACTTATCAAGCTCTGCTTTCAAACAATCGATGGCTTTTCGCATGCGTGTTTCCTCTTCCTCGTCTGCGCACTGTGTCAACCATTCCGCGCATTGCGTCAATATCTCCTCCCTCTGAAGACGGAAGTGAGCACGGATTACATCTTCAAAACCTTAAAAAAAAAAACGAAAATCATATAAAACTTTGCCAATTCCCCATTTAACACATGTTGACGTCATCTGTGATCTTTCACTAAACGATACCCGGTTAGCAAGCTTTGACGGAAAACAGTTTTATTGTTCGATCTCATGAGATCTAGAGGTGCCGATGAGAGCGCGTGCGGTTGGGAAACATTTCCACCTATATAACAGACATTTATCAGGGTTTTAGTGTCAACACTAAAAAGAGCGAATACATTCAACCTTTAGGCCAAACGAAAACGTTGGTATAGGACTGCAAGAAGGGTTTAGAGTCAGCACTAAAAAGGGCGAATACAATCAAGGGCCAAACCAAAACGGTGGTATAGAAGTACAGTCTTCTGTGGAATCGCTTAGAGATGATTCAAATCATTTTTAACCGTTTTGTGGTCAGTCAGTTTTGTGAGGAAAAGAAGGACTTCCAAGAAGAAGGATTTCCAAATGCTCAGACGCACCACCCAATATTTTTTGAGCAGTCCCACTCATTCAAAGAACCAACAATCAACCCCCAATAGTGATGAGTATCAAATTTCTCCTAACAGCATCCTGTCAGATCAAATTTAGAATGAAAGGAATAGACAGAAGTCATAACGTCACGTTGATAAGGTGGAAAAATTTCTGGCAAACATGGCGGAAAAAAACGAAAAATTGACATGTATGAATTTCCTGTGCTTGATGGCACTCAGGGACAAAACTTTTCTTCCATCGTTCGACAATGCAAACGACCGTCCCTGTCAAGAGAGATCGGTGAAATCCAGAAATCTAGCTGCCATGGTAACGTGACGCCATACTTCTCTCTATGGTCAGCACTTCTAAGTGTCTTGACGTTTGAACTAATTCTCTCAAACAGTACAAAAACATATATGAAGAACAGTGAGGAGAATATACATGTTGATACTCCATTGATATAAAGGAGCGACTGTATGCGCTTACCTGGTGTAGGTTGCCTTAACTGTCCCACCATAGCGTGGCGTATTGTATACAGCTTTATGTTTGCATTATATTCTCTGCATAGAGCCTATGGAGGAAAAAAAGACAAATGATAAGTACAGTCAGCTCTCTCTACGACAGACTTAACCGGGACCGACACTATGTGTCTGTATTAGAGAGATGTCCATCTTATTGAGAGTCAAATAAAGAGAGTAAAGAAAGGCACGAATCAAATCTAGGTGTCCGTTTTACAGAGGTGTCTGTCTTATAGAGGTGTCCATTAAAGGGAGGGTCGACTGTAATGGCAATAGGACTGAGTGGAGTCCAGTTCGGTCTGTAATCATTCGAGTGCGTGGGAGCCCGATGTGTTTAATCACGAGTATGATCGAACTGGACGACACAAAGTTCTGCTTACGCCACCTGGATATGTACTATCCTTTTTTCCGCGACATTTTCTCTCTTATGACAAAACAAAAAAGACTCTTATAGAAGGAAATGGAACCAAAGAAACAAAGGTGCCTGACGTCCAACAAACGAGTTATATCTCCCAAAGAATAATAGCCAAAATTTTTATCCGTTCCTCAACCAAATCTTTAACATTACGAAAGAGTTGTGCCATCCACCAGGTCGAGGGACATAAAACTCTGTTTCAGGAGCGAAAAACAATGAAAAATGACTTAATTTCAATTCACTCGTTAGATTAACCAGAGGATAACTAAAACAAAATTTTGGACAGTATCACAATTATATTTTACTTACATCTCCTTCGTCAGTGCCTCGAATTCCTTCATAACCAGGTTCATTAAAACAAGGATCAGGGGTGAACATCATACCTTGAATAGACACTAAGACCTGTTGAAGCAAACCAAGACTTCAGAAAACCTTTTTCATTGGACACGTTTGACATTATTTGAATAAATTCTCAGTGAGCCCCCCACCCCCAACTCTCGCCTCACCCATTAACATCCATTTGCGAGTTGCTCCATATATTTCAAAGCGAGGCTAAATGCAAAACCTTCGATATGAAAAAGATTTTTAATTCTCACACACTTAAAACTCATGAGGTTTTGCACTTAGCTTCGTTTTAAAAAAATAGTTTTTGGAACTCGGAAATGCCCTGTTGTGTTAGGAGGTTCTAATCTTTGACTAGCAGGGAAAAAAAACACCTTGACCGCTTAGAAAAGTAATGAGAGACCCTTTCCTGTGGCAATCGTATTGGCTCTTTCGAAGTGTGCAAGAGATTGGGTAGGTGTTGCGTCGAATTTCTCTATGGTACCGCTTTAGGGGACAAATTTTGCCCCAGATTTCCGCGCAATGTTAGATTCGAGGACGAAGACCACTAAAACGACGACACTTGACGTACGCCTCACTTTACCTTTTTATTTCACCAGAAAAGTTAGCACTATTATTTAATGAAGAAGGTTGAGCCCTCTTCCAATTGCAAAATGATAAAACTTATAACATTCGATAACTTGTCTTCACCACTAACATTCTCACGACGGCTATCGCGTTTTCCCGCCAAAATAACGCCGGTTCACGCGGGCGCTACTTTATATAGTATTGGGAAAATCTCGCCCTCGTCTTGTAATGTTTTTGTCTCAATCACAATTCGACACAAAACCGAGCTAGGTTTAGGCATAAACTCCTCAGTAATGGTCAATAATGCTATAACAGAAGGTTCTAACATACAGGAAGAGGTTTTTAGCGAACACAAACCTGGTAAAGTGATGATTTCTTTGGGTCCCACTTCTCGCTGGCATCACCACCATGCCATGTTCCCAGTAAACTCAAACAAACCTGCATATAAAGTCATATTTAACAAGCTTCAAAAAAAAAATTAGAAGTAATCGACTAAAATAAAACTTTCGCTCATAAACATAAAAGAACACTTTGAGGTATTTAAATTACCTTTCCATCGGCATACAGATTTGGGTTAAATCTAGAGATGCAATAAAAATATGATATTAATTTCCTGAAAAGAACTTAGAAATCTTTGCAATGAATATTTAAGCATTTATTGAATTCGGATTTCAGTTACAATATTAACTAAAAGGTGACAGTGATGTGCAATTCTTGGTTTGCAACCACGTTACAAGGCGGCCATGTTGGGGGTCAATACACTAGAATTTTTTTTTCTCGAACAATTTACATGAAAATAGAGTTTAGTTCCCAGAGGAGAGAAATGTTTTTGTTCTTGACCACCAACATGGCTGCCGTGACGTCACCTGCAAACCAGCAATAACTCAGCCCATGTAAGGTAATTCAAGACAGTCTTGAATTCTGGATTACAAGCTGGGGATTCCGGATTCCAGCTAGTGGATTCCAGTATTTGTCAGTGGAAGTTGAATTCTACATTCCAATCGTTAGTGGGATTCCAGATTCCTTGAGCTGTATTCCGGATTCCAAAGTCCAGGATTCCTGTTTTGCCAGACTCTGGATTCCACAAGCAAAAATTTCCCGGATTACGGAATCCGAATTATCTTATATGGGGCGAAATAACTGTCATTTTGGCGCTATACGGTATATAAAAAAAAATCACTGTATCCTACCTTACTGTGCCGTTACCGGTGGTGATAATCTTAACCAGTGGTGGATCGGTAGGATACGACGATGGAAAGTAAATATCGAATACGAAGCATCCCCGGCTGTATGGCGTGTCCACCGTGCCGGTAATAAGCGCTCGAACGAAGTCCATACGATTTTCATCCTGAATGAGCGAAGAATAGAAAATAATAAAACGTCTAAATGTCTAAACGACTGTATTCAATATCACTACATTCCATTCCATTCCATTCGACTCTACTCCACTTTATTTCTCCGTTTCTTATTCTTCCCTTTCATTTCTTTTTTTTTTTTTCGTTTATCTTGTGTTTTAACTTCATGACGTGTCACTGTAGTTTATTATAAACGCATAAGGCTTTTTAATGTCATTGCAATAAGGAGATAAGCACAACAAAAACGTCTTACCTGTCTAACAAAAATGGCTGCATTTGGGTGAATGGGTAAGCTGTTTTTCAACTGAGTCGCTTCTCGCATAAGAGCCCGAACCTTGCTAGATCTAATAAAAATGACATGATTGAAAACATTTGTGAGAAGTAACTTCAGGTTTTCAGTATCACGTCAGTTGATGCTATTAAACCAGAGTTTAAAACCATCAACTGACCAGATACAACTGACTTGTAGGGTCGAGTTGTTCAAAGCTGGGTTAAGATAACCCAGGGTTAGTGCGAGATTTGAATTTAGATTTGAAAGTTCAAAAAGCATTTCAGTTTTAATTCTTTTTGTCTACAAGTTGATGATTGGAAGCTCTAAAAATAGCAGAGAAAATTATCCGAGAAAATGCTTTTGAACACAAGAAAAACAAACACGGGTTAAATTTAACCCCAGGTTAAGCGCTAACCGGCCTTCGAACAACTGGACCCAGGTCGTCGAAACGTCAGCCACTGTCAACAACAGTCGTATTCAGGACAAGAATCAGCCGGACGATCATCCTCCACCTTCTTCTGAAATGACTCCTGTGTTCAAACCTTTACAGTTTCCCATCATATTGTCACCAAGTTTACCATCCTCTACCTGCCTCCCTGCTAAACTCTTTATCTTCTGTTGTATTAACTTACTTTGAGTTCTTATCACTTAGTTTTCTTGAAGAGGCTGTTTAATTAATACCCTCCGTTGCATCTAAGCGTGGACACGAGACAAAAAAACGTGCTCTAATAGGGTGCCAGACATGACGTATTTTGCCGCCAAACATTCGAAGTTTGACAGCCTTTAAAGCAAACTGTCGCGCCAAAGGTTAAGTTGTTTACACGTTTTTCATCAGCGCGTTCCGCTCATCTTTTATTTTCTCAATTTTCAGTATTATTTCTCGCTCAGAAGTAGCTGACTTGCTTTTAAGAATTATTCTTTGGAGTTTTGCAACTCCAGAAATTCTTCTTAAGGTCTTGCGATGAATAGCTTGTTGATCGAAAACAAAAAAAGTCGACAAACAGCTGCCACGTGAACATTCGTCTAACGCCACCACAAACGTCAACAGTTTGGCGGCAAAACATGTCATGTTTTCACCCAATTAGAACATGTTTTTTCGTCACGTGTACACGCTTAGATGCAACTAACAGTACTTGCGACAAAAACCAAACGATTTCCAAGAGCTATGGGGCATACTTACCTGGGACAAATTGGCTGTGAAGCACGGCAACGAAAGGCGTGACAGTCCTGAAACGTATTTAAAAACCAAATAAGTCAAAGTTTGCTTTAATGACTTAGGAAGTTTCAAAGTAGCAGTTTCCAGAAAAAGTAAGTATACGCAAGAAACGAATGAAACCAAGGAAACTCAACTCTTACAACATCATACTCAAACAGCCATTAAATTTAAAATATTTCATCGTCGCTTATTGGCCCAAAGCCACTGACGAAATATGAAAGAATCACCGCGTCACTCGTCAAATAACTTTCTAACGATTGAAAAATGACGTCAATCTGATTATAGACGAATTTATTTAAAGTTCCAACCAAAAAAAAATAAATAAATAATAGTTAAAAATAAGAGTTTAAAAATAATTGATTAACTTCTAATGCGCATGCGTATTACAATGTTAACAACTAAACAATGAAAGAGTGTTCTTACCACAAGTTCAGCGGTGTCAAACTTTAGGGGTTCAAGAGTTTCAATGTACGTTTCACTTTCTTCCTTGGTGACTGGTGGTGACTCCTCTGGCGGAGGAAACGTATTTTCGGGTTCAACGCTGGAGGAGTGCTCGTCGTCTACTACTAACAGTGATTGAACCTACAAGAAAATATCAGGACGACAGTCTTAAAAGAGGCTATGTCACGAGAACATTGTTGTTTTTAGTGCTTTTAGCCTCTACCCATAGCAGACATGCGCCTTATGGTTAGTAGAGCACTAACCATTAATCCTTTCACTGCCAGAGTGCTTGATGGAGTTTTGTAAGGTAACTCTAACTTTTGAGTCTTTGGACGAAACCCTATGGAGTGACCATTCAAATGAAACCTCTCTACCTGTACTTACACATGATGCTACTTGTTTTTCAAGATTTTGCAAAATGAAATTTGGGATTTTTTGTTGAAGTTTACCTTTGGCCACATTTGGCAGTGAAAGGGTTAAAAATGGCCCAAAATTTTCAAGTTTCAAACAACGTCTATCCTTGCCATCCGTGGCAACAACGGACAAAACAGTCTGGAAAAACAAAGCTGGACCATTATTTTTGGAATTCAATTGATGCCAAGACAAATTTTAGCTTTTTTGAAAAGATAGGAAAGGGCGTGATATAGCACCTTTAAGGTTAATCCCGAGGGATCATTATACGCTTCTGGGAAACTGCCCACCTACCCCACCCCTAAGCCAACATTTTGTCCTAGGTGAGAAGTAAGTGTTAATGTTGGCTTAGGGAAGGGGTAGGTGGGCAGTTTCCATCAAACGTTTTATGATCCATTCCGAGTTAAGGGTTGTCCAATAGGCCATTTTACAGTTGTGTGCTCAGTGCCCTGGCCTTTGAATAGAAGCGAGGCTGGCGGTGACTCGGTTTTGTAACAAACCTCCTTGTTTTTCATATGTAAATGACCATGTTCACCGGCTTGTTAGCATGAGAATACCACGATTTGCACATGAAAAGCAGGAAAGTTTTTAACAAAACAAGGTCACCACCAGCCTCTCTTGTATTCAAAGGTCTGGGCACTGGTACACAACTGTGAAATGGCCTGTACTCCCTCTGACAAATTTATGCATGACATTGTATTATGTTCACATTACAAAACTGAACAAAAGAATTACCACAAAGAACGAAGCAAAACAATGAGACCTTTAACGAAGCTATGCAAAAATTTTTCGGAGTATGGGACAAGTATGCCCGAGTTTGTAATTCAAATTTAGGTAGGTGATGAAAAAAAAAAAAATCAAAATAACTGAAATAAACACTCCTTTAACTGAAGCGGGTAGCTAACCGACTGCTGACTACTACAAACATTAAGTGACATAACTATTACATGAATAAAATACCTCCTGCATGACTTTTCCCAAATCTTGTACCACGTGGTCTGCAGCGAGATTTTCTCGCTGCACAACACATAACGCTTTCTCGATACTGAGCCTGCTGTAATCAGGGTTAGCGGCCAGACATTTGACAAATTCTCTGTCCTCGCTAGCGTTTGCCATGCGTACTAACACTGTTAAAATTTTGACCAGCAAATCACGAGGGTCAAATGAATACCTGCAAAATAAACGCAGGAAATATAATGGAAATGTTTCCACCCGTGAGAAAGCGAACGCAACCTCGTTCGCGGGGGCGTCTCTTCTGGAGGGAGTAAAAGAGAGGAACCTGGGAACGAGGTTAAAGCGAAGGCTACACGTGGGCGTCTTATTTGCTGGAAGGGTGGAGTGTGGGTTACGCTCAAGAGAACAAAGGTAGAAGGTAGAGCACGTGCCAAGATGAGTCACCACCTCTCAGCTATCAAGAAACATTTAAACTAATAATCAACAGGCCCTCTTCAAAATCGACAAAACGCTTTAATTTTGGGGCCAAAAGGGGAAAATTTAGAATAAATTCTTTGAGGGATAAATTAACCTACAATCACACTTACTTTTCCATATTTTGAACTTTCAAATCCGAGCATTTACGACCGCAGAGTGAATGTAAAAATCCAATTATCTGAAAGAAATCAAGAGCCTTTTCAAACATCAGCTAAATAAGAAGGGCTGACAGTAATAAGGGTTGTAGCCTGCGAGCAAGCTCTTCATTTCGGTAGTATAGGAGCTGCTCGTAAGGTCTTTCGTGATTCGTTCTTTTAAAAAATGGTAATTCATTGTTTACCATTGTTTTCCGGTTTGGTTAGCAAACCAACTGACTTTCAGCTTCCGAGCAGCTGCTACTTCATTTCCGGCGAGTGAAGCAAGCCGCGAAACCACGCGCGACCAAACGCCAAAGCCGCGAGGGGCTTTTCCCACTTCTCGCTCTCGCGTTTCCTTCTCGCGACTGCCCCAAAAGGAGGGCTTGCTTGTAGGCTATCAGCGTCGGTACTTATTACATCAAAAAAATTCCCTGACGTTTTACTGATGTTAGATACGAATTTGAAATATATATAGGCTTACCGCATCCGCTGCTCGCATGGATAGCGGATGACGCGAGAAACAGCGCGATACTTTGTCTTCCTCGGTTATTTTTTCCAGAAATGCCAAAGTTGCATTAGCCTAAAAATAACAAAAATTAGTGCAATGTAACTATAAGCTACTGCGATTTCCTGGAAAGTAATTATTCAAAGTACTTTGCAATCAGATAAGTAGAAACGTAAGGAGCGAACCGGTCACAGGGTACCCAACTATGAGAGCCAAACCCAGGGAAGCAATCTAGGTTCAGTGTAGGCTCTAAGTTTCCCGCCAGTTGATGGGATGACGTCACGAATAGGGAGCCATAAGGCTTCTCAGCATTATCCTAAATGGCGGCTTTTACAATGGTTGGAGAAAAATTTAAGAATTACATGGACTTTATTTTATTAGCTCAGAGAACAGTCAATAACTAAATCGTTTTCATCAAATGTGATTAGACAAAGAAGTGTTCTCTTAGGGGTGAAAATATTTTTTAAGAGAAACGTGTCCCATGATTGATCAGTGTAACGCATGTACAGTTGCTTTTACTGCGTTACAGTGTAACGTATATACAAACCCACCATTTCCATGAAAGACTTTGACACGTGTTCCTCGCTCCTTAAAAACTGCTCCTTTTCCTGGCGTTCTTCTATGCTTAACTCTTTCCACTTCTCATCTATGGGAAAAAGTACATATCGTAATTATTGCTTGCATGGTTGCATTAGCGTTTCGTCGTTTATCTGCTCGCTGGTTTGTCCTTCGAGTCTGTCTTATGTTTTAAGTGTCTGTCTTGTGATTTGATAGTGTGTTAGCCGGTACTACAACAGTATACACAATTGCAGGTCTGTCTTCCTACTAATCTGATTATGTCTACGATCAGTCTTTGCAGACTGCCTTCCCCCCCTCCCACCCCCATAAAAAGAAAACAAAACAGCAAGAGCCATAAAATACGTACCACACTTTTTGGCACACTGCAGTTTTCTGACGTTCGTAAGTCGTAGCAAACCATCTTTTAACACGTATAGAAGCGTGTCCAGTACGGCTCCTAGGAAAGACTTAAATACATAAACAAACTCCAGTCAGTACAAAAAAATTTCAAAGATTACAGCCTTAGTATAGGAGGGTGCAAAACGCTAGCTATGTCCTTTTCTTTCTTCTTCTTCTCCAAAGTTCTAAAATATCTATACTCAATTTTTGGCCCACACCGATCGACGTTACCACTTGATTACGTCAAACTTATCTCTTATCATTTATAAGCGGTCACGGAACGGTCGCGGGAGACTGCTACGACATCTCGGCGAAGGGGACGACGGGAAGGAGAGAGGGATCCACTCCCATTCCCCCCCCCCCCCCCCCCCCGCGCGCATACCTTACACGCGCTTCGCTCGTTAATACAGCAAAAACAAGCGAGTAAGAACCTGCATTCTCCAAAGTTAGCCTAAACGAGTTCTCACATAATAACACTAATAACAATTTATTTGTATAGCGCTTATTCCTAAGAGTCCACAACATTAATAAAAAATTGAAAATCGCCTTAAAAAATAAAAATATAACTTACATAAAATCTCAAAATCTTGGGACCAATCTCTAACATTCCTTTTATAAAAAGGTTTGTCTTAGTTTTCCTCATACATAAATAAATGGTAAGTCGCACAAATTTACGCTATTTAGGTTCTTAAATGGGTTCTTATTCTCTGAAGGAAAAATACATTGTAGCTAAGACTACTTAATTAGTGGTCTTGAGCTTATTCCTTATATAAAACCTGCATCCAGTACATTGCAGTTGGAATGATAAGGCACCTATGTCTCCAGAGGTTCCTGAATGTTGACTCATCTTACTTGCCCAAGTGTGCAGAATTTTTTAAAATAAATTTTATAAAATAAGAACCATTTTCAAATTTTGGGCACAACGGGTTCTTGTATAGAGGGGGCCTTACTGGCGAATTTTAGCCAAACAGGTTCTTACAAGCGGGTTTTTACTGTATTCATAAGAAGACAAAAAGAGGTAACTGAGGACGAGTCAGTTTAAACAAGAGGTTCCAGAACGTTCTTACATGGCAAATTAGACAAAACCTATTTAAGCACTGTAGCACACATACCAACTCCGCGGTATGGCCAGTACCTTACGCATGCGCACAACCATATCACCCCGGTGTTTGCAGCGATGGACAGCTGTTTCGTCCTCATCAGGACTCATCAGCATGGCATAGCCCCAGGCGAGAGATCTCACACAAATTAGACAAAACCTACGGAGGGTACCGTCAACAGACAAAACACCAGAAGAACATTATACCTGAAAGGATTCTCTTCCGCATTCTTTCAGAATTGAAGGTGCAATGTCAGGCCGTTTCCACAGAATTTCCAACAACTTGACAATCTCAAATCTGACACAGACAAAAATAGCTTAGCTGAGGTCTGTTTAGACTTGGTGGTGTTCGTACTAAATAAGTGGTAACTACAACATCCAATTTAAACATCCGGATTTATCATCCGTGAAAATCACTCCATCGTCTCGAAGCCATGTTCGTTCATTCAGTAGGCTGCGTAAAAGGCGGGTTTGAAAGCGGCAGCGCGAGGCGCCAGACACGCGAGAGGAGAGCTTCCCCTCGCCTTTCTCGCTCGTCATGAGCGCCTAAACGCGCTCGTTATGCAGGCTATTTGTCCCGTACATTCACTTAAACGAGACGGGGTATATAAAGACAAGTTAGCAGAAACAGCTATTGGCGTTCTCCTTCTTATAACGTGACTTGACAACAGAGTGTTCATACCTAGCTGAAAATTTGTCAAACTCTTCTTTGTCCACGTCCAGGCCCTCCACGATGTCAACCGCGCAATAGGTATGAAGGAGAGCTGGGCACAGTTTGTCTCTCACCGCTGGACACATGGCAACGCAGGCTACCAGATCACCCTCAATGCCGCTGTAAGATAAAAATAACAATGAAGTTTCATTTGGTAAATTGAAAGCAATCAAACATTCTGAGCCACATAAGAATAATATGTCGGATTCCATACCTTCCCCAAGATGTCGTGTCCAACAACTTGTTTTTTCTGAAACAAAAAAAAAACAACAGGTAAGTTGAGATACTTTTCCGGTATTTTTCGTTCTATGGAGATACAAAAAGATACACGCTGTTTTCATCTAGCCTAGCCTGCCAGTACAGCCGTGAGGTTACGTGTCAGGCCGGGTGAAGTTTATGGGTTGTTTCGGGGGGCAGGAAATTTGACCCAATTCCCTGCACAATCTCCAAATGGCCAAAAGATAAAGAAATGGTGTCCAGCTCCCCCCCCGCCCCTAAAAAAAAACAACAACAACAGCGATAACAACCTCATAATACATTATGACACTGAACAAACAGCACTGACTCAGAGTCATTTGCAACCCTGAGGCAAACTGTACGAAAGCCAATGGTGCCGCGCAAATCCCTAGTTCCGAAACGCGCATAACTATCTCATGAATGTATCATGTCTAGTTATTTACGAACCCAGGTCCCTTTAAACAACTCGAGCTAATGGCTCAGTGCAGCGGAACTTGAGACCGCGACAACAGGTTTTTAAGGTCAATGCTCTAACCACAACACTATGCTGAGTCCGACGATGATCAGCTGACGATTTACTGCCCAAGGCAGACTCAAGAGATGGATCCGATACTATACGAAATATATCGACACTCCCTTACAAGGGATTTCTACTGCGGTCAAAATTTTAGAACGCAAAAACACGGAAAGGACGAAGATGGGGCTGATATGAAAATCGCGTCGATATGGTTACTGTCCAGCAAGCTGATAATTATATTGCACTGTTTTCTGAGTAAGACCAGAAGCTCCAATCGGCGACAAAATTAGTTGAGACACTTTGACCTAAAGGGCCTTTCTGACTTTTTCTCACTTAAAAAGGGGAAAATGAAGTTTTGCCTCCCCACCCCTTCCATGCAATGTTGTACCACTGTACCTGTTGGAAATAACACACACCCCAACTTTGAATGGAGGAGAGGGGGTGTGGATTGATTTTTTCACTGAGGTTACCCCATCGGAGGACAGTGTCTCAAGAAGACAGTGTCACAATACCGTAAAATTCCGAAAATAAGCCCCGGGCTTATACTTTTCAAAGGCCCTTTTTGAGGGGCTTATTTATCGAGGGGCCTTTATTCGGAGGGGCTTATGTGCAGAGGGAAATTTGAGATTGGGCTAGCTTGTTGTGGAAAGGAAATTTACCATTTTTGCTTTGTGTTACTTTGTATTCGAGGGCAAATTCCGAGTACAAACTCTCCGGGGGGGGGGGCTTATATTCGGAGGGGCGATTTAACGGAGGGTTTTTTGCGTGGGGGGGGGGGGCTTATATTTGGAGGGGCTTATACATGGAGGGGCTTATTTTGGGAATTTTACGGTATCTACTTTGAAGAACTGCTAAGTTTCATCCTTGACGTTCTACACTTTTCTTCCTTCTTCGTTCTCTGTTATGCCTTGCTTTCTTGTTTCGATACTTTGATGGGCCGCCTTCCCTGTAACTAATATTTTTTAATCAGCAAAAGTACCTCTTATTTCGGGAGCAAATTTCAGCGAATGACAGCAGTCCTGTTACAATTCTCGAAGCTGCAACAGGACCAGGCATCAGATCTCGGCGCTCAATGAGTGTCGCACAACAATCCACGAAAACACAGATCTGTAACACAACAGAACAGCAGTCACGGTGCATGAGTTAGGGTCAGGGGTAACGAAAGCTTACACGTTTGGGGAAAAGCCAACTGACCGCATAATACTAGATGACCGTTTAACACGGGTTTGACAAGCCTTAAAGAAAATCCGGAAAAAAAAGCGACAACGAGAAGTACCCAACATCAGGCGAATTTACTTCAAATGGTTTTAAATTTTCTCTCTCTTCTTGTGTCAAAAGAAAACAAATTACCGACCATTACAGAGAAAACCGCGGCGGTCCTAGGAAAATGTGGCCGCGGCCCGTTAAAATAGGTAACCGTCTGAAACCGTTTCTTTCTGACAATTCCTAAAAAATTTGTGCACAAAAATATTCAATTTTCTTTTTGTAAAATCCTAAGAAGTAAATAGTACCATGTGAAAGTACTGCTGAAGAGGTTTCATTTGAATGGTTACACCATAGGATTTCATCCACAGATTCAAAAGTTAGAACTACATACTAAATAAATAGTACCATGTGAAAGTACTGCTGAAGAGGTTTCATTTGAATGGTAACACCATAGGATTTCATCCACAGACTCAAAAGTTAGAACTACAAACTAAATAAATAGTACCATGTGAAGGTTCTACCAAAGAAGTTTCATTTGATTTGACTTTCGTTACACCACAGGAATTCATCCACAGATTCAACAGTTAAAGTGGTAAATAATC
Organism: Porites lutea; assembly: GCF_958299795.1. Taxonomy (NCBI): domain Eukaryota; kingdom Metazoa; phylum Cnidaria; class Anthozoa; order Scleractinia; family Poritidae; genus Porites; species Porites lutea. Next base: position 11,171,993 of record NC_133202.1, on the reverse strand, counting down.
TCTTGTGAGAATGAAAGGGTCATAGTAACAAAAGGAAGCGATCGTCAAGACTGGCAAGTGGATGTACTTACATCTAAACCTTTTAGTGCACAAGGCTTGTGTATAGCCACGTAACTAAACCAAGAACACATGTCTTTAACGTAGAACTCAGGAATGTTGGTAAAAATTTCCCGCTGCTTAGCACGGATTTCATCTTCGGCCAAATCCTGAAAACAATTTCACACAATGGTGGGTTAAACGTCTTTAAAACAGGGACAATATTACGTGGTTCCGTAGTTGTACGTTTTTAATTTACTTCTCTTACGATTTCTAATAGAAGAGTAAAATTCTGTCTTATATTTAACTAAATATTGAATGAGGCTGAGTATAATATGAAGATTTAAGCAGATCTCAGAGGGTGTTATCTACCTCGGCCACAGCAGGGTTCTTACCAGACCGAGGCATTGCGGCATTGCCGCACTAAAATTAGCCCAAGGGGTCCAAAGGGCGCAAAGAAGGAAAAAAACCTATTACAAAACGTACGTAAGCATACTTACATATACGTACATCTCCTTAAAATATAAGCCAAAATTTAATTGGTTGCGGTGTCTTAAGTAAAAAAACCATCATTATCAAAGACTCAGACCTGTAAAAACGTTGAGTCAACTGTATCTAATAATTGTGACCCGCTTTTCTCCCTCATGACCCCCCTTTAGCTTCTCTATGGGTCCTGTGGACCCTGGTGTAAGAAATCCTGGTATGAACACTACCACAAACGTATTTCATCTCAACTCACGGATGCATTGTACTAAGATATAGAAAAAAGAAATGGTGAGCTCATTAACGATTCCCTTTACCTGATTCTCAGAGGCACAGTTTTCTAAGAGATAAAGAAGCCATGCAGCACTTGTGACGTAAAACTCTGAGCAAAACCTCATGAAGTGCGCGTCTTGAAGACAAGTGTCCCATTGGAGAACGAACAGCTAAAAGAGGACAAATCACTTGGGTTAATTTGACGTAACTAACGGATCATTAAAAAAACACACCTCCAGTCTGCCACAAAAATTCTTGCAATACTCTTGCTTCTAACGGAGCCCACGCACCTTTTGTAATAAAACGAAAATAAAAACTTATCTATTTAGGCAAGCGCTATATTGGGCAATTGAGCTCAGTCGCCGAAGGAATGGAACCAAGTGAGCCTACGCAACAGCTAGGAACCCTGGCGAAAATGCTTGCCATTCAATCGCTTTCGTCCTCGTTCGGAAAACACCGATGTATTTCCGAACTTTCCTTCTTGGATTCAGTCCTCGGAGTGGGGAGACTGCGGATAGGAGAAAAGACATAGACGAAAACCAAGGCAATCAAACTTAAAACTGGAAACCAAACTTACAGCAAGAAATTTTCTCCGGCCTTCAGTCTCCGCCGAAGTACCTTCCATCGCTTCTGTCATCATCATGTAACTTCTGAAGAATACAGAAAGGAAAACAATTTCTTACGTTGTTTAGATAATCAACTATAAGCCAGGAGCTTTTGTATTTATCTGTTTGCCTTGAGGAATAGGTGCTTTCTCTCCGGTACATCTGTGTCTAAATTTTCTTTTTTGACTAGACAATTTATTGTCGTACTCTTAGGTCCTAAGATATTTTTTCTTTGCGTCCATGACAAGATTCAGGATCGATGGATGATAACTTAGTCTTAGTGGATCATGTATCTTATGGGAGAGTTGGTCGTTGCTTCAGTCGATACATCGGTGAACTGCCGGTCGCTTATCTGTCGAGTATCGATCGAAAAACATAGACTGAGTACCGGTCGAATATCGACAGATCGGTCGATGACATAATATCAACCGATGTATCGACCGAGACCTTCATACGAAACATGAGAACCAGTATGTCTGACCTTAAGAGTTTGTTATAATGTTGAATGGTGCTGGTTAGTCCAGTATGCAGAGCACTATGCGTGAGGTGGAACATCTCTGTCATCAGCTTAAACTGACCTAAAAACATTGGGAGTTGTTAAACACCACAGTAATCCAGTATATAACGGTCACAATAAACAATCTTAAAACTGTACAATGTGATTCTAATCCCAGATTGGCACTAATCTCATGACAGCTAATGAGCCTTACTTTCCTGTGGTACTGTTAACCCTTTAAGCATCCAATATTCACATACAAATTCTCCAAACTGGTCTCTATACATTTTCTTAAAGAATGTGTTGAGAGAATTTGATAATAGATCAAGGCATTTTCTCTGTGGTGATCATTTTATTAATTCTCATAACCTTATCTCTTGACACTGTATGGGTATCATTAGGAGAAAACTGATGTTGATCACTGTTGGAACTTAAAGGGTTAATGACGCTGTAGGAAATGATTCTGACTTTGGAGTCTGTAGACAAAATCGTACAGTTTGACCATTCAAAAGAAGGCCATTCAACAGTATTCTCCCGTGGTCGTATAAACATAACAACTTTCTTTAATTTTCCAGACATGTTTCGACGGTACATCCGTCATCTTCAGTGTTACATATTTTGAAATCGCCGTTGAATTTAAAGCGCGCGCGATCTTACAAAGTTCGTTACATTGCGTTGTCAATATTGCGTACTAAAACAAAGTTAAATGAGTGACGCTTAGTTCTTTACAGGGAGAGAGTCAGGTTAATGTGTTTCACCTGCTGGTTGAGATCGGGCTTCTCCCGTGGTATTGTTTAGAACCAGCACGTACACAGTTCTAACGTTTCACCGAGTCTGTGACTGTGACGATACAAATAAAATCTACTGAGCAGTAATTTCCTGTGGAACTGTCTATTTTGCTGCACAGGGCGTCTCTACTCAAATAAAAAACCGCTGAGCAGTACTCTCCCGTGGTACTGTTTATTATGCAATAAAAGTTGGTTCTAATTTTCGAGCATTTGATTGAAATTCAAAAGTGCGGACACGCAAATGAAACAATTAAAACTCCTAAACACTTCCTACTGATGCCAATGAAATATTGTACGTTTCCCTCTTGTATAAAATGTCTTCCGGTGACCAACTTTGCGATTGAAACGTTAGGGTTCACCTTTTACTGTCTAAGCCACCCAAAAAATAAGGGCGGGCCGAGACATTCAAGCTACTGGGTAAAGTTCAATATACTGAATGTCTCCATTTTCTCGTTTCTACACAGGCTACCCAAACACACCTTTCAGTTCTTCAGAGGGGAAAAGTATACTGTGTAAATCCGCTCTCTCCTCGGTATCCGTACCTGAATTAAGAAAAGAGCAAGTCAATTACGATAAACATGAAAATCTAGGCACCTCCATGTAACGTAATTTAATGTTAGAGGAAAGCTGAGGCCGACGTTGCGCTCATTTTACCGCCCCCCCCCCCCCCCCCCGCTCCATCAGTGCTCCGTTTTACTGATATTAGGGACCTTACGAAACCACGAAGACGACGGCAACGGCAACGGCAACGGCAACGCCGTCTTTGCACCACTAAGACGTGAAATGACCAAATTTTAAGGGGTTTTTTTTGAGGACGAGAACGGAAAGGCGATAAATTCTACCATCTCTGTCTAAACTCGGGCGCTGCCCCCTCTCTTCAGTTCTAATCTAAATCCCCTTCTTTGAAGTAACAGGACGACTTCGGAAAATCGCGAAATGGTTTGAAAGGATCAGGAGTCTTTTTCAGGGACCTATTAATGGACGTCGTCGTTGTGAGATCGTAAGGTCCCTGTTAGGGAGCTTAAGCCACGACCACGGCGATGGCTACGAAAACGTCACTTAAAAATTGAATTCGGGCTGCTTCAAACTTTATCGCGCTTATTCCATTTCATTTAATTCGTCAAATGTTGGCAAATTTCTTTGGAGTTGAGTTCTAAAGGACTGTTTCAAAGTTCAGGAAAAGAAAAAGAAAACTGTTGTTTTGCATTCCCGTCCACGAAAAAACGTGAAATTAGGTACTTTCACGTTGTAGTCATGCAACGACGGCTGAAAAAAGTACAAAAAAAGCGTGATGCACGTTCAAAGTTATTTTGCCAACCTAAACCTATTGGTTTTTTTGCCGTTCTCGTTGCCTTCGCCGTCCTCCTTAGTTAAGCTTCCTACACGGAAAGGAAAGAAGTCACAATGAATAGAGGTCACACTTGGGAGTTGAACTCGGAACCTCTCGCACAGAAGAACGCGCACTAACCTTGCTTCTCACGTCTTAGAGCGGTTTTCACTTGACTGTCGAAAGGGATTGGTTTTGGTTTTGGTTTTGGTTTTACTACGCCCTTTGGTTGGCTAGTGTATTTACTTTGGTTTTGGTTTTACGACAGTCAAGTGAAAACCGCTCTATAGGAAAACAAAACATACAAGCTAGAAAGGTCTATTCGAGTTGTAAAACCTCGTTTCCAGGGTCCCTCCTGAAGTGAGCAAGAGAGAGAGAACACACTGGGAACGAGGTTGGCTGTAGCCCACGTTATAGTCTAAGAGGGGAGGGGGTTGGGCATGAAACACATGAAACAGTACATGACAGTTTTCAGTGTTTTATGGAAACAAAATCGAGTAAACATTAGAGAGATTAAGATTCATGTTTACGCCAAACGGCAGACGTGAATTTGTACCACGTGACCAAGTTTTCCCCTTATTTTCCGTTTACTCTTTATTGCCTCTACACAAAAATAAGAAGTTTTATGCCAGTTTTAGCCATAAGAATCGTTCGGGACTGTTTTTATCTTCTTATTTTCTAATCTGAGAAATTCTCAACTTGAGTCTGACGTTTGCCGTTTGCGGTAAACGTGAATCTTAATCTCTCTAATATATTAATGTTCGTCAACAACAAAACCAGCATTTTTCACTAACCAATATGTCCACCTGCCAGCGTACGTTCATTGTCGAATCTCAGACGGCAGCTTCTAGAGGTACAGTAATACGGTTCTATCTGTTTATACTTTTCTTTTCCTTTGGAAAGTAGGAATGAATCACAAAGCTGTAGAGCGACTGTGCATAGGTTCATCATAAAGCCTGCAATGGAATCAAGACACAGATAAGATGCCTGATCCCGGTTGTTCAAAAGCTGGATCGCGCAATCCACCTGATAAATCACTATGAAGCGGGTAAGTATTGGGGAAACCAACTACGTTATCCAGTGGATTGAGATTTTAACTAGTGAATACCGTTATCAACTTTTTGAGCTACTTGGCCCAAGTGTAAAACAAAACATACGGCAATCCGCTCTGCCAGATCACGGACAAAGCAAATATCAGAAAAAAAACACTCACAAGAGAACTGGGAAAGTGACCTCTAACATGAAGGCTGGGGCTTAAAAAGACTAAAAAAAATCTCAAATTGTCAGTCTAGTATGCTGTTCCAAAAATAACTGCAACTACGAAATAGTCATCAAAATTACATATCAACTTGCAGAGTGCAAAACAGCCGTATTTTTGCATTGGTCAACTGAGAACACAAGCACTTGTCAAATAAACGGCAAGGGGATGCCCTACGTCCACGTGAGATTTGTTGCGCGCCTGACGACTACCACTGAATTTTCAAAAGAAAGAAGCCGACCGTTTTGCAAATCAATCATTTAACTTATTACTCACTTAATGACCATCAAAAATGCACAGGGCAACAATTTCCAGAGGACAGTAAGCCTGTGCCGACCGATCACAAGAACTTTGAATCTTACCATCGCTTGCAACTGCTGTCTTGAAATTATCTCTTGGCAAATTTGGTGACAGCCTCAAATCATTAAGTGACACAACACCAGCCAGCCATGCTAACGCACTAAACATGAAAAAGAAAGCTTGACAGTCAGGCAGGAAGTTTGCTTGAAATAATTAATTCAACAGCATGTAAATGAAAAGGTAATCACATTATTCCTAATTGCTTATCATTGCCACAGTCCTATGTTGACGTTTTCAATCCCAAAATGTTTTAAATGCTCTGTTACAGTTGTCCACCATCCCCACAATATTTTTCCTCCAAGCAGAAAAATTTTGACTTGCCGTATAAACGTGATTCCTCTGTCTGCTCAGTTTAAGTGCGAAAATTTAACTTTGCAATGCAACAGGTCACTTAAGGAGTTGAAATGCTGGGATCGTGTATTTAGAAGTAGATTTTGACTTCAGGGATTAAACTAAAACATCACAAATCTCAAGAGGTTATCGGGTTTCCAGCGGGGGGGGGGGGGGGGGGGACCCAAGACTTCACCTTCTAAGAGCATAAGACAGAGAACAAGTTTCTAAGCTAAGCGATACGGTTTCTGCATGGCCGCCTGCATGGAGTTCGAAAGGAAGGGGGAAGAAAATTTAGGCGCGAGACGACGCGCGAAAGAAGGGAGCTTCGCGAGCATTTCGCGCTTCTCGCGCGGGAAACTCCTTCCCCTTTAAAATCCTTTCAAACGCCTGCCGCGCTGGCAATCTGCTTGGTAATAACGTCTGTCTGACCTGTCCTTGGTGTTAGATTTCAGTAGTTTCACAAGCGCCTTGTAAACAACATTCTGACAGGAATGAATGCCGTCCATGATCTGCGACTGTACAAACAAAGGCAAAAGCTGTCAGTTGCTGACAAAATTGTTATGCATCAAGTGGACAATAAGCCCCCCACACAAACGTTCTTAGGGCTTTGTCACGCTTTCCTTCCCAAAAGCGTTCGTTAGGCAGGATTGCGTGACGAGCCAAGCGAACGTCTGTGTGGATGGCCAGTGGACAATGGGAAAGAGAGTCTTAACGAGTCACAGGTCACCCACTTCCTGAAACTACTTCCTCTAGAGTGAAGCCATACAGAATACTGCTTCGAAGCCCCTCTTCCCTCCCCTAAGAGGGACATTAGCCCATCACTAGGGCACCCCTAATATTTTAAGACGCAAAGGTAAAAGTGCGTTCGTTACGTCCCTTCGTAAAGGTGCGTTAATATTTTGTTACTGAAAGAAAAACCTTAGCAGAAAGACAAACTTTCTTCACTAAAGAAACATGCAAAACAGTACCTGAAGTTGATCAACATCGCTACGAAAAGCCTGAGGAAAGTGAGGCAGCTCAAAGAAGCATGAAGCCACGCGAGACTTGTCTACTTTAACATCGAGTGTAGAAATTTTCAGAAATGATGAAAACAGTGACTTCTCTTGAAAGAAAATACCCTGCAAAGACAGAAGACAAGGAAAGCTATTTTTAACTCAAGGTTTCAATAACGACAATGCAAACTTTATCAGAAGTGAAAAAATTAATCAGGGGTAAAATAATTACCAGTTCTTTAACGCCGTAGTCCAGTTCTTTTTCAAGGGCTTCTGCAAGAAACTCCGTCATGGTAGGCTAAAATATAAGAGAAAAAAGGTTGCTAAACTTCGTGTTTAGTACACATGTACATAACATAATAATGCGATCTAAAACATGAACACTATCTCTCATTTAAGACAGGATATTTCTTGATAAACAAAAACGAAAAGTAAACAGTTTGGTCCGGCTGTGTACGCTACCTGCGAAAGAAGAATTTCCAGTCCTCTAAAAACACTTTTGCTCTCTAACGTTATCTCGTTGATCCTATTTTTGGAGATGATAAAAGAGATTTGAAACACACAATGACATCAATAAACAGCACGCACAGTTAAGACGGAATTGGAGCAAAGCAGGGCTTCAAATAAGACTTGGTCATCTGACAATGTCCGACTAAAATTTCGCATATACGAAAAAAATCTACCAGCGGTCGGACATGACCGAAAATCCCCTATTAAGTTCCCCGGGAGGCTTTATTTCAAAAAAATTGGAGAGGTGGGAGGACTTAATAGAGACATGGGGCTTATTTGAGAAGGGCACTTATTTAATCTAGCAAAGACGATGGCATCAGTTAGTGACCCATAAAGAACTAGAATGCAACGTTGAAAAGCTCAAGTACAAGAAGTTGGAGTTCATGCAGCCGAGAATCAAAAACATCTTCCAGATGGTAAATAAACAACCATCCTGGATCAGGGAGGTAAGAGGGGCTTATTAACTTTCTTCCCCTGAAAAGGGAGGCCTATTAGAAAGGAGGGGGGCGGGGGCTTATTTGAGAGGGGGCTTAATAGAGGATTTACGGCACCAAAGACTATCATTTAGTAGCTCAGATTTACACAGCAGTTTTAAAAAAATCTTAAGTCGATATAATGAATGTCCCACAGCTTTTCTGGTTTGTCCGACTAAAACAGTGACATGATCGGATATATGACCTTTCTAAAAAGGAAAATCGTATTTGCAGACTTGTAAAGTGCACTTAAAACAGCATTTCAACCCCTCAAATAGAGAGCTTGCTCACCAGCTATTTCAAATACCACCTGGAAACAAACAGTCGTTGCGGCTACACTGAAATTTCAGTTACAAACCTCTTATACTGAGCAATTTTTCTTCCTCCGACAGTTACCTTAAACAAAATAAAACATCAACTCGATTAAGGATAATAAAAGAGCAACGATGGTAAATTTTAATTTGGGTACTGAAGAAAAATGTCAGCAACACTCATTAAGTCTGGAACGTGCCACAAATGAAAAAATTGCACAACGACTACAAACGAGGGAAATTTGGAAAAACTAAGGCAAGCAACTTCAAAGCTACGGTTTACATTTTCAGTGTTTTAAGTCAACTATACTATATGGATGAGCCACTGATTTTCTAAACTTTTTTTGGAATGTACTTTGAGAGGTGATTAGTGTTTCAAAGCGGAAATTACGAACTTGTTATCGCCATTCGCAAAGTAATACTGTTCGGGCAAGAGTATACTTTCAATGAGAAGAAATTCGTAACGCAATTCTGCACAATTCCCCAGTCACCAGATCTCTGGCGCGCTTTCCCTCGATCTGTGGATAGACATACCATTTCAACAAAGGTATCTTTCACTTCTGAATCTTGCTTGGCTTTCTCCAAAAGTCTTGTAAGAAGTTCGCCGTTAACTGTCACGCCGTCACATGACCAGCCTCCGAGGCTACCAAGAAAGTACAGAGAAGGTGCCTGGCATTGGAACACAAAAAGATCTTGGTTAGTATAGACAAAACTGAATATCTTTAACTTTGTACTCCCAAACAGTTGGCTATCTGGTTACGTAGTCGAGTTAGTGGCTTCATGACCATGAACTCATTCCAGGTGCATCTTCCAATCCACACAAATGCAAAAACGTCAGGACAAGTTGACAGTTTACTTCAAGAATCTTGGTGCATTTTGTCTCGAGAAGATATGATACAAACATCGCAGTTAAGCCTGGTCTAAAGAAGAAATCATTTTTACTGAGAAGCGCACCAGAGGTCGCCAGAAAGGTCACGTACAAAAGTATTTTAAACTAAGATGTCTGACAAAAGAAACGGGTTTTTTCGCTTCTGGCCAAGAATGCTAAGCTCGACCTGTAGACTTTTCCTCCCAGTTGACTTCGATGAGTGACGAATTCGCGAGACAAACGACAAAGTTGTCAGAGGTCTGCTTGATAGGCCATTTCCGAGTTTCAAAAACTCCCACTTTCAAAATTAAGGCTGAGACTAAGTGCAAAACCTTTCTTGTGAAAATGAGTTCTATTTGCATGAGAATGGAAAATCGTTTTCACATCAATAGTTTCGCACTTAGCCTCGCTAAGAAACAGAGGCTTGTGCACTTCGGGAAAGGCCTATTGCGATGCGACAAAAAAGAAATTTAAGTCAGTACATTGAACATAGTCTGGTGTATGGTATTAGATAGTGTTGCACTATCAAACAGACACGAGACAGCATTTTCTCGGCAGATATAATAACATAATGTAACGTTTGATCCTTAACGTAGAGGCAAGTCATCTTATTTTCTTGCATCTTTTAAAAAAATCTGAAAATAGCAAGTACTTTAATGGAAGTAGCTTTATAAAAGAAAAATAATTATGTCTAAAATATTGTGCATACTTCAGCTTGCCCAGAATGAACAAAATCAGACCACAAGTCTTCCTCGACTGATGTAGGACTTGCTGCGGCTGCCAAAAGAAAAAACGGGACATGTATTATCTACAATCGTAGACAAAATAAATGGAAATTTATACCCCCGCCCCCTCCCCCGAAAATTAAGGACGGAAAAATAGCGCGTTTTGGCTTTTGCGTGGCTTCATCCTTGATTTGGGAGGATGGGGGTTTGCTGTTCCATTCTATTCTGTCCAAGATAAGTCTCTCTCGCAGTCCTTTTTGTCTCGTCACGCAACGCTCCTCTCCTCTTCTTGGGAAAGAGCGTTGCGTGACGAGACAAAAACAGCTGCGAGGGATGCTATGTATTATCAGGCACGTAATTTTCCCGCAAATGTGCCGAAAGTGAGTAAATACCTTTCTAGAAACCATTAATAAGAAAGTAAATACTTCGG